>NC_067398.1:108261916-108575098 GCF_016432865.1 Antechinus flavipes
CCAAGAAAATATTTTATTGATCTAGAAAAAATAACAACAAAATTCATATGGAACAATAAAAAGTCGAGAATCTCAAGGGAATTAATGAAAAAAAAATCAAATGAAGGTGGCCTAGCTGTACCTGATCTAAAATTATATTATAAAGCAGCAGTCACCAAAACCATTTGGTATTGGCTAAGAAATAGATTAGTGGATCAGTGGAAAAGGCTAGGCTCACAAGACAGAATAGTCAACTATAGCAATCTAGTGTTTGACAAACCCAAAGCCCCTAACTTCTGGAAAAGAATTCAATATTTGATAAAAACTGCTGGGATAATTGGAAATTAGTATGGCAGAAATTAGGCATGGACCCACACTTAACACCATATACCAAGATAAGATCAAAATGGGTCTATGACCTAGGCATAAAGAACGAGACTATAAATAAATTAGAGGAACATAGAATAGTTTATCTCTCAGACTTGTGGAGGAGAAAGGAATTTGTGACCAAAGATGAACTAGAGACCATTACTGATCACAGAATAGAAAATTTCGATTACATCAAATTAAAAAGCCTTTGTACAAATAAAACTAATGCAAACAAGATTAGAAGGGAAGCAACAAACTGGGAAAACATTTTCACAGTTAAAGGTTCTGATAAAGGCCTCATTTCCAAAATATATAGAGAACTGACTCAAATTTATAAGAAATCAAGCCATTCTCCAATTGATAAATGGTCAAAGGATATGAACAGACAATTTTCAGAGGATGAGATTGAAACTATTACCACTCATATGAAAGAGTGTTCCAAATCATTATTGATCAGAGAAATGCAAATTAAGACAACTCTGAGATACCACTACACACCTGTCAGATTGGCTAAGATGACAGGAAAAAATAATGATGAATGTTGGAGGGGATGCGGGAAAACTGGGACACTAATGCATTGTTGGTGGAGTTGTGAACGAATCCAACCATTCTGGAGAGCAATCTGGAATTATGCCCAAAAAATTATCAAAATGTGCATATCCTTTGATCCAGCAGTGTTTCTATTGGGCTTATATCCCAAAGAAATACTAAAGAAGGGAAAGGGACCTGTATGTGCCAAAATGTTTGTAGCAGCCCTGTTTGTAGTGGCTAGAAACTGGAAAATGAATGGATGCCCATCAATTGGAGAATGGCTGGGTAAATTGTGGTATATGAATGTTATGGAATATTATTGTTCTGTAAGAAATGACCAGCAGGATGAATACAGAGAGGCTTGGAGAGACCTACATGAACTGATGCTAAGTGAAATGAGCAGAACCAGGAGATCATTATACACTTCGACAACGATATTGTATGAGGACATATTTTGATGGAAGTGGATTTCTTTGACAAAGAGACCTGAGTTTCAATTGATAAATGACGGACAAAAGCAGCTACACCCAAAGAAAGAACACTGGGAAACGAATGTGAACTATCTGCATTTTTGTTTCTCTTCCCGGATTATTTTTACCTTCTGAATCCAATTCTCCCTACGCAACAAGAGAACTGTTCGGTTCTGCAAACATATATTGTATCTAGGATATACTGCAACATATCCAACATATAAAGGACTGCTTGCCATCTAGGGGAGGGGTGGAGGGAGGGAGGGGAAAAAAAAATCGGAACAGAAATGAGTGTAAATATAATGTAATTATTAAATAAAAAAATTTATATAAAAAAAAAAAAAAAAAAAAAAAAAAAAAAAAAAAAAAAAAAAAAAAAAAAAAAAAAAGAAAAACCGGGGAGATCAGTTTTGCTGGAAGAGTTGGCCTTCGAACAAATTTTAAAAGAGATGTGGGTAGATTTTCCTTCATTTTTATGGTAGGGTTGATGAATATCACAAGAAGCCCAGGAACGATTACAATTGTCTGGAAATGCTGTAGACGTGATGGATCTTGTGTGCTTCCTTAATTATATGTCAAAAACATAACTTTCCTCTTTTTCAGATAATCAAGCATGGCCTGGAGGAAAAACAGACCTGACTCCAGGTTAGGTGATCTGGGGTCAAGTCCTAGTTCCAATTCTTGGCACCTGAGATATGTCAGTTCTGGATAGGTTATTTCCCTAAAACCTCAGTCCTCTCATCTGTAAAATGGCTATAATGGTAATTGCACTCTCTGTCTCACAGGTATAATGTCTGGGCTAGCTCTCTGCAGGGCCTCAGGATCAATCAGAGTCAGGATCAGTCAAAGTCCTTGGTCTTTAGGGGGAGAAATGAAGAAGGCAGGCAAGCTGCTCATTAAAGTGGCTCATTAAAGATGAATCCTGGACTCAGGAGTCTGGACTGAAGTCTTCTCTCCTCAGCGAACTTAGGTCAAGAGAGTCTGATCTTCTCCCTCAGCCCTCCAATCCTTGCCTCTGATTACCTCATTACAACACATTCTGCAAACACCAATCAGTGAGGAGAGCCATCACATTACCATATTATATAGAACCACTATCTCACATTGAGTAAGTAATTAGCCTTAAGTACTCTGCTGTCTTTAGATTCAAATATATCTTTTCAGAGTTCCAGTTCTCTATACACAGGGATATTATATGAAAAAGTGTTTTGTAAACTTTAAATCCCTATGGAAAGGGAATTATCATATGAACACCATTCTCATCTTCCTTATTGTTATTGTTAAATCTTTTCGGAGAAATGATAGAAGAGAGACAAAAACCACAGTCTAGAATGAGGGGAAAGAGAAGAGTCTTAGAGTTTTTTGTCCTTCTGCCCATCTCTATGGATTCTAGATCTCATGCCCTTCAGAAAGTCAGACAAGACCTAACAAACTAAAAGATCTCAACATCTGGGAGAAGACCGAGAGGTCTGGAGAAAACAAGGGCAGAAAGAAGCCCAGAGTTTGTCTTTAGGAATATCAAGTCACCCACAATTACCATCTATTCATTTTCTATTCAATTTAAATGGTATTCTAATTGCATAAAACAACTAATTTTGTTCATTAGAGTTCAATTAAATTCATCTGAAATTCAGGATAATGGCATTGTTGTTGTACAGCCATATTAAAGATGAAACATAATCTCTCTTGACTCTTTCCCTTTGACAAAATAAAGTTGAACTGCTAATGAGCTAGAGATACAAGGCATCTTTTATAACTTGGCAACAAAGGTTGCAAATGCATGAACATAATTTTTTTTATTATCACCAACCACCGTATCCTTTGTTAGAAAAGTACACAGATGTGATTATGAGGCCCCTTCTCTATTATGATGCCTTTTATTAGAGAGAAAAAAATTATAGAATAAATAGCTTCATAATCAAATCTCGGAAAAATCATTTATTGGCAGCAGGCAGGTGGTGGCCCCAGAGCTGTCCTTGAGGGTACTCTTTTGTCTAAGCAGACATTTCAATTTCTGGCCACCCTAGCAAGGCCTGGCCTGATGACAGCCTGACTCTGAAGGCCAAATCTTGCTTCTCACAACAAATAGGGCCTTTATTTTCCCAGGCAGGCCCATATATCTGTGCGGCCTGTAGGCTTATAGGATCCCTAGGAGTCAGCATTGGAAGGGACTGTATGATTTAACCCAAGCCCCTCATTTTACACAGGAAGAAACTGAGGCCCAGAAAACTAAGTGATAAAATGATACAGGTATGAAAAACTGAGACGAATTTAAAACATGGGTCCTGATCCCAATTTGCTCTTGGGAAAGATTGTTTTTTGTCTTTTATTCTTCAAAAGACCCATGGCATCAGGGAAGTGACACCATGACTTGCAAGTGAATTGCATTGAAATGCGGGCTGTGAGGATCCCCTGCCTCGTTCCAGGGGCCAGAGAGAGATTGCCTGGGGATGGTCCTTCTTGGGAAGGGTACAGGACAAATGAAAACCTTAGAGACCTTGCTAGATAAACTGTGCTGTTTCTTTCCAGGATCCTCTTCTACTAGCAACCTGGTGCTTGCTCCAGGTTATGAGTTACCCATCTCCTCTCTCTTTGTAGGACTCCCCAAATCATAATTTGTCTGCAAGAGGCTCCAGTCAGGTTAATGAGCATTTGCTATGGAGCTAGAGGGAGCAGTGGTCAGGGTTCTGGGCCTACCGTGGGGAACAGCTGAGTTTAGTCCTGTCTTGGACACTGCCACAGCTTGGATAACCACCCCACCCCCCAGCACGGCAGGGAGGGGAGGCAATGCATGGCGTGCCCGCCTGGAGTCAAGGAGACTCAGCTTCCTGAATTCCAATCTGGTCTTAGATACTTACTAGCTTTATGTGGTCCTGGGCATGTCATGTACCTGTTTGCCTCAGTTTCCTCATTTGTAAAATGAGCTGGAAAAGGAAATGGCAAGTGACTCCAGTATCTTTGCCAAGAAAAATCCCAATGGGATCAATGAATAATCAGATATCACTGAACAACATCAAGGACAAATAGGCAATGATTAGGGATAAGGAACATGAAACTATGTCAGGAAAATAGGCTATTGTATTGTATACAATAAGGCTACATTTCCCTCCCTTTGATGGCCAGTGATGGAGTGCCTGACACTGCTATTGAGTCCTATCAGAAACTGCTGCTATTGAGAGGTGATACTCAAGAACTCAAGAACAGAGAAAAGCTAGTGCCTTTCAAATGACCTCCCATTCCTTTGTTCAAAAGCCTTTGGAAGAGATGGGAGACAGCCACCCTCCAGCCTACCTACCCCTTTTTGACAGTGTCTCTATTCCCAAATATTGTAATTCATTCAAGTTCTGTGTGGATGAGTTATCCCTGGGTCAGGGGGCCATTTTTGCCAGGTCCTAGGAGAATCAGTGCAGTTTTCTGAAAGTCAGCTTCTATGTCAAGCCTCCTAATTCGCTGGGTAGTGAGCGAATATCCTCCCTGAGGCTCTGGGCGTGGCGTTGTTGGGATGAGCAGAAGCACAGGTGGGGAAGATGGGGCAGGGATATGAGCAGCAGTTATAATGAGGGCTCACACTGGTTTGGTGCTTAAAGGGTCATAAGATTAGGAGATTAGAGCTGTAATAGATCTCAAGGCACCATTTAATCAGATCAAAAAATTGCAGAATTTGAGGGTCAGATCTGATCTTCCCTGCCATCTGGTCCAACTCATCCATCAAAGGAATCTCTCCCTAAAACATCTGTCACAAGGAGTTACCCAGTCTCCTCATTTTACAGATCAGATACTAAGGCTCAAAGGGGCAGTGATTTGTCACAAAAGGCAATGAATGACAAAGACAAAATATGAACCCAGGTTCTCTGATTCCAGGGCCAACTGGTGCACTTTCTATTCTATCTCTCCCAGGTTATAAAATATCATCAAGATGACTTTATCAGGCAGGTAATTCAAGTATCATTTTTGTCCATTTTATAAATGAGTAAATGAAAGTTCAAAGAGGTTAAAGGACTTGCCTAATGGTAAATAATGTGTTAAAATCTAGATTTAAACCCAGATGGAAAAGTTCTCAACTCTCTTCTCTTTCTGTATATTTTCCTTTAGTCTGTCCTCATGGCTTCAATTATCATCTCGCATGTTTTATCTATGATAAAAAGTTCATTTATTTACAGAAATCTCTTGGCCTAAGGGAAATTTCATTTCTTTTCTTGTTACAAAGATACTATAATATCTGGACTGTTTTATTATGATAACAGTATGACCATGTATTGTTTCCATGACCTTATACTTAGTTTTTTTTTCTCTTGATTTTAGTGTTATTTGGCTATATTGGTCAGAATGGATGAAGACGTCAACTTTGAGCAAATGGTTTCTTTTTTTCCTGCTAATTCCAAGTATCTCCTATACATATTTAAAGTGGTATGCCATCAGTCAGTGAACAAATTTCTGGGTCCAAGAAAGCAAGGTATGCTTCTACCTTTCACTTCTCTTACTTCATTGCTACTACCATTAATGCTTACAACTATACCAAGACTTTTGGGACACTCTATTACAACCGTTTCAAAAATGATTGCTAGGATGTTTTTTTTTTCCCCTTTATTACCAAGAAAGGGAGAAGAGGCTGGTATATTCATAAATGGCTAGGAAGTAAAAACAAACAGTAATAAAACTTTTAAGTAAATCATTGTTGAATTGAGTATTATCCAGAATAGAGTCATTTACATCATAGTGCAAAAAAAGGAATTTGTTAGACAGAGAACTGAGAGAGAACAGAGTGTGGTGGAAGCCTGAAGTGAGTCACAAGATGGAGTATAGTTCATCCAGTTATTTCAGGAGAGAAGGAAAAAGAAGGGTTCACATCACCGAGTCGAGATGAATTAAATCCCAGGGTTCTGAAGAGACCTCCTGTTAAAAGTCTGGAATACATGAGATTCAGAACTTAGTCAAGAAAAAGGGACGACTTTCCTGGGTCAGTTCAGGGGATGAATTAGTAACCTAGAAAGCTGATGTGTTTCCTTAAATCATTGGGGCCAAAACCTTATCCATTTTAATTCAACTCATTCTGATTACCTTGTAGCAGAGGGATTCTTCCTACCACTCACATCTTGGTTTACCAAGATCACTTTCTTTCAGAATTCCTACAGTTATATACTACAGAGTCTGCCCTGCCCTATGACAGCTTGGCATTGACATCTCTCTGTCTTTGGGGTCACCCCGCATAGCATCAGTAACCTTTGCCGACAACTTCCTGTGATCTCATGAGCTGATTTTGTAAAGATGTTTGAGGTAAAATAGGTTTGTGGGGTGCAGGGAGGGTGGAATCACTGCTTATTTCTACTGTTCCTGTCCTTGTCCATTTCGAACTAAGCCAGAAATGTATGAAATGTTTCTGAATCACTAAAATTCAGATTGTAAAAAAATTTAAGATTTGTCTTTTAAAGTGACATAAGATTACATAATCTTTACAATGGGAATTCTAACTCCCCCTCTCCAAAGTACTTCCCCTCTTCTCTTCTCCTAGAGAACAGAAGAAGGGAGAGTGTAGAGTAGCTTGTACCATAACTCCATGTTGCTTGATGTGTCTTAGGGAATCTTGGGCCTTTCTTCTCTCACTTCAGCCCTTGGGGTACCTGAAGGTACCATAGCAGGTACCTGCCCTTTCTTCCATTCATTTGGCGTGGGGAGCTGTGTCAAATCAAGAAATGTTCTTCAAATACCTACCATGTGCCAGCCATGGTACTGAACATTAGAAACAAAGAAAGGAAAAAGCAGTCTGCATCAGAGACATGTTGTTATAAAGGTGGAATCAACAGGACTTGGCAGCAGATTGGGTTTAGAAGTGTGAGCAAAAGGTCAAGGATGACCCCCAGGTTGAGAACCTGATTGCATGAGGTGTGGGTGATGGTGAATGGGTAATAATAGCACAGAACTGTTTTCTGAGTGGCTTTGTTATTAAGGGTCAAGAGAACTACTTTCCTGCTTTCTACAAAGCTAAGGATCAAGGGAGTTTGTGGCTCCTAAGGTCAGGGTCCTTTATAGCAAGTTATTGCCTAGTTATGACGAAGTGTGGTTATTAGGTATTAACAACATTATTGCAAACAAACATCAGTCGGAGCTTCCTGATATTGGGTGTATCCCCGTATTCTTATTCTTAAACAGTCAAGCCATGTTTTGCTTAGTACTTTGACTTGGGAATTCATTTATTGTGCATATGTTGTTTCTCCCCAGTAGAATGTAAACTTCTTGAGAGCAGCAACTATTTCTTTTTTTTGTCTTTGCTTTCTCAGCACCTGGTGTAGCACTTGGCACAAGACAGGTGCTTAATTAAAGCTTATTGAATGAAGTACAGTATCATATTATACATGTCATAGCAGAATGAGGAAGAATAGGAGGAGGAAGAGGAGAAGTAATAGGTAGTATTTATATATAAATATATATATATATATACACATACAAATATAGTGCTATTAGGATTGCCAAGTATTTTATAAATGTCTTCTTATTTTATCCTCATAACAACTCTGGGAGGTATGTACCATTATTATCCCCATTTTACAGATGAAAAAACTGAGGTCAAGATTCTCAGGACCAGTAAGTATCTGAAGCCAGATAGTTGACACTATGGGATGGTTTTGGTCTATACCTTCGTTTTCATGGGTGTAGAGTATTATTACTGAGGAGGAAACTGAGGAGAATTCTAGCAATTCTACAAGTTCTTCATTGCAGAATGACATGTGGGACTTTAAAGATGGAGTGAGTTTTCCAAGGTCACAGTGTTGATATATGACTAAATAGAACTTGAACCCAGAACTTCCTGATTCTGGAGCCAGCCCTTTATCCACTCCACACTCTCTCCAACTGACCCTGACTTTCCGCTGAGGGACCCTAGGGGGTGGGAGGAGGAAATAAAGCTAAAGCACCAAATGCAACGTTGAACAGAGGAGGTTTCTGTGAAGACTGTAGGGAGGGCTCGGAATCTAGGTCTGAAATGAAAGTGTGGCAGAAGCGGTGCCTCTAGAAGGAATCCTCTTCCCAGCCCCGGAACCCTTGGATGGCCATGCTAGCACCCTCTGGTGCTGCCCCCAGCTCCGTGATGCCGTGGCTCCCTCTCCAAGGCCCGCCTGAGAGACTTTCAGGAATCTGAGCTAGGCCTAAGGGGAGAGCTCAGAGCACAGGAAGGGGCCAGGTTGCAGAGAAAGTGAACAAATGAGGGAAGTAAGTTAAAGCGTGCTGGAAGAGTAAATTGTCACAGGCTTGAAATGCCAGGCTGAGGATGTTGGACTCCATTTTACAAAGAATGTGACCTACAATCCTTATATCCATCCAATTTGAATGCAGCTGGGCAGTAGCTAAAGTTACATTTCCAGGCTGCCAGCCAACGCTTGACTGTGACAAACATTCTCCGACCTTTGCTTCCTGAGAGAAATACCATAATTTTATCCTGAAATAATAAGGATGAAGAGAATCTATATTTCCTTTGCACTTGATAAGGTGTTTTCTTCATAGTAGCATTAAGTAGTCAAAACGCTAACTTGGAACCATGACTTTTATCTTTATATTTTCTGTAAACTTTTGGGTTTAATTATCCTCTATGCCGATTTCCCCAATCTATATATCTAGCTCCTGGAGCTTCAGAGCTGCCTATTGGGTATTTTGAACTGGATATCTGACACATTTCCAACTGAACATGACCAAAACAGAACTTATCTTTCTCCTCAGATCCTCTTCCAAATTTCATTTGTTTTAGTGGAAGCCACCACCATTGTTCCAGGCCTTTAGGTTTGCAACCGGCATCATCCTTGATTCTTGACTTTCCCCCTTTTGTGACTAAGAAAAAGTTACTTTTCCTCTTTGTGGCTCCAAGTAACCAAGACTCTAAGTTTTAGATGAACTGCTAATCTGAATTACTGAAATAAGTTTCCATAGCAGTTCACTCTGTTGGTGAAATAAGAGGTCCAAAGCCTTCTTCCCCCAAATAAAAACTTATGTTTTTAAATATAAGTACTTTCCTCATAACAACCCTGTGAGAAAGTAAGTGTATTGTTATAACCATTTTCCAGATGAGGAAACTAATAGAGAGGTGTGATGTACCTTGTCTGAAGTCATACAGCGACCTAAAGGTCAGAGGTGTGAGAAAGGTAATATAACCTTATAACTATTTTCCAGGTGAGGAAACTGTAGAGATGTGTGATGTACCTTGTTAGAGGTCATAGAGTGACCTAAAGGTCAAAGGTGTGGGAAACACAGTATATTATTACAACCATTTTCCAGATGGGAAAACTGAGAGGTATTATGTACCTTGTTAAAGGTCACAAAGTGACCTAAAAATCAGAGATAATTTCCCAAAACAGCTCTCATACCTGTATCCTTTCTTCCACTCACATAGCCATCACATGGCCCTCATTGGACTACTGTCATAGCTCCAGAACCGGTCCTCCTCGGTCAGACTCTCGCACACAGATGCCAAAGTAATGTTCATGAATAGTAATAATAGCTAATGTAGTTACATATATCACGTATTAGGAACCATGTACTAGGTACCAGGCATTACTATACTAAGAACTTTACAAGTATTACCTCATTTGATTCTTACAACAATTATTATGCCCATTTTACAAATGAAGAATTAAGGAAAATAGTCATTAAGTTACATGCCCAACAGATTTGAACTTAGATTTTCTTAGGTTCAGTTGGAAATGTGTCAGATATCCAGATATCCTATTAATCTAGCTGCCCCAGAATAGATGAGACCATGTTCCTGTCCTACTCAAGAAGCTTCAATGGCTCCCGGCGGCCTCTAGGACAAACTAGAAATGCTTGTCATGCCTTTTAAAGCCCTTCCCAAGGGGTTCCACTTGATCTTTTAGGGCTTTTTAGTGCTGGTCCCTGTAGAGGAGATGTACGGTGGCCATCTCCCTTGGCCGAGTACAAGCTATTGTCACATCTGAGGGCACGCCCTCATCATCTCCAGAATTCCAGCTCAGGTGTCAGCTCCTACATAAAGCCCGAGTGCCCCTAGTTGCTAGTTTGCCCCCTCCCCATTTGTTGTGAGCTCCCTATGCTGGTGCCGTTTCCCGAGTAGAAGCTGCTTCCAGTTTTTGTATGTCTTTGTAGCTCTGATGCTTAGAACAATCAGGAACCCAGTAGGCCGAGTCATGCTAGTTTACTTGTTGCTTTACATACAAGTCTTCCTCTCTAAGATTATCTTCCTTCCACTTTCTATCAGATATGTGCCTACTTATTGCATATTGTCTCTCCTTTTGTAACCTGCAGGCTCCTAAAGGTATTTTACTTTGTTGTTTAAACTGTCAGTGTTTAGCACAGTGCTAGTGCACAGCTTGATGAAGTTCCCTATCCCATCTTGGGGCCATTGGTTCTGGCTATTCCCATTCTTGGAAAGCACTTTCTCCTTAGCACTGCTTCTTTTAGTCTCTGGTTTTCCTCAAGCCTCAGATCAAGCAGTACCTTTTATATAAACCTTTTCTTGTTTCCCACCTCCCCCCACAACCCGCAGCACCTCCCCATCCTCGCTGGCCAAAAACCCAACACTCATCCCAGCTCTTAGTGGTGTGTCTTTCCAAACTTTTGTTATTTCTGTTCAATCATTTCAGTTGCATCTCTTTGTGATGCCTTTGGGGATTTTCTCGGCAAAGATATTGGAGAGTTTTGCCATTTTTTCCTCCAATTCATTTTATGGATGGGGAAAGTGAGGCAAATGAGGTTGAGTGACTTGCCCAGGATCACACAGCTGGTAAATGTCAGAGGCCAGATTAAATTCAGGAAGATGAGTCTTTCCGACTCTAGGTCTGGTACCCTTATCCACTGTGCCACCGAGGTGCCCCCCTCTCCAAACTACACTGTAGTGATTCTGTAGAGATTCTACACACTTACATAGGAATATTTTGCAATGCACCATGGTTTCATGGTTAGAATCGGACTCAGAAACACTAGGACCTGGGTTCAAATCCCTCTTGTCTGTGCAATCCTGGACAACTTACTTAACTTCTTAATTCCCAAGGTAGCTCTCTAAGACTACAAATTAAGGAGAAAACCCTTATCTGTACTGGTAGAAGAACTATCTTCATGTGTTGTTTCCTATACCAGTAAAATCATAGATCCAGTCTCTATACAAATGTTTTCTCCTTTAGAATGCAAGATTCTTGAGGAAAATGTTTCACTTTTGTCTTTATAAGCACTTAATTATTGCTGATTAATGACTGATTCACTTAATGTTTGTTGAATGAATAAATGTATGCAATCCATGTTTCCGACCTCCACATCAAGTTCTCTTGTCTGCTAAACTAGTGAGGTCAAATTTGTGGTCTAAGGTAAACAAAACTCCCAAGTGTGGCCCCAACTACATTAAAATGTAATGAAGAAACATGACAAAATAATTAAAAATATAACACAAGTAATGTTAATTTGTGGCTTTCTAAGCCAATATGTGGCTAGCAAGGATCTGTTTCTATTTGAATTTAACACTACTGCAGTAGACTATGTTCTTTCACACCAATGATGGCTTCTCATGATCTGTTAACTGCTTTCAGTAAAGACATACAAGGTCCCCATCCCAAGGAACAATAAGTGCGATATCTGTGAGCTATTGAAGCTACTGGTATTTGATTTTTAACATTTGACCTGGAAAGGCCAACGTAAGGCCAGAGCCTTGGGCCATTCACTAAAGGCAGGGCCCTGGAGGAAACAGATGGTCTCATTCCCATTTCTGTTCTTTAGATGAATTAGACCTGTAGAGGAGACACACATATGTTTTCAATCCGTCAGCACTCTCTGGGCTTTGGGAGAGTTTATGCCTTCACGGTGGATCTGGGAAACATTCTTTCGGTCGGCAAGAATTAAATTTCTTTATGACAGTTGGGTAGATTGTGTGTGAGAATATGTGGATTTTTGAGTGCTTTGGTTTAGAATTCTTAGCACTAAGATCTGGCTGTGCCCAAACCTTGCGATTTATGTTGCATGATGAAAATCTCTTCAGACCATTGGTGGGTATCTAGGAGGGGCTAGGTAGGTTAGTAGACCCAGGCTAGGTCCCATTAACAGCTACACTCAAATTCTCAGAGTTATATGCAAGATTTATGTGTTGATTTATAATGCCTGAAGACAACATCATATCATTCTCAACCTATTTTAGTTAAAGGCAAGATCAATGTGGCAATATTATTTTACAGTGGGTAACACCACCTACCATTATTATTCTAACCTCTATAAATTTTATTGTAGCATTCTCACTCTAAAGTCATATTGAGTGGGAAGTAGCAGCAAGAGGACAGGACCAGACAGAAATGACATTCATTTTCACAAAGTTAACTGTCTTGGGTCTTCACATTTTCATGAAGTCTTTATGCCATATGAAGATCAGTTGAGGGAACTAGAGATATTGATCCTGGAGGAGAGAAGCTCTAAGGGGAACACGGACACAAAGATTATCTAGTCCAACCTTCTGCTTTTGCAGAAGAACCCAAGTCCTATGGGACTTGTTTTGCCCAAGGTCACAGAGCAAAGCAAGTAACAGGATAGAAACTTACATCCAGCTTCATATCAGCACACTCCAACATATCCCATTGTAGATTAGACATTCCCTCTAGAATTTATTATTGTTGCTGTAGTAATTCACTTTGTTAGGATGAACAAACTTGGTAATAAAGGAGATCTTTTCAGCCATTATTGCAACTCATTATAAACATATGTGAGAGACATAGGTTGTTAATTGATCTGTTTTTGATGTTTCTTTGGCAATGTAAAGAGGGAAAAAATTCACTAAGAAGGAAAACAAGATACATTTCATTTTACTTTTATTTCAAACATACTTAAAGAAACTTTTGATATATGCCAGGCAGATTTTATGAAACCCTCCAACTTCATGAGAAAGAAATTGCAATTAGAATTACATTAGAATTGTCACAGCTAAGCAATTGTTTTTTAAGGCTAAGGGACTTCAACCCATTTCACGGTACAAAAAAAAAAAAAAAAAAAAAAAAAAAAGCAGTCAGTGTAACACCAAGAAATTAAAATTACAATTGAGGTGTCATACAACAAGTGAAAAGCTTTAACGGTCTGGTTGGAGAACTAATAACCACTTCACAAAGAAAGCAGTGAAGTAAAAAGATGGGTTTCTCAATAGCAAAGGAGCTCATTTATTCCTAGAACTGTTTTTCTAGCACTGTATATATACAGCTGTACTCAGTTAGGAGACCATTTGTTAGGTATGACCATGAAAAACAGCTGTATTTAAGATTACACTGGAGTATGATCGTTTTCTGGCTATGGCAGCCAATCAGAAATTCTGTTGACAGGCCAACTTGTCCAGAATGCATAATCCTATTTTTATTAAGCCCTCTAATGCCTTACACAGGCTTACTTTCCCTGGCAAACAACTGGGGACATTCAGGTTGGTTCTATTCAAAATCTGGAAGAATCAGAATCAAAAGAAAGAGAGGACAGAATGAAAAAGCATGATGTAGTACAGAAATAAAGTGGAAAAGTTGGGGTTCTTTGTTCAGGAATGTATAAACCCTATTGTTCTGCCATTTGCACAGTTCAAAGGGAAACTTCATGTAGGGAAGAACTCCTGATTGGGATCACTAGATTTAAAGTTGTAAGGAACTTAATTCAATGCTTTCATCCTATAAGAAACTGAGGCTGAGAGATTTAATCAGGGTCACCAAGGCTATAGGTAGTTAAAAGTGGTTTTTGAGTCCAAAGTTGACAATCAATCTAATACTTTTTCCACTAAATCAAAGTTAAGTAAGGAACTCTAACTAGGAAGGAAGGAAGGAAGGAAGGAAGGAAGGAAGGAAGGAAGGAAGGAAGGAAGGAAGGAAGGAAGGAAGGAAGGAAGAGAGGGAGGAAGGAAGGAAGGAAGGAAGGAAGAGAGGAAGGAAGGAAGGAAGGAAGGAAGGAAGGAAGGAAGGAAGGAAGGAAGAAAGGAAGGAAGGAAGGAAGGAAGGAAGGAAGGAAGGAAGAGAGGAAGGAAGGGAGGAAGGGAGGAAGGAAGGGAGGAAGGAAGAGAGGAAGGAAGGAAGGAAGGAAGGAAGAGAGGAAGGAAGGAAGGAAGGAAGGAAGGAAGGGAGGGAGGGAGAAGAAGGGAGGGGGGAGAGAGGGAGGAAGGGAGGAAGAAAGAAAGGAGAAAGGGAGGGAGGGAGGGAGAAGAAGGGAGGGGGGAGGGAGGGAGAAAGGGAGGAAGGAAGAGAGGAAGGAAGGAAGGGAGGGAAGAAGGAAGGAAGGAAGGAAGGAAGGAAGGAGGGAGGGAGGAAGGGAGGAAGGAAGAAAGAAGGAAGGGAGAGAAGAAGGGAGGGAGAGAGGGAGGAAGGAAGGAAGGAAGGGAAGGAGGGAGGGAGGAAAAGAGGGAGGGAAGGGAGGAAGGAAGAAAGGAAGGAAGGGAGGGAGGAAGAGAGGGAGGGAGGGAGGAAGGAAGGGAGGAAGGAAGGAAGGGAGGGAGGAAGAAAGGAAGAGAGGAAGGAAGGGAGGGAGGAAGGAACAAGTAATGTTCTGATCCTGTCTCTGCCAATAACTTGCCCCTGGCACTTAAAAGCATTCAACTCAATTCAATCCAAAATGGATTTCTTAGGTTCCTATTGTGTAGAGAGCACTATTCAAGGCACTAGGGATACAAAGACAAAAATGAAACAGTCCCTTCCTCAAGGGCCTTACATTCTATTGAGAGATACAAAATAAACACAAAATAACTGGAAGTAGGTTAGAGCATTAACAGCTAAAAGGATTAGGAAACACTTTTCTTGAGAGATGGAAGCCGAGGTCAGCTGTGAAGGAAATGAAGGATTCTGAGACAAAGTAGAGGAGGATGAGTATCCCATACGTGGAGGGGACTTGGAACACTGATTTCAAGAAATAGTTAGTAGGCCAATTGGACAGGAACAATGATGAAGACAATCTGAGAAGGTATGCTTGAGTAAAACTGGGCAAGCCTTCAATGACTAACTAGTTGAGGAGTTTGCCTTTTATCCTAGAGGCAAAAGACAACCATTGAAACTTCTTTAGCAGGAAAATAATGTAGTCAGAACTGTGCTTTAGGAGGATAACTTTGTGTGGAATAGGACTGGTGGAATGGTGAGGAGAATATGAAAACAGGAAGATTATGTAGAAAGGGATTGCAGCAGATGAGTTTAGAGCTGATGAGCATTACCCCTAAGTGATACCGCTGTATGGATGAATAGAAAGGGACCAATATAAGGGATGATGCAGGATTTGAACAGACAAAAGTTAATAACTAATCGTATGTGGTGGGTTAATATGGAGCCTGAAGTTTTGAAGTTGAGTAATTGGAAATATAGTAATATCCTCAAAAGATAATAATGTTTAGAAGAAGGTTAAGTTTGTAGTGGAAAAAAATGTGTTCTGTTTTAGACATAATGAATTTAAGATGCCTAGAGGGCAGATGGGTGGAGATATCCAGTAAACAACTAGCAATGCAGAAATGGGACTGCAAAGGAAGATTAGAGATGGATATATAGATTTGAAAGTCATCTTTGGATATAATAATTGAATCTATGGTAGCTGATGAGATAATCAAAAGAGAAAACAGAGAAGAGAGTTTGGAACAGAGACTTACAGAGATAACCACTACATGGTGGTAGGACCCAGATCTAGGAAAATTGACTGAGGATTGGTTAGACAGGTTAGAGATTAAGGAAAAGGGATTACCACAGAAGTCAAGGAAGGAAAGGATGGTCAACACTTTAAAAAGCTATAGAAAAGATAAAGATGATATTGAGGAAGGGCCATTGTATTTAGCAGTTAAATGATTATTGGTAAACTTGGGAGAAAGCAACTTCAGCCAACTGAAGGAAAAGAAACTGGACTGGAAGGGGTTGAGTAACAAGAGATGTAGAAAGAAACACAACATGATACAAGGAAAATAGCAAGGGGTCTTAAGTCAAAGGACTCATACTACCTTATCACCTACGTGACCTCGAGCAAATCATTTAACTTTGCTCTACTTCACCTGTCTCATCTGAAAAATGAGGGGGTTAGACTAGATGGCCTCTAATGTCCCTTTCAGTTATATATGATTCTTATAGGAGTTGGCTATGAAAGGTAGTAGATACCTAATAAAATAATTTGAGAGCATGATAGGATTTAAATGAAAGTTTGGTGGTTTTTGTTTTGTTTTTTCTTTTAAAAGGATGTCTGCAGCCTGTAGGGAAGGAAATAGTATACAAAAAGACATTGACAATGAAAGAAGGGTGGCAGAAGGGGCAGACTCCCAAAAAAGACCAGGCTTAGGGAGATGGCATCAAAGGCACAAGTAAATGGCTTAGCATTGGTAAAGGATCTCTTTACCAAAGTCTCTTCATCAGAGACTGGAACAAAGCAAGACAAAGTGAAAGATCATGTGCAGAATAGGAGAGGAAAAGAAAGTTTACAGCAAATGGCCTTTATTTTGTCAGTAAAGTATAGACAAAGTCTCTTCTGAGAAGGAGAAAAGAAGAGATAAACAAGTTTTGGAATAACTGCTGGTAGTGCACTAAAGAATAAAAGCCCAATTGGTCGATATAGCAACATAAATATATAGTGGGCTTAGTCAATGTAGCTGTGAAACCCTTCAGTGGTATTGAGAAGCACATGAGCAACAAGAGACAAGATTTAGAGGATCATAGACTTAGAGCTAAAGGAATGTCTTTTAAGTATTCTAGCCCCATCTTTTCATTTCACAGATAAGGAAACGGGCCCAGAGTGGGAAAGTGACTTTCTTCCAAAGCAGGGGACAGGGCTGGGATTTGAACCCACATGTGCCTTACCAAGTCCATGCCTTATCTACTACACTCTGCTGCCTCAAATAAAAAGGAGAAACCCAGTGTAAGCAAGGGTCAGGCCTTTAGATTTTGTACTCCTGTTTCAAAGCAGAAGCTACAAAAAACCATAAGATTAAGTTGGTGCTTTGGGAAAACAAATATATTTACTAACTTTTCCTAAAGTAACATTAAATCCTTAATCACATGCCGATACAAGATATCTGGAGTAGAGAAGGAAAACCTTCTCAGGTCTGGCAGTTGTAAATGCCATCAACCTAAAACCTTTTCCCACTACTGATTTTTTTTTTAAACTGGAATAGAGTCAGGGAGGTAACTAACCACACCAGAGGACAGTGGGCTGGAGCAAAATGGAATTGTTTATTTTTAAACACTAGTACATTTGCAGGCTGCTTAAAAAGGAAAATCATTATATTAGTTCAAAACTAGCCATGTAAGCATATATATACACATATATATATGTACATATATATGTATATACATATACATATATATATTTAAACTCTAATTTTACAAACACATAATGAAAGAAACTTGTACTTTACAAATATCTATTTGGAATAAGCATTACGAAAAAAAAAAAGTGTTTAAAAATAACTGCCCCAAATTTCCCTCTTTAAATATACAAAAACCCCAAAACAAAACAAAACAAAAGCCCAGATAATTCATAAGAATTTTTCCTTAAAAGCCAAAAAACATTCACAAAGGCCAACAACGCAGTCCCCAACAGACACAATCAAGAGCAAGAGTGATATAAAAAATGTAACAGCTTTGTACAAGTACAGCACAGGTGCATAATGTCTCAGCACCAGACGTGCTGCCTTTTGTTTTAAAAATGTTTTATAAAAACTTTCATTTAAAACAAACAAGTTAAAGTCCTTCCCTGCCTGTGGAAAATATTCAAATCTCTCTCTTCCTATCTTTTCATATAAAGACTTCTGGCCCTCAGAGGAGTGGAAATGGTGGGGTTAGGGGAGGGAGAAGGAGACAGAGAGAGAGTCCAGTCAAACTTTCCTGCCTGAAAACTCTAAGTCAGGTTTTGTCCAGAGTTCTTCTGTACTTGGAGTTTCTTTTTAGATGATGTCTGTATTGACTACTGTTCCCTCTCACTAGGGAAAATGGATCCGAAATTATACAAAATGACTGCTTGTGGGTGAGAGGGAGATTGGGAATGATCTTAAATTGATGTGCCAAATCCAGAGTGTGTATTAAAACTTTCTTTGTGGCCCAAAACTAGAAGTCTGACTCATTATCCTCAAAAGACACATCCTGACCCTCATCTCACTGAAGCGTATTGTTACAATGACGGCTGGTCATCCACTGTCACGTCTTTCCTTCCTTGGTGTACACTGATATGATTCTCTAGGTGGCCTAGTAACTCTATAGACCCTTCTGGCACTTCTTCTGAAATGAACTCTTTAAGAAAGTGCGGTACACAGGGTCATCCACGTACTCGTTTTTAAACCTGGAGCTTAACATCCGCTGCCTCTTCTTTTCTCCTTGAATTATGTCGGCTCCATAAAATGTATCTTCAAACCGCATGTCTGAAGCTGTGGACTAAAAACAGGCATTACTCAGGTTGGAAATTTCATTTGCCGAAAGAACATGACATTTTGGCAAATATCACCCAGAAGAATGGAAATTGATCTGATTTATGCAGATGGGAGTCAGAGTTCACTGGGGACAGCAGAACAGACATGCTAATCAAGCCTTCAACATTGGGATCACAAGATTGTGGAACTGGAAGATGTTTTTGCCATATTTTACAGATGAGGAAATTAAAGTCCATAGGGGTTAAGTGGACTATGTGGCTTTTCCCATGATGCTCCAAGGGAGGTAACTGAGGGCTGCAAACACAAGTCTAGCTTTGCCTTCTTAGCTTCCTAAATCTGTTTTCAGGACTGCTTGCTCAGATGACCTCAGCCATTATATTTAATGATATCAAAGTACATAGAGGAGCCTGTGACGTAACCCTTTATTCAAGGTGACTGAGATAGATGCCCGGAGTAAGGGCCTCAGACAAATGTAGCCAAGACTGGCAAAGCCAAAAATAATGGAGCAGCCCCTGAGGGACCATTGCTGGCAATTAAATAATAAAGTGATGAAAAGGGGAATTAAAAACTATCCCCTGCTGTGTAATAAGATAATTGTCTTTTGAAAGAGCAATCCACTTCCATGGGAGATTGCCAAATCTTACCAAGATGCAAATACTAGAATCAAACAAAAGGGTTCCATGGCTTGCTTCCCTTCTTTCCTCTCCAAATCAGTGGCAAGCATTTTAATTTTGCTTTGGCAGGATGCTGCTGCTGAACTATCTTTCACTTTTATAAAGGCTAGAGTTATCACAGGAGAAAATAAAACATCTCTGAAAGTGTTACCACTGTGAAGGCACAGCAAAAGCCAGCTTCTCAAATGCAATAATAAAACCAATTTACCAGTAGCTACAGTTAATTATGCACTGTTGCTATGGTAATTCTCTGAGACAATAAAAAGTAATGGGGCTGTTTCTGAAGTTAGTAGAAAATAACCCATCACAATCACTGAGGTGGACTGCTGCTTCTTGTGAAAAATGTCTCCTCAGTCATCTAGTTGGTGCTAGAAGGGAGAACAAAAATCAACAGAACCTGAAGGCATCTAACCTTCACATACATACATACATACATACATACATATATGAAACCTGTTATCCTTTTATGGAGCATAATGGTAGTTCTTTAAGAGGATCACAGATTCATTATTTTGAGTTAGAAGACAGCTTAAATGATAACTAGATTTTCTGAGACCTTAGAAGACATCTAGTCCAACTCCCTTAATTGAAGATGAGGAACTGAGGCCTAGAGACTTAAATGATTTGTCTAAACCAGAATTTGAACTCAAGTCCTCTCCTTTCAAATTCTGTCCTTTTCCCACTCTTATCTATATAATACTTCTAAGGTCTGTGATTTAATACTATTAATATTATTATCATTGATATTATTTCTGTGGCTCAAAACAAAAAGTCTTGCTTATTATCCTCAAAATATATGTTTTGGCCCTCATTTCCAGAAGCATGCTTTTCTACTGTCAGCTAGTCATTCATTTATTAAATACAAAAGAAAAGAAAAAGGAAAATTTTCAACAATGGGACCATGTTATCATGTGGGTCAATAAACTGAGCTAAGCCCAATTTAGTGATTTTTGTTTGGCCACGGGAGATATTCAATGGGACCCTGTCCATTTCTTTCTAACCATGTTCAACTATATAACATCAAATGTGTATTCAAATAGGTCAGTGATCCAAGTTATAATACATATGACATTATACAAATCTTCTCAGCTATGTTTTTGTCTTTTTGGGGGAGGTGGGTCTGAAATTTTTCTTTTGAGAAGGAGAAAAACAAAAAATGCAAAGGTGAATGTATAAGTTAATTGCTCTGAATAATTTTTAGAAGCTGATTGGAGAGGATTTCAACTATGAAGGATTCTTGAAGGATTTGAGGCTAAATCTATTATATAACAAAGCAATTATCATCCAAGTAGAAATAAAGAAAACACCTTACTTAATGATAATAGGGGGATAGTACTTTAAGTCTAAAATAATCAGTTCTTGTGCTCTATATAGAAACATGGCTTTTTTTTTTAAAGGTCTAGAAAATAATTTCAGAAGTTATCTATTCCAAATTTTATCAAATAAATCAGGACTTTAAAAACAGGTTCTCAAAAAGACAAAAACATAGAAAGGGAAGTAACTATTTCTAGCAAATTAAAAAAGAGGAGAATTCCTTTCAAGGGGTGCTGAGAACTTAGAACATTAAAAGGTCTTCAGGCCTTCTGGACCTTTGATAGGATGCTTGGATAATGTCTTAAATAAAGCATTTGATTTTCTCTTTTTTTGTACCTCCTTCACTAAAGATAAGTTTTCTTTTACATGTGTAGGTTATATTTTTCAAAGGATGTATTTTTTTTTTTTTGAACAGAATGAACGGCATAACTATAAATCTCAATTCTCTTAATTGTACTATTTTAAAAGAACTTCTCCTCTGACAAAACCAACTAAATGAACCAGTTCATAAATGAGGAAGCCATTTTACAATTAATAGTCAAACAGTTAAGAGAATACTTGAATAATGCTCAGTGTTAAAAGCAAAGTTTTATTTTACTCCGAGGTAATTTACGGCAGCTTTTTTAGGGAAAAGAGAATTTGGTCTGGAACTATGATTTCATCAGTACCAGGAATTCTTAGTAGTGACTGTAGGAAATAAAGGGAGAGAGAATGAACACCAATAGCTATATCAGACATTTTCTAGCACTTACAAATCGAGCTTTCACTCGTTTAGGCAACTCTTCATCTAAAGTGTAAATGTCCTCTCTCTTCATTGCAATCTGGGATCCATCTTCAAATTCAACCTAACAAAAACATAGATTAAAAAAAATTAACTGTTACAATTCATAGAAAGGATACTAAAAAAGAAAGAAAGAAAGAAATACAGGCATCAATGAACATGGCACAGGAAGTAGAAATTGTTTTCTTCTTAGTTGATTTTAGCTAGCTCCTGACAAAAATTTACTTTCTAAAACCAAAATTCTTGAAAATTAGGTTCTTGGAAGAAGAGATATTAAAAACTGTATTTCCTAAAGCAAAAACAAAAGACAAAAAGTAGTTGCAGCTCAAATTATTGCTCAGAATACATAATTATAGGAAATTTAGCAATCAGACTTGTTGTAAACAGACTGGGTTGGCCCATCTGGGTCATTTATTTATTTAATAAGTTATGGCAGCATAAAAAGGAGGGTTGTTTTTCTTTCAGAAGGGAAAAAAATGTATATCATATGTTATATAAAAATCCCGTTAACCCGTTCTCATTTCAGCTACAGCCATATTAAAATTTTAGTTTCCAACCTCATGTTAGTCAAGTTCTAAGTGGTTGGGAATGTCCTAAAGTATTTTATCATTATCTGTAAACCACACTGTATGTGCTTTGTTAAATGAATGAGAATCATCTAAAATGAAGATGCTTTTACATTGTTTTCAATTTACTGAGGGCAGAAATTAATTTCAACATACCACATTTCAAGGTTATAGAAGGCCACTGCAGAGAAAGAGAGAAATGACAATGAAGGAAATAACAGTTATATTGAATCTGATGCATTTCTTTAAAATGTTCACCACAGGTGAAGAACTTTATCTTACTTAAATCCTGATTTAGTCCAGTATTACCTTTTTTATAGAAAATGAGAATAAAAAGAGTCAGAAGTAGGGATGGCTGCTTGAGGTAGAGAGGATGATGAGCTAATAATTATGCTGTACTTTGCCCTGGCAAGGTCACGTGTGGATTACTAAGACTAGTTCTTGTTACTGTACTGTAGGAAATGACATAGAGCAGAAGAGAAGTGATCAATATGGTGAGAAAATTGGAAAATGTGCTAAAAGAAGGAATGTTTTTCCTGGCTAAGAGAAAACTTAGGAAGACACATGACAGCTGTTTTCTAGTACTTGAAAGGCTGTCATGTGAAAAAGGATTAGATTTAATCTGCTTAGGCCATCAGAACAAAACCAAGAGTGGTGATTGGAAGTGTCAGAGGAACATGTTTACATTTGACATGAGGAAAACCTTCCTGGCAATCAGAGATATCCCAAAGTTGAATGAACTTCCTAAGGAGATAGAGGCCTCATTATTTTTGGAGGCCATCTAGGAGAGGGCAGATGACCCTTTGTTGGGAATTTTGCAGAGTAGGATTCTTGATCAAGTAAGGGTGGGATTAGATGGCCTCTGAGGATCTTTTCCATTCTTTTATTCTATGAATCCCAAAATACCCCATCTTTGAAATAATTATAGCTTTTCAAAAGCTACTAATATTTCCCCCCCTTGAAGATATCATCTCTATAACTTAACTATTTCCTACTATCTATGCTATACAAAAGTTAAGGTATTTTGTCATCATAAATAAGAAAAAAATTGATTTAATAAGATATTCCTTACTCAAGTTAAAATATGCCATGATTTGAATAAACCTTATTGAAAATAAATGACAGTTATATTTCATGTTATCCCTATATAACAAAATATCTTATTTACCTTAAGTATGAATGTGGAACTAAGTCTTCCTAGTTTGGGGACTGTAAATAAGTTAAGTGGTATTTATTTTCATTTTAAAAAAATTTTAAATTTCTTCAGCATAGTTATTCACTTAACTCTGATATTTGCAGATGGCACTGTACTAATAATTAGACTAGTACCTATGATGACTCCTGAATCAATCCTAATAATTCAAAAAACTTCAGCTTAGTCATTCACATTGGAAAAACAAAGTAAATAAAAAATACCTAATACTCCAATTGTAACATCAGCCGAATATACAACTACCTGCATTAATTCAGTATTACATGTAATCTCAGATGGATGCTGGGCCCAGAATTGGATAGGAGGAGATCAATATAGGCTACATTTGGGAAACTGCGTAGCACTTTAAATGATTTCAGCCTGCCCCTTGTGGCAAAAGCCAATTTTTCAAAATCTAAATTTCCTAGAACGATCTTACATGGCTGTAAAACATGAAATACCACAATCTCAGATAACTCAAAATGGAAAGCAATTCAAAGACCAATGGAGAGACGCATGCATATGATTAGCAGCCTATTAAGCCTATTCTGGAATCCAATCCAATGAACATTAATTTACTTCCTGCTCTGTGGCAGGCACTGTGCTAAGTGCTGAAGATAGAATTAATAAGAGGAAGGCAGTCTGTGCCCTTCAGGAGCTTACAATTTAAAAAGGAGAGATAACTTTTATAAAAGGAACCCAAAAAAAAAAAAAAAAAAAAAAAAAAGGCAAGGGGAAGGGACAACAGAAGTTCCCAGAAAGGGAGCATTGTGTTCCTTGGAGTTGAAAATACTAGTCAGAGCAGCAGATGCAAAGCAGAGAGTCCAAGTTTCCGTTTCCTACAAAGGTAGGCACTGGGAAGAACTGGGTACTGTCCTTTTTGAGCATGGATCCCTAGCCTCTACCTAGCAGGGTGTTCAGCACATATTTGCTTCGTAACTGATTATTATGTTTGATCTGTATTCTTGAAGGGAGTAATCCACAATAAGAAATCACAAATTCATCTAGACACTGAACCAACTCATTCACTATACAGAACTGCACCTTGTAATGTAGCAAACAAATGATATCGATTATCATAGCTGGCGATGAACCTAATCACATATATCCTTTCACACTAAAGATGGCTCTTGGACCGAGTCTTGAAAGAAAACAGGAATTCTAGGGCTGAGTAGGCAGGATATAGCAGGCTGGTCGGGGGAAAGCACAGAAAAGAGAGATGGAGTTCTTTGTGCAAAATATTTCACAGTGAGTTCTTTGGAATATGAATCTTCACTTTTGCATTTACTGGTGAATTCAAGTTGAGTACTCCATTTCTTTTTTATCTACTCTTTAATATCTATTAATTCTCTTAAGTATTAGGATTAGCACTAAAAATTTGCATAGCACCTCTTTGAAATGTTTAATGTACCCCAAATGTCTTTAAATCAAGTAATAGAATAGTAGCTTAATATAACTACCATTAAAATAGCTTAGCTTAAAATAGCTCTTTTCCATAAGGACACTGCTACCTAGACTTGGTTAATTATAAAACTTGAGTAAAAATCCTACTTCCAACATGTTTTAGCTATGTGATCACAACTACTTCATCTAACTTCCTAGACTTAATTTTTTTAATCTATAAAATATTTTCATTTCCTCCTTCACAGGGCTATTATGAGGAAAGTTAACAGTAACTTTAATTAAAAAGTAATAAAGAAGTGTAGACTGTTAACTATCACTAATTGTACCAGTACTTATTATTGTGTATTCTTATCAAGTCTCTATATACCATTTTCCTTTAGTTGAGTTTCAAGACAAAGACGGAATAAAGTTGGGAAAACACAGGAAACCTCTTGTTGAACTCATGTGTCTATTTTAACATGAAAGCTTCCCATGCCATATCTGAACCACATTATTCTTTGCTACAATACAATAAAATATGTAAAAAGCAAGTTACAAAATTCCAAAATGGACCTCATGAAGAATAATTTTATTATTCTCCCCTGCCCCCATGATATACTCTTATGTAGAATTGAACATGTTATTGCCTAATTTTTCAAACATAAGGCTCTGGCCTCTTACCCTATGACTTTTTCCTGACTGAAGTCTCAGCACCATTTCCATTAAAAAAAGAATCACGGTCTTATAACTTGATACTGTTTCCGCTGTGCTTCCTTCCTTCCCTCTCCACTTAGCTCCTCACTCACTTCTCCTAAGCACCTTCTGCTTATATGATTATTCTCAGTGGAGCAATAAATTTCTTTCAGTTTGTCTTTCATTAAAGCAAGACAAAATTTATTTCATTTTTTTCCCCAAACTTCTCCAAATACCACTAATTACTGCATTTGGCACTATGCAGTTTTGTATAACCCACTTTTCCACTTAAGCTTTTACCCCTTATCAGTCTTGACACAATGTCTTTGCTGATATAAGCAGCCTTATCATTTTTTAACATAACAGGCCTACAACTTCAAGCTTTTTGCATTCTCCCCATTTTTAATCTATTTTTGAGCCTAAGAATAACTCTTTTCTTTTTTGTTTTACTAAACATCCTGCAGTGCTTGGACACTAGTGAACATCATGGGCTTTTTCTTGCTGGATTATACCTTTTCTGAAGCAAGGTGATTTTTGCTGAGTGTGACATAAAGCTCCCTGAAGTTACTTCTAGGTGTATATGTGCTCTGTAGTAACATACAGACCACATATAGACCAGAGCTTTGGGTAGTAACATACAGATCACGGACTTAGTAGGCTCAGACCTTTGGGAGGATTTACTCTTCTCCCTTTTGTATTAGCCTTTAAAAGTGAACAAAGAATAATTGGGAGTAGAGGGAGAAAGAAGGTTCTTTTTTCAAGCTTGTCCATTTTAGCTCTCTTCCAAAGTATAATACTAGCACATTTGTGTGTGTGTATAGAAGATAAATATGGAGGGGGAAGATCTACTATCCTTCCCAACTCTAGTTACCTTTTACTGCCTTAATGCAGAAGAAGCCCATAAAAATAACATAAAACCATGCAGGTTTTGTGGCTATTCTCTGGTATTCCCCTCCTCTTCGTCCCCCCTCCCTCCTCAGGCTCTTCTCTGAAAACAAGTTAGATACCAGAGACATGAGATCAGGCTTTTTTAGTTCCAGAAATGTCCCAAGCAGCTGGGGCAGTAAAGGAATTATCTTGGAAGAAGTACATAAAAGTTCCATGTGCTTGACCAAGTGCCCACACAATCATCCCATCATTCCTTGTTAGAGGATGAGAACTATTTAGCTTAATACTGGCATAGAATCATGTAATCAGTGAAGGGAGACTTTCTTAGTAACCTCAAGAATTGAGGATTTCCTCAAGTTACTCTAAGTTCAACTGTTCAGAGATCTGGCCTTTTAGAAAGAAAAAGTTATATCTAAGTAGTGTGTCTCTTAGAGAAGAGCCCCAACAACTAGAGGAGTAGTAAGGGATTGTAGAAATATAAGACCTGTGCTTTGTTTCTTCCTATTACAATATCAGTAATAGATATAACAAAAATTTCATGGGAAGGGGGTTGCCTGGTTGGGTATATCTGCCTGGTGGGGGAAGTCCAAATGACATCATTGTGATATGGTATCATGTGGAAAATAGGGATTCACTAGAATGTCAGGGACTCCCTGATGATCCCCAACTTAAATTTTCTGCCAGGGGAAGTTCAGAGTACAAAGTGGTGAGTCTTTAGGCCCCTAGGCTATTGCCTTTATGTCTTTTAGGACCTTAGTGAAAAAGTAGGAGTCAAAGAAATGTGTTCATTTTAAGGGTTTTTGCTAGCCCATTTATGCATTGTCTACATTTGTTTGGGGACTTCTTTATATTCTTTGCATCCTCTGCACTTTATTGGAGCAAGATAAAGGCAGTCCTGCTGCCACTTCTTACCTTGAATGCTTGGAAAGGAGATGAGTGCTGTTACCCAGATCTGTGTCGATCTAGACACAATCTAGAGAGCTGTGCATATTCAGAGATTTCCCAGAGCAGACACTGGGTGAAGATGAAGACAATAATACGCTAAACACAGTATAACCTTTGGAGGGAGACTCCCAAGATCAGAAGGCCACAGGTTGTGCTTATTGGATTTGATAGCCATAATATAGCAGCTGTCATGATGCACCCACAAGAACTTTATTAGATTAGGAAACTGAGGCATTTGCCCCAAATAACACAGGTTATAAGTAGCAGAGCCATGATTCAAATTTAGATCCTCCAACTATCCATCCATTACACAGTGTGCTTCAGGTCTATGGGAACTTGAATCAACTTGACTTTCTGCAGTACAGACAACTTCAGAGTAAATGGTCCAGCAATATAATGGGAAAATGTTGGACCCAGAGTCAAAAAAGATTTGACTGGGATCCTAGCTCTTATTAGTAATGTGACTTTGGCCAAATCCCTTAGTGTCTCTGACCTTCAGTCTCTTCATCTACATAACAGGGATAATAAGGTCTATGTCATCTACATAACAGGGATAATAATGTCTATGTCACAGAACAGTTGTGAGCAAAGTACTAGATTAACTTTTATTAATTACTTTCTATGACCTTACACCTTCCAAATAAAAGGTCACAAACTTTTATTGATGTTTCTCAGTATTAGAGGGAAAATAAGAAATTCTTATTTGGTACATTGCCACCAAATGATAAAGCGTTAGCATAACTTCTCATTGTCAACCACTTAGTAATTGCATTTTTACTGTGTGTTTATGTTTTAGTTGTGTTTGCATCAGTTTACTCTGTCAACACACTTTGTTTTTTCATTTTATTTCAGCTTTGTACACAGAGAGAATTCACCCACCTGATACATGTGAGCCACATTGGTGCCCAGATATTTGGCACCATAGAGTTTTCCATCAGGCCACTTGACTTGAACAACTTCTCCCTCAGCAGGCGGGCCCAGCTTCAAGCAATCTCTGGTCTGTTGACAGATAAAGGCAGGAGGATTTTTGAAGTGAGTGACTAAGTTACTGCCTCTGAAACTTAACACATTATCAACTTCGTGACAATTAGAGAGGAGTGTTATCTCTGTGCTTCATGCATTATGATCTTGTATTGGTCTTTAGGGGGAGCAGACAGGATTCACAGGCATACTTAGCTACAGTCAGTGCCATAAAGTTTTGAAGAAGGCACAGAAATGCAAGCAAGGGAAAACTATTATTTACATTGATGTTTGACAAGGAATAATTCAGATGATAACTAAAATATACATAAAAATAAAGATTCACTGAAACACAGTCCTGATAGTTCTGTATATCTTTACCTGGAATGTACCTTTGATGATACCAACCTGGACTTTCAAGACAACTACATTTCCTTAGGAAAACTTTGCAAACGGGTTAAATAAAAAATTATGAAATTCAAAGTATACCGAATAACATGATGAAGGTGAATATGAAATTATACAGTCGACTAGTTTGGTAGATTTTTTTGCACATTGAGCAATTCATATTTTGCTAATGGTGATATTTTTCTAATGAGGCCAATTTTACTGATTGAAAGGCACACTTGATCAGTCAAGCTATAAATGGAGAGATTGTGAGTTAGCTCTGTGGTTTTATTGTGAGACATACATAGGAAATGTTTGGTTATTTACAACTAGAACTCTGCCATGTATTGCTTTTTATTATTAGCAGAAATTCCGCATGACAGAAGAGACCCTATTTATCAGCAAAAAAGGCGCCAGTATTATTGTTTGGTTCATGTCATGCATGGAAGGTTTGGTGGTCCATTTATTTGACCATACATCAAACACAGGAATGGATTGAGATTATTATTAGCTGGGCTATTAAAAAAATGCTGTGTTCAGTGGTCTAGAGTTTATAAGACTGAAGAACTGGGATGATGGCACCTTAGTCCCAAGACAAATTTGGTATTTTACTTCACAATCATTGATTTCTG
Source organism: Antechinus flavipes (assembly GCF_016432865.1). NCBI lineage: Eukaryota > Metazoa > Chordata > Mammalia > Dasyuromorphia > Dasyuridae > Antechinus > Antechinus flavipes. Next base: position 108,291,010 of record NC_067398.1, read on the forward strand.
GGCAACAGAAATCTAAAGGAAAGAGTGGATGGAAATTTAATCTGTGATTGCTCAGGGATCTATCACTTTTTCCCTTATCTCATTTCCAAAAGTTTACATAGTATTAGTCAGTCAACAAGTATTAATAAAATGCTTCCTATGTTCTAGACATTCTATCAAGACCATTGGAAATTATTGGATTTGATATTATATGCCACACATGCTACAATTTCCCATTTTAGTCACCATTTCAAGTTTGATATGACTGATGGATACCTAGTTATTATGTGGAAAAGTTAAGATTTACATACTTTGGACATGGATATGAAGGTATTCACAAACTACTTATTTACCATAGTAGACAATATGTTTTAATTTTGTAAGTTCAGTCATGAAAACTAACTCAACCTGTAATTTTAGGCATTATGTCACCAGGTGGTAGTAGCGTACCACAGCAAAAAAGTCTAAGCAATAAAGGGATAAGTCCTAGATCTTTTTAAGTAAGTTAAGATAATTAAATTTTTAAAATTTGCTTAGTATTTTATTTTTCCACAATTACTTGTAATGATAACTTTTAACATTTTTTTTTAAAATTCTGAGTTCCAAATTCTTGCCTTCTCTCTCTACCCCACCCTGAGAAGGCAAGCAATTTGATATGGGTTTTACATATGTAGTCATATAAAACATATTTCCATATCAGGTTGTAAAAGAAAACACAAAACAAAAGAAACAACAACAACAAAAACAAGAAAAATAAAGTGTAAAAAAAAAGTATGCTTCCATCTTTTTAAAGAAAAGAGGTGGTATGGAATAGAAGATTGGGAACTGGCCCCAGAGTCAGCAACAGCTGGATTCAAGTCTTGCCACTCACAAAAACTGGCTGTGGGTACCTACATAAATGATGTAGCCTCTAAGTGTCAACAGGCAACTCTCCAAGTTGCAGAAAAGGTGATACTCTATACTGATAGAGGAAATTGTTCACTAAGAATTCTTTACATAGAAGAAATCACTTTTTTAGTCCAAAAAGCAATAACAAAAAGAGATGGAAAACAAAAATAAAGTAATTTTCTCCCAACTTGTTTTAGTTTTTTAAAAAGAGAACTTTATTAAAATAGCTAAATGCAGCTTTAACTAATACAGAAGAAAATGTTTTTAGAGGAAGCCTTAAAAATGCTTATGATTTAATTTGAAATCTCCTTAATTCTTACCTTTTTCCTATCAATTCAGCTTGAATATAAACTTGGAGTCAAATGCTCTCCACTTAGTACTTTGTCTTCAGGATTTCATGGCTTTAAGCACACCTAAAGCTTCTTATTTTTCAGTGCCTGGCTAATGTTTCTCTAGCAGGCACAAAAGTCTAAGTATCATATCGAGGTTGTCCAAAAAATAAGAAGAATAGCTGGCATTTATGATGTATTTTAAGATTTACAAAGAGCTTTACATATATTGTCTTCTTTCATCTTTATAACTCTATGAGATGGTTAACATAAGTAATGTTATTCTCCTTTTACAGATGAGAACCTGAGGCTTAGGATAAACAACTTCACTACAGTCATAGAGTTTTTAAATTTTAAATGTAAGATTTTAATCTAGGTCTCTCCTGGATGTGTTTAGAGTTTTTCCCCTACTATACCATAATGTTCAAATTAACTACATGAAAGACCATACTGTTTCTGTTTTCTTTCTCTATTAAGGAAGATGAGAAAGAAGAAAAAAAAATCTAAAGTTCTGCTGCTTAGAAAATTCTGTTCATTTGCCCACTATGACTAAAAAATCCAAGCAAAAATTGTTATTTTCACATATCTTCACCCATTCCAAAGATTCAGCGACAGTTATTTGGAACTTGATTCTTTACTTGTTTAATTACTGGTTCTTACTAGCAAGCTACTTAAGTTCATACGTGATCTCAGTTTGCTAAAAATTGCTTTCTGAAAGGATCTATATCCCTTTATATAGAACTGAAAATTATGAGGAAAAAAAATTTAAACACAACCTTTGAACAGAGGTAACCAACTATGAACCATCAATATAATTATAGCTTAAAAAAAAAAGGCACAAGGATGAAAAACAAAATGAAGGAGACCATGGACCAATCCTTCTGAACCAGTCAGAGCTTTTGAAAAGCACTGACTACAATTCTAAGCTTCTGAAGAAAAGAAGAAAGGGCATCCCTGATAAGGACTGAATAGCAAGGTTGTAAATAGCCAAAAAATTCAAAGTAAGATTAAGAGAAAAATTAAAAAGGATTTTTATCATCAGTGCTGAAGAGACTATTATAGATTGCAATACACATTGCAAAGAAGGAACAGCAACACTTCCACTTCAAACCAAACCACTGCACTAGGAAAATGGCTTGCTAAGGTCCCTTCTCTGTTTATTTCCTTACATCAAGGTTCTATGGTTTTATTGGTATTGTAGGTTTATCACCTACATAGATGGCAGCTGATGGAAATCCAAAGTTTCTATGGCTAAAAAAAATTTATAGTGAACAGGTAAGAACTTAGATTTGCTCTGGTATACAGGAAACATATCTGAAATATGAAGGAGAACTAAACATGAAGCCTTTTCAGCTAGTGTCCTGCTAGAATAGTTTTCAAGGATTCCTCTAATTACTTACTTCTCTGTCATGACAAAGGAAGCTTTTAGAGAAATGTGAATAAATAATGCTAATAATAGACCTCTAGGATTAAGAATTAGAAGAAACCTGAGAAATTATTTTATTCAATCCTTCCATTTTACATAAGACCTAAATTAACTCAAATTTATGGAGTAATTAAGAATGCTATTGAAGTTAGTAGGAAGGAAGGAAGGAAAGTACTATGGGCCAGAGACCTATGCTAAGCACTTTACAACTACCTAATCATCACAACAATCTTCAAATGTAAGTGCAATTTTATAGCTGAAGAAACTGAGGCAAATGGAAGTTAAGTGATTTGCAGAGGATCAAAAACAAGCAGGTATTTGTGGCTGGGATTGAATTTAGATCTTGATCTCAGTCCCATTTTATCCCTTGAGCTATCTAAAAGCCTCTGGTTAGTATAAGAATTGTTGTTATTACCATTTTACACCTAAGGACAGTGGAACAAGAAAGATTAAGTGTTTTACCTACTATCTATTCTACCCTGATCTACTGTTTCCCATTAGGAATAGATAGAATCACTTCTCATATAGAGATACTCTTTCTGATGAGGTCTAAACTTAGATTTTCCCTATGCAGGTATGCCACGAAAATATCTGAGAAACCTAAGTGTTTAAAAGGTTTTTCCTGGTGGTTCAAATGGTACTTCAGGAGGCAGTAATCTCCTTGAGCCACTTCAAACTCCCTTTCCTCTGTGTCATGCTGGGCTGTAGATTACATACATTACCAAGACAGGAGAAGGAGAATCAACAGAGGAGAAAATTAAATGGGAGTAAAGTATATAGGAAATAAAGTAGCTCCAAAGAGGAAGTGTGCTTATAAAGTATAAAGAAATCAAATTGGTTGCTTAATAATTACTAGAAAAGGTCTTCAGAGCTCCCTTTTCCTAACAATGTTGCCATCCCAAAAGATTTTTGTAGCTCTACTTTTAGGAAATGCCTTTAGGCTCAGGAATAAGAAAACAGGACTCATCATTTATTAAAGCAGTACTAAAACTGGCATTAATAGCCAAACTGGCTTTTCCCAGTGATCAGATCTGCTCTAAAAGGAATAAGATTTGTGATCACTGAGGAAATTCCAAAATACATACCATAAGTTCTAAAAGTATCCCAAGAAAAGATCTAAATTTCTAAACAATAATAATAGAGTTGGAATTAAGTAAGAACTTTATTAGAGTTAACTCTAATTTGGATTTATTCTTGTTTTGTCATCCATACCTCATGTATACAAAGAGGTAGGTACAGACACCTAATAGCAGAAGCTAACTCATTCATTACTATTATTTCTATCAAGTGTCTCTTGTGCTACATAAATCCAGAATCAATCACATTGAAATGATTGATTTTTTAAGGCCACTTTCCCTGACAGCATAATTCATTTTTATGTTCATGTATTTCTGGTATATTGGAAAAAGAAAATCTGAAAGCATCCATTTCATGCTTTACTTTTTAGTTGTATTTGTTAGGAAATAGTGTCTTTTTAGGCCTTAGATTAATGGATTGCAGCCAAAGTGCTTTAAGAAAGACATTAATTATCTTAGGAAGAAACCAAGTCTGATTTGCTATTTTCCTTTTAAATAGATTTAAAATTTAAAAAAAAATTTTTTTAAAGAACATCATTTAATGTTACTCAAACTGGGTCTTATGGATAACAATACTACGCTACAGTGACTTCCATTTGGCTTCCTAAAACATTCAGTTGGGGAACTTTAGTTTCTTTTCCAAAAGCATCTTTTGGATGCTTTTGGACCAAATCAGAGAGTCACAGGGTAGAAAGGGACATTATTGATAAGATCATCTACTCTAATTCCCTGCCTTTGAGAAGGCTGCTCTCCAGTCTTATCACAAAGGGCTACATCTTTCTTTGTTGGATTTGGAACAAGGAGGCCTAAAAGCATCTTTTGGCACTTTATTTTCTAAAACATATTTTCTTCCCCAAATAAAGAATACATTAGAACTTATTGATCAAATCCTCATGTGCCAATTAGTTAAGAGAACAATTTTCCTTTAGCTCTCCATAAGAAGGAATGAAACGCTTCAGAAATTCAGGAAAGGTTTTAAAAATATATTTCAGAATGATGATGTATTTTTATGCTGACATATTATTAAGAAAATTTTATAGAGGTATTATGGAATAATTAGGGTTAGCTTTAGGAACACTAAAACTTGGGTTCAAGATCTGCCTTTGGCACATATCACCTCTATGCCCATGAGGCAAGTCACACGGTCTCTCAGTGAAATAAGCTGACAATCTCCATTAGTGGAAGGAGTTCCCTACATCATGATATCACAGATTTGGACCATTAATATTATAGCATGAGGTTAGCAAAAGGTATATTTGTAAAAAATAATAATAATAATAACAATGGGCAAGCAACCTTACGTTAAAAAAAAAAACCAATTAAGGATGTTACATACTAAAATCTTTTAAAAAGAATGAATTTGTTTAAGTTTGGTTTTTTAAATTAATTAAAGTTAGAAGACAAAAATTAGAGTAATGTTAATAAGCTGACCTAAATGGGTCACTGAAAAAGGGATGTAGGATGGCAGAGTTTACCTGAGGGCAATGAAGAGAAACAGCTCTAAAAATGTTTTATGAACATGCACCAAATCAGAGAGTCACAGGGTAGAAAGGAACATTATTGATAAGATCATCTACTCTAATTCCCTGCCTTTGAGAAGGCTGCTCTCCAGTCTTATCACAATGGGCTATATCTTTCTTTGTTGGATTTGGAACAAGGAACAAGGAGGCCTACTGGTCAGATTCCTATAGGCCAGCCTAGTTTCATTATGTGGATTAGGATAGGCCTGTAGTGAGCCGCCAGGATATCTCCAGATCTAGAAAAACAATCTGTTTTTTTGTTTGTTTTTTAATAGCAGAGAGGATAAGACCACAATTTCTTTTGTGTTTATCAAACTTGTCAAGATATTCTTTCTCATGAAGTTTACCTGGACCTCACACATCCTAATTTGAACTGATATTCTCTTGATCTGTTTTCAGCACGAAGATACCGTCAGGAAGCAAGACTTAGATTTAAGGGCAGTGGTGGTAGTCTCAGGCTTGTTCTCAGCAGCTGTGGGCAGGCCACCGGGAGAAGCAGAGGAAGTCAAACACTTAGTGATGGACACAGCCAGCACAACTTTGTGCAGCCCTTCCCTTCCTTACCCAGAGCTCATCCTCTCTGTTAAGGTCTACCATGGCCAGGCTCATGGCCAGGCGAAATAGTGAAGATGCAAATCAGAACCTTCCTGACTTCCAGGTGCTCATAATCTAACAGCAGAGAAACACACAAAAAGAAGTTGAAAAGGAGGGAAGAAAAGGGGGAAGAGGGGTAGGAGAATGGGGAGGACAGCACCCAGGAGCAATAAGGAGAGTCAGCCAGAAAGCTGGGATCCTAGACCTCATTCTGTGGGAGTTTAGGCTACTTTCCAGCCCTCCAGTAAGAAAGAAGAGGAAGCTGTGGGAGTCGAGAAGGTGTTGCATATCTAAAACTAAGTCATTCAATATTATGATGAGATTTCTGGTGATCATCCTATCCTGGGTAGAATATGATGTTCCCTGGAGTCCAAGGAACACATACCTACCCAATTCTGCATCAGTTCATATACATCTAGAAATCTTCCCATCAGGAGATCCTAAGGATCCTTTGTTTCTTTATCAATTAATCAGACAAGTAATTAATAAATATTTACTATATGCCATTTAATGTTGGATACTAGAAATACAAAGACAAAAGCAAAACATGTTACTTTCAAATAAATATTTATATGCTTTCAATATTTTAATATGCTTTCAAATTTATATTCTATCACAGGAGAGAACACATACTTATATAAATGTGTACATATATACAAAATGAAAAGGAACTAGTAGAGATTATAGAGGAGGAAGGAGATAAAGAAAGTGGTACTTAAGTTGAATCCATCTTACAAGGTGAAAGTGAAGAGGTAGCACATTTTAAACATGGCCACAGCTAAGTTTAGTTCCTTCCTAGATATTGTTAAGATCAAATTTTCTTTAAGTCTGCTTAACTATTCAGTGTGTTTTCATTATTTTTAGTTTGAAGTTCATTCAATCCCAAATGTATCACTCTCAAGAATTTGGTAATGGTTATTTTTAAATTCCAGAACATTTATCTTCTTTTTTCAATGAACTGAGTGCTTACTTTTTTGTAATATAACAGCGTCCAGAATTTTTATTCTTTGGGGGAAGTCAATCTTTACATTTAAATTTACACTTACATTAGACATTGTGTGTGTGTGTGTGTGTGTGTGTGTGTGTGTGTTTTCCCCTTGGTTCTGCTTATTTTTCTTTGCATCAGTTCATATATATCTTTCTATACTTCTTGGTATCAACAAAGTCATCATTTCTACAGCTCAAAAATATTCCTGTACATTCACAATACAATTTACTTAGTCTTTCTTTAATCAATAAGCACCTACTTTGTTTTCAGTTCTTTGCTACTACCAAAAAAAATGCTAGTTGTAAAGTATTTTGGTGCTTATGGGGCTTTATTTTGATCAGTGACTTTTTATGAGATATCTGTCTACTATTGGAACATCTGGGTCAAAGATGTAACTTTATTTTAATTTCAGTTTGCTTTCTAAAATGGTTGTTTGGATTCACATCTCTACCAGAAATACAACAATATACTTATCTTTCCAAAATCCTTCCATGGCTGACTATTCCCAATTTTTGTCTTCTTTGCCAATTTGAAAGCAAACACCTTAGGTGTCTGTTTTCTAATATGTATTTCTCTTATTAATAGTGCTTTAAAACATGTATATGTGTTTATATAATTTAATGCTTTATAATTCTTTTGAGAACTGCTTGCTTATATACATTAATGACACCTACTAGGAATGACTTTTGATCCAATATAAACACAGGAATGTTGGTATACATATATATACTTTTTTAGTTGTCTACATATTTTGGATACAACCCTTACCCCAAAATTTGTTGTATTTATTTTCCCCCTTCAGCCATTTTGCTTCTTGTCTTATTTTCATTTATTTTACTTGTGTAAAAGTTTTACAATTTCATAGAATCAAATTTTTTTTTATCTTTTGTAATGGCTTCTGTCTTTTGTTTAGTTCACTTATCCATATATCCATAACTAGAAAAGATGTATAATCTGCTTCTCTACTAATATCTGATGGTATGAACATTAGATTATATATTCATTTTGATTTATTGTGGGACATGGTGGAAAGTTTTGGTCTAAGCCCCATTTCCATCAGACAATGTACCAGTTTTCTCAATGATTTTTATCAAATAAGGAAATTTGTAGGAATTTATTTGCTTATTGAATACTGGTTATTTTGAATTTGATTGTTTCTAATTCTTCCTAGTCTGTATGATTTATTTACTTATCTATATTTTATACAATACCAAATGATTTTAAAGACTGCTGTTTTATAATATAGTTTGTGATCTGGAAGTGCTAGTTTCCTTTCATCCTACTCCTGTCTCCCTCCCCACCCCTTTATTTCTTTTAATAGTCTAGAACTTTTGCTTCTCCAAATGAATTTTATTATTTTTATTAACTTCTCTAAAGTCTTTATTAGTTTGATTGACTAGCTTTAAAACTATGAAATATTAAATATTGTCAATTTTATTAAAAAGTCATAGCCCAGTCATGAGTGCTACAACTCTTTAAATTGTTCTTATTTCTTTAAAGGATTTCTTTTTCTTCTTCAAAGTTTTTTTGTTTACTGAAATTATAAAATGTAACTATTACATCTTGGAATTTTTTCTTAAAAATAGCTTTTAATTTCTCCAAAATATTTGCAAAGATAATTTTCCAACATTCACCTTTGTAAAACTTTTGTGTCTCAAATATTTTTCCCTCCTTTCTCCCCTCCTTACACTCCTAGACAACAAGCAACTTAAGGGGCATTATGTAACTGAATCTATACAGTTATTCTGTTTGTTTTGGTAGATTGATTCCCCAGTATTTTATGCATTTTTAGTTATTTTTTTAATAATAGTTTTTTAATTTTCAAAATACATGCAAAAAAGTTTTCAATATTAACCCTTGTAAAATTTTGTCTTCTAAATTTCTCTCCCTCCCTCCCTTCCCATCTCTCCCTTCTCCTAGACAGTAAGTAATCAAATATAGATTGTATGTGTAGTTCTTCTAAACATATTTCCACATTTATCACATAGCACCAAAAAATCAAAAAGTGGGGGCGGGGAGCGAGAAAGAAAAAAAATAAGCAATAAGTACAACCACCACAAAGGTGAAAAAACTATGTTGTAATCCACATTCATTCCCCATAATCCTCTCTCTAGATGCAAATAGCTCTCTCTATCCCAAATCTATTGGAATTGGCCTGAATCACCTCATTGTTTAAAGGAACCAAGTCCATCACAGTGGATCACCACATAATCTCGTTATTGCTGTGTTCAGTGTTCTCTTGGTTCTACTCAGTTAATTTTGCATCAGTTCATGTTAAGTCTCTCCCAGATTTTCTGAAGTAAGCCTGATAACTGTTTCTTATAGAACTATAACAATATTCCATAACATTCATATCCCATAACTTATTCAGCCATTTCCCAACTGAGGAGCATCCAATCAGTTTCCAGTTTCTTGCCATTACAAAAAAGGCTGCTACAAACATCTTTGCACATGTGAGTCCTTTTTCCTTTTTTATGCTCTCTTTGGGTATCCCAAAACCCAGTAGAAACACTGCTGGATCAAATCTTTATGTAAAAGTGAGGGACCAAGATTTCCCAATATAGAGAATGCATCTCCAAAGCCAGAAATAAAATGTGTAGGTCCATTCTATTAATGCTCTAAATGCAAGCTGCATCTGTTAATGATAGGTTGGTGTACATTAATTTCAGTTTAAAAGACTTAACTTATATAGTCATACTTAAAAGTCTCATGATAAGACCAGTATAATTATTACTAATACTTCAACTGAAACAAATTTGTCATATAGAGTAGACAGACAAATAAGATGGTTGAGCAGAAGATAATGAATCAATTTATTTACTCAACATTACCACCCTTTGAGGGAAAGAAAAATTTTGGAAACTTCCTACTGATTCTTATTCTGTCAAAAGCCTGTCAAATGGTGAAAAATGTGATGTGCCATTAAGGAGATTTTTGCTTTTTGTTTATTTGAAGGCATTGTGAATGAAAATAAGCTCCAGATAATGTACAACCGTCAGATCGTAACCAACAAGAGCTTTCAATTCAGAAAGGCTTAAATTTAGCTTTACTGAACATATTCATGCCTAGAACAGGTCATGTAAAAACTATGTTAAGAATTATGTCTTGTCCCTTTTCTAATAGTTAATAAACCTTTGGAGAATGTTCTTTGCTGTTCTCTTTTATGTAACTAAGATTAGGACATAATTATTAACAATGATATATGCCTCTTGCTAAATCTGACCTATTCAACAAACTGAATAGCTTGTCAATTATTGTTTTGACAGTTAATATGATCTATTGCCAAACCTACAGAAATACAGAAAACATATTTTGGAATCAAAAATTATTTAATGTTTTTAAAAAAGCACCAACAGAACCAAATTGGCACTGATTTTTGTGCAGATACTTCTACCAAAAACCAAAGGGCCAAATGAAGATGAAAAGTCTAAACTTAACCTGTATTTAAACTTTTAATCTGAATAAGAGAAGAAACATAATGTCAGGAATGATACTATGAGTCCTAGAAAAGAAAAAAAAATGACAACTGACTTATAAGATGAAGGTCAATAATAGTCACAATCATCACTAACAATCAGAATGGAATCTTTTAGCTTTCAAAATTTTCTATAAAACTTCAGATTAGAATAAGACCTTTCAACTATACCAAATTATTTTTCTCTTTTGTTTTCGGTAAAACTGCAATCAAAATATAAATGCTTGAATGCAAAGTAATGAAGCATTCTTTCTGAAAACAAACTTTTAACAGTATCTATCCAATGTACAGAATATTCCATTAAGTGATAGATGAGTAAAGACAGGTACTGGAACTGTAATTTCATTGTGAAAAAACTCCCATGACCAGTGAAAGTCAACAACTTCTCTACAACTCAGAGTTGCTTTGAGTACTGAGAAATTTACTTGGCTTGTTCAGAGTCACATAGTATGTCTCAGAGGTCAGACTTAATACAGAGATATTTCTGACATCAAGGCCAATTCTCTGTCCATTACAACATCCTGAACTACTGAGTATGTGGTAAAAAATGATGATTTTTCTGCACCCATCTATTGGGCCTAATTTTTTTTTTTAATCTCAGGAAAAGAAAAAACTACCTGAATGAAAGAAATTAGGCTTTGAGATTCATTAAGAAAAATCTAGTTTTCAGGCATCATTAAGCGATCATCCCAAAAGATCTCATCCGACTTGATCTGAAATAGTATGCTCGGTTGTAGGCACTCTTTTTTTAAAAGAATGATGTGGGTAAACTGAAGTTATGAGGCAACCAAAAAGACTGAATCAATATGAAGTTTGGTTAAAGGAACCGGGTATTCTTAGCTTGGAGAAGAAAAAACTCAGGAAATCCATGATAACTGTCTACTTATGTAAGATGGATGTCAAGTAGAGTAAGAATTAGATTTATTCTGTTGGGCTCCTAGGGAAGAGCCAGAAGCCAAAGAAGAAGGTGAAAAGAGGAGAATGTGTGTTTGATGGCAGGAAAGACTCACTAACCATCACAATGTGCAAAGTTACCATTTTATGTGGCTGGATATTCACTTTTACAGTTTTATAATGGGGATTCATCTAGTATATAGTTTGGACTAGATAATTCCTCAGGTCCCTGCCAATTCTCAAATGATATGATTCTTGGATCATTATTTCCTCTAAGTTATAATATTCTTATCAATCACCAATAAAAAGGAGAATCATCATGACAGAAAATAAGAGAATCAGTCTCAAGGATATATAATGACTGTGTGACCTTGGACAAATCCCTTAGGTTCTCAATAGTCCAGGCAGCTCTCTAAGACTACAGTTTCAAAGAAGCTGGCTACCTATCTTGAGAGAAAAAGTATGCTCACTCAGAAACTCTCTTTAGCAGCATGATGAAATCTAGGGAGCCCTTTCCATGAAAGTTCAAGGAATTTATGAAATTAGGTTAAGAATTCCTGCTCAATTCTAATCATTTTTGCATGTGTGCATGCCACAGGACCAATTGTCCCTCTCTCCCTATCTTGAAAAAAAATGGTGTTTTAGAAATAATAAACCAGGGCATATAAAATTGTAAATGAAATTTTAAAATTAAATTCCTCAAGCAATTTTTAATGAAAATATACAAAAAAAAGAATGCTTTTGAATTTAATATAGATATTTATAGTTGCCCTCAAAGCATTATTTGTATTAGGTCTATTAAATAGTAAAAGCTTCAATTTAAAGTGCATCTGATTTCCTTATAGCATCTTTCTGTCATTAAAGCTGAGATTCTTTCAACAGTTCTATTATAGATTTTGTCTTACAAAGTTTTTAAAATCTTGGCTGTTTGAAATTATAATGCAAAAACTAAAACTTGACTTATATTATCAGCTACTTGTTTTGAAGTTATAAATCATACCTATTTAAAAGACTTTGTTTCATTCTCTATTCTAGAAAGGAAAGAAAAAAACTCATAAATAAGATGTAGGATTTCATGCTTCTTTATTAAAGGGCTGAAAAGGGCAAAGATCTCACCTTTGTTTGGAAGCTCTTACAAATGTTATTTTGGTAACTAGAATATCCTTTATATATTGTACATGCATATTTCTCACATTCATATTTCACAGGACAAAAAAATCATAGAAGGGACCTCGAAGCCTTTGAGTCTAAGCTTTAATTTTGTAGACATCTGAGGTACAGAGAATTTAAGTGTACTGCGTAGGGTCATACATTTCCTAAGGAGAAACCTGACTCCATGAACACTGTCCTCTCTTCTACACTATGTTTACTGTTTATTTGTTTCTGAGTCCACAAAGAGTATCATAGTTAATATTTTTTCCTCTAATGCACATATCACATATGCTTAGATTCACTGGAGAAAATTATCTTTGCCTAAAATTATGGGGTCTAAAAGCTGTGAATATGTAGAAATTATCATTATAATACTGTATAATTACACTGTTTAGACTACACAAAGATTCTATGAATATAAAGTACTTTTATAGAATTAGTTAAAAATCTAAAACACCTGTGATTTAGGAGAATGCCAAGCATTATTGTCTCCATTATAAAGAGAGGGAAAATACAAAGAGGATGAATGACTTAGAGAACTACAGACCAAACTAATAATTACAGCTGAGACAAAAGTTTTTAAGCCTTTTACTCTTATTTTTCTACTCTTTGAAACAATGACTTTTGAAATAACCAGGAAATAAAAAATATATACAATTTATCTCCTGTCACCTTTCCTCCTCCTTTATTGCTTTCAACAATATAATTTGACCTTGACATCTAACTTATTTGAGCAATATGAATAGTAAAATTAAGTGATGGTCTTTCTACTCACTCCTGAAAATATGCTGACTTCTTTCAAACTAAGTACTGTGTAAATAAAGTGAAGACTCTTATTTATAAGCCATAAGTAAATAGTACTGACATCAATTTCACATATATATTAAACAACAATAATACAAATTCAATGTATTTTGAATACATTTATAACCCTGCCTTTAAATGAGAATAGATGTGATCTGTTGGCTAATTTGTAGAAATCTTATCTTTTGAGAAATGTCATCAATTTATATGATATAGACAAGGGCTTTAGTATCTGGGGTTAGAATGAAATTAGAAGATAATATAAAATAACTTGTAAACAGACTGTTGTCTACTCCCTCCAGAATGGCATGACCTTAGCTCCAAAGTTCAGAAGCCACTGTGCATATCTATATCAAAGAAAGGGGAAGCTAAGGAAGAAAGTAAGCATTAAATAAATGAGAACACAGCAGCCCAGCAGTGATGCTCAGTTGTCAAAGGAACCAGAATGAAGTTATCAGAGTGAGCAAGAATATTTCGAGAGTTTTAAACCATATTTCTTAGACAGCAAATATGTTACTTCACATTTCTGGAGAAACAAAAGCATCAGTGTTAACTACTGAAGTGTTCGGATTCTATATAAACAGAAGTATCAGTGTTTTCTGTCAGTAAATCTAGGATGAGGGAGAAGTGATTTTCATTCTGCTTTTTTTCTGACAAATGAGAACTAATACATGCCTGGGGCTCTCTTAAGCAGGGATTCATAAAATGATGCCACTGGGTCACAGCTCCACAGTAAATGTTCACAAAAGAGTCTGATGAGGTCACCAAAAAGCCTTTCACTTGAGCTACTGCCTGAACCTGGGCCATTAGAAGTGGGAGGTAATAGCGTTAACTCACTGTTCCATTTAGCCCTCTCTTTTTACTGCTGTTATTAATGTCACAAATAGTGGATTTGTCAATGTCATAGAACTGAAACAGAGAACAACATTGATGAAAAAAGGCTGTTGGAGAATATCTTCTGCTTTCATTTAAATCCATTTTTTTCATCTGAGATGAATTTTTAAACAGGAAATGAAACTTTTGAATCTGATTTCACTTTCAGAAACAAATCCAAAAGGAATCTTAAGGTTTTATGGTAGTCTTCTAACATGTAATTTGAATTAAATGGATACAGAATAGTAGAATTTGGTTCTCAATAGTATTACTCCCTGTGAGATCTCAGTTGCTTCACTGCTGAATTTCTTATCTATAAAGTTAAGAGATATTGGTGTTATATCTTCTTAAAAGTACCTTGCAGCTCTATATATGGTGATCCTATAACTTATAAATAAGTAAGATGCTGGATACATGACCTTAAATCTGAGACCCTGAGCCACCAGTGCCCCAGAATATGAAGACTAGTTGCCTATTGCTATATTCCTTTATTTACAGGGAATTCAATGAAACTATGTATATCCAAAAGATATGATCTGTACCTAAAGGACTATAAAGTCATATATCTTCCCCCTCCCAAAGGCAATTGGGATTAAGTGACTTGCCCAGGATCACACAGCTAGGAAGTATTAGGTGTCTGAGGCCAAATTTGAACTCAGGTCCTCCTGATTTCAGGGTTGAGTCAGGCATATCTTTTGATCTAGTAATATCACTATTAAGCATGAATACCAAAAGAGATCCAAAAAAGGGGGTAAAGGGAGAAAGGACCTATATGTACAAAAATATTTGTAGCAGCTCTTTTCTAAGGGCAAAGAATTGGAAACTGAGGGGATGCCCAATCATTGGGGAATGGCTGAATTGTGGTGTGTGATTGTCATGGAATATTGTTGTTTTGTAGGAAGTGATAAGCAGGATGCTGCGGGGGAGAGGGGGAGAGAGGAGAGAAGGAGAGGAGGGAGAGAAACCATGCAAATACCTCCATGAACTCAAGCAAAGGGAAAAGTACTGTATATACCTTGTCACTTGCTAGTTCAGGACTTCACCACTTCTTTCCAAGCTACTACAATAATTTGACTCTAATTGTTCTCCCTGCCTCCATCCATTATTTGATAGATCCTCCATATAGATGCCAAGAAGCTTTAGTGGCCTCCTAGTGTCCCTAGCCTAAAATGCAAATTTTTCTATTTGATTTTGAAAGCCCTTCTCAATCAGTTTCTAATAGATCTTTCTGGATTTCTTTCCCATCACTATTTTTATTCTAACCATTGTCAAGTCAATTCAACAAGCAGTTAACGGGAGCCTGCTATGTGCCAGAAACTGTGTTCAATGCTGGGAAGAAAATGCAAGGCAAACAGTTCCTTCCCTCAAGGAGCTCACAGTGTAATGAGGAGTTAGAGGGGAGGAGAGAGGGAAGGAGGAGATGTTTGAGGGAAAGTTGCAAACAATTATGTATAAGCTAAAAACACACAGGATACATTGAAAATAATTTTAGAGGGAAACACGAATACTAAAGATCACAGATTATAATGGCTATTAAAAGGCTAAATTGTTATTTCCCAAATACTCATCACATGTCTTTGCATAGACTACCAGAATGTTCTCATTATCACAGCCTAATCTTAGAATCCCTAGCTTCCATTAAAATTCAATTCATTTTCCCCTCCTACATGAGGTATTTCCTGATCTAATACAAGACACCTCAAACCACTTTGTCTATTTTTCCTATCCACTTATCTATGTACATGTTGTTGCTTCTCAGTAAAAGTAAGCTTCTTTGGGGCAGGAATTTTTTCATTTTTGTATTTGTATATTCAGTGCTTAGCACAATACCTGGCAACTAGTGGGTACTGAATAAGTATTAGATGACCAAACTGAAGGTAACTGTCAGTTATGAGAATAACAATCACTACACGATAGTGGTAGGTTTTTACAATTCCTTTTTTTAATCCAAATATTTCCTATAAAATTTTATCCATTTTGCTTTTCCATTGCAATATATTTTTGCATTATATAACTGTTAAGAAAGACATTTGCTGTGCTTCAGCTGTGAAACCTAAGTCAGGATGACCTCAGTCACACATTCTTATACTGTATGTAAATTTCAAATGGAACTAATAGCCACAGGAAAACACTAAAGAAATCTAAAATATACACTACTCCAAGCTTGGTTATTTGTTATTATTTACATGCATTATATAGTACAACTTCACCAATCAATTACTTATAACCATTCTTACCACTAATTCTCCTACCCCGTGAAAGCTGAATTCATTAAATTCTCTTAAGACAATGAAAAAATACCGAGTCCTTATTTATCTCCCAGTCTTCTTGCACACCCATGACTGAAGCAGATTTCAAATAAATACACACAGTAAATGTAATACAGTACTTTATATCAATGCAGAATCATGGAATTTTTATAGCTGGAAGATTACCCAGATAGAGTGTTCCTGTTTAGAAATATGAAACTGATATGGGAGAGCAACTTGTTCCAGGTCATATACCTAGGTATATAGCAGTAAAGAAGAGAATCACCTTTTAAATTAGTAGCCCAGCCCCCTGGGCTGTCATGATTCCAAGGGGGTGTATGTAGACCAGGGGATGTGATAAATGAGCTGTTCTGTGAGACCCAAACATAGAGCTTACCTCCTAACACTCACACCTGCCCTTCATCTATTAAAATCCAATATACATCAAACCTGATGCAGTAGTTGTACAAACACTGCATTGTTAAGAGAAACTGATACTTAGGCAGCTGGGTGGTACAGTGGCCAGAGCACTGGCCTTAAGTCAGGAAGACTCGAGTTCAAGTGACCTGAGCCAGACATACTAGCTTACACATACTAGCTGTGTGAGCTTGAACAAGTCACTTCACTTCTGCAGGGCTTAGGTTTCTCAACTGTAAAATGGAAGGGTTGGATATGATGGTTTCTAATGTTCTTTTTAGTTCTAAATCTATTATCCTATGAATTCTGTCGATCCTTCTGGAAAGAATGGGTCAATCTGGTCTCCTAAGGCTCTACTCCACCCTCTCTGTAACTTTCCAAACTAATATTCTTCCCCTGGCAATGGTCCCTTATTGTCCCAATGTCTCGGGCCAATGTGAAGATCAAATTTTTGAGCAGTAGAGTAGCATAATTAAATCTATGTGTAAGAAAGATTAGTCAGAGAACAACAATGGCTGATTCTGATATAGTGCTTTAGTGTCCTGGGGTGCTTTAATACAGCATCTTATGTGATCCTCACCATTGTGCTATTTCAGATAAGGAAACTCAGGTTCCTAGAGATGAAATGACTTGTCCATATTCAGACTTCTCCTAAATAATAATAGTGAGACTGAACAGAGGTCATTCTTATCTCAGTACCCTATCTACCTCAGCTGCTAAGATAAATGAAAAATAAACTAGAGAGAAGATAGAATAGAGATGGTGAAGAGCTGATATAGGTTGATTGCAGGCAGCTGGTAACTAGAACCTATAGCAGTGGTTGTGAGGATTCAGAGGAATGGAAAGATCAAGAAAATTTGGCACAGTAGAATCAAACCCAGAAGCCATATCAAAGAACATGTGGTGGAGAATAGGGTTACAAAGCCCAGAAAGGGAGGGAACCTAGGTTAGGAAGGGCTATTGATGCTAAAAAGGATTTTGTATTTGATGCTGGAACCAACAGGAAGACAATGGAGTTTCAGCTGAATTACTCTCACCAAGTCATTCAATGAGAAAGAAGAGCCAGAAATACCTTAAGTTCTTTAACATGGGAGACCAGGAGATGTTACTGACAGAAAGAGTATATTTCAAAAGAGTAAAAAAGTCAGAAGGTTTAAATGGAAACTGTGGACAAGTTGATTTGGAAATGCTGACCATAGGCAGAAGTAGAAAAGTCCAGCTCTCCGCTACATAAGTGCAAGCTAGAGTTTAAAGAAATTAAGTCTGTGAAGAAAGATTTTTTTTTAATTGTCTACACAGAGAAAGCAGTTGGAATTATGGGAATGAATGAGTCTGTTAGAGAAAAAAGGAAAGGGCTTAAGTTTGAGGAACACATGGAAAGGTTAAGAGAATGGAGTAGGAGCAGCTAGGTGGCACAGTGGATAGAGCACTAGCCCTGAATTCAAGAGGACCTGAGTTCAAATCTGGTCTCGGACACTTAAAACTTCCTAGCTTTGGGACCCTGGACAAGTCACTTAACCCCAAATGCCTCAGGAAAAAAAAAAAAAAAAGAAAAGAAAAGAAAAGAAAAGAAAAAAAAAAAAGAGAGAGAGAGGAATAAAAGAAGCCAAGATGAACTAGTCAGAAATGAAGAAAGAAAACCAGGAAAATGTGATTTCTCAGAAACCAAAGAGATAAATCTTCAGAAACACTGGTTGGTAAAGTACAAATGGAAAAGGTCAGGGAAGTTATAAACTGAAAAAAGCTAACTGGGTTTACCACACTGATGAGTTTTCAGAAGGGTCTGTTAAAGTTGAGGGTCTGTGAAGAAGGGAAAGAAAGATCCAAAAAAGAAAGGAATGAGTAATGAGGAAAGAAATATGAAGACATAGATGATTTTTCTGAGGCAAGTAGATGGTAGCTGGATGAAATAGATGATCAGAGGAAATCCAAATAATGTAAAAAGAAATGCTCTTGAATTTTTGCTTCCTTTTGACTGAAAACTGGATTATTCTGGAAACTTCAAAAATTCAAATGACAGAGTAGCATTTGGTAAATAAACTCTGAATATACTTTGAAGGGGACTGAAAACTGAATTATTCTGGAAACTTCAAAAACTCAAATGACAGAGTAGCATTTGGTAAATAAACTCTGAATATACTTTGAAGATTCTCTCATGACACGAGTAGAATTCCCAAAGAACCTAACAATGACATTTTCTAAGGGAGGTTTATATACTAAGAAAGTTTAGTCTATTCCATTCCTCCTGTTTAATTATGCTGCCAACTCATTCATTTATACTTTCTTATAATCTACAAATTTTATGGTACAATATGACTCATAGATGCACAGCATAATCCAAATAAGAGGGATTCTTCACCCACTTGGATTGTCTTGTATGAATGGTAAATTGTAGAACTCCTTTAATGATCCCAAACATCTCCTAGAAAGTCATCTCTTTACAACAGTATTCTATCAGTGTTGTATGACTTTGCTACATCTTTCTTACTCCCCTTTTTCTCCTCTGATAGAACACCACTGCAAAATGTAGGCCTTCATCACCCACACCTAAGTGATTATAACAGCGTATTGAAGGAGCTGCCTGACTCAAAGTCTCTAATCCATTCTCAACTCACTGACTAAAGTGATTTTTCTTTTTTCTTCTTTTTTTTTATTATTTTATTATTTTATTTTATTTAATAATAACTTTATATTGACAGAATCCATGCCAGGGTAATTTTTTTACAACATTATCCCTTGTACTTATTTCTGTTCTGATTTTTCCCCTCCCTCCCTCCATCCCCTCCCCTAGATGGCAAGCAGTCCTATATATGTTAGATATGTTACAGTATATCCTAGATACAATATATGTTTGCAGAACTGAACAGTTCTCTTGTTGCACAGGGAGAATTGGATTCAGAAGGTAAAAATAACCCGGGAAGAAAAACAAAAATGCAGATAGTTCACATTCGTCTCCCAGTGTTCTTTCTTTGGGTGTAGCTGCTTCTGTCCATCATTTATCAATTGAAACTGAGTTGGGTTTCTTTGTCAAAGAAATCCACTTCCATCAGAATACATCCTCACACATATCGTTGTCGAAGTGTATAATGATCTTCTGGTTCTGCTCATTTCACTTAGCATCAGTTCATGTAAGTCTCGCCAAGCCTCTCTGAAATCCTCCTGCTTGTCATTTCTTACAGAACAATAATATTCCATAACATTCCTATACCACAATTAACCCAGCCATTCTCCAATTGATGGGCATCCATTCATTTTCCAGTTTCTAGCCACTACAAACAGGGCTGCCACAAACATTTTGTCACATACAGGTCCCTTTCCCTTCTTTAGTATTTCTTTGGGATATAAGCCCAATAGAAACAGTAAAGTGATTTTTCTAAAGAACATCAGGTCTGACCATGACACTTGACTATCCAAACCATAATGTCTCTGTATTGCTTCCAAGAGCAAATTAAAAACCCCATTTAACATTCATAGCCCCTTTTTACCTAAATTCCCTCCCTTTCCAGCATTCTTCTTTTTCATTATATACTCTTTGAACCAATGATAGTGGCCTTGCTATTCCATGCACAAGACATTCTACCTCCCAATCCCTGGCATTTTCTTTAACTGTTCCTTGCCTGGAATGATCTGTCTCCTTATCCATGCCTACTGACTTCCCTGGCTCCCTTTAATTCCCAAGTAAAGTTCCATATTTGGAATTCTAGCTTGCCACTAGTTTATTAGTAGTATAGGGTGGTGGGTACAGTGTTATCAAGACAATTTTGTTCAAATCTCACCTGAGATATAGTAGGAGTCTGACCATGGACAAGTGATGTTTGGGCTAGCTTTCTGGAGGTCCTTCAGATGGACCTTGATTTTCAACTCCCACTTCTGATACATACAAACTTTATGATCCTGAGCAAGTCAACTAATTTCTCAATGCAATTCAAAGCAAGACTATAAGTTGCAAATGTGTATTAGACTAGGGAGTTGCCACTCCAGAGGTTCTCCATTGATTTGAGTGGAGGCGGTTATAGATGAAAGTTGGAAATATGCAGGGCATAGTGCTAGACATACTTCGATGTCAAAATTAAAAACTGCCTCAAGGAGTTTATAATCTGCTAGGGAGATGTAACATACAAATAGCTAAGTATACATAGGGTTACCTGAATTGCAGAACAGTTGCATTGGTCGAAGTTTCCTTACCGCCAATGAAATCATAGATCCAACATTGTCCCTCCATCCCCAAGAACACAGACAGTCAGTCAGTCAGTCATTTACTTTCTCTCTCTCTCTCTTTCTCTTTCTCTCTCTCTCTCTCTCTCGCACGCGTGCGCGCGCATGCATACACACACACACACACACACATACACACATACACACACAAAAAAAACCCCACAGTATCATAACCATTACTGTAAGCTCTTTTGAGTGCTAACGGTAGAAAAAAATTGTGGGAAATCATAGGGTGATAACTGTTAGTCGGGGAAAAAACAAAAAAAAAACAAACCTTGTTAACTTAGTGAAATTTATTTTCATGTTATTCTTGCAGGAAATCATCCATACAGGGTTCAGTGTTGTAATGAGCTTGTAGAGAGACTAAAAATTTTCCTCAGTAAGACCAGAAGAGGACAGAATTGGTTAGCATATAAGGTAGTTCTGAAACCAAATGACTCTATAACTAACATTCATAAACAAACACAAGAAGAAAACCAGAGCTATACAAAGGGCTTAAAAGTTTGCTTTGTACTAGTGTAGAGTAACTTGACAAAGCTCCAGTCTTGCTCTCCTTCATCATCTAGGTGCTTCTTTTTATTTCAACAGATGTTGAAAATTGCAGCAGGCCACTGTAAAGATTCCAATGATGGACTCTTGCTGTCGAATTTCTAAATGGCCCTGCTCTTCTCATGGCCAGCAGTGAATTTAATGTGCATTTACTCACAGAGTGATGGAGCACAGGCTTCAACATTCTCATCACACTGAATACTCTCTTGAGGCTAGTACTAAAAGGAGGTAGTCACATTAGTGTCAGCATAATCATACTAAAGGCTTCTGGGTTTGTTCTGTTGGTTAAAAAAGGGGGGGGGGACCCTGGTATTTCTATGCTTATTGAATTCTTTCAGATAGAAACACTTCCATTTCAGAGAATAGTAGGAAATAAAAAAAAAAAATCATCAGTTTCTGTGTTGAAATTTTCGAGACTGACAGTTTGAGTCGTATAGCAATATATCTTTTATTACTTCATCTGACAGCTTCAGATGGCATGCTGAGTTTAATTGAACTGATATATACATTCTGCAGGTGTTCTGTTGAGTGGAAATGTTTTAGACAATTTCTGGATGACAAAGAAGTAAAACACCTGGATATTGGATTCTGGCTTGTGCTTATGTCTTTGCCTACTTCTATCTGTTAAATAAATTAATCCTTGCTTCCTAAGACAAGTCGGATAACCTAGGGTCCAAGAAGGTAAAAAGAAATATTTGTAAATCACGAGCAATTACAATGAGATGGGTGGATCTAATTCATGTCTTTAGCAACGTATCTTGAAAAGATTCTTTTTATCATAGTTGGTAGCCACAAAGGTTAATAAAGAAAGGGACCAAGAAAAAAACACAAGAAAGCTATGAAATTTCCTTCCAGCAAAGATATCTCCAACTCCATACTCTATAAGAATTCTTTTGGTGACTTGCAGGGCATTGTGTTTATGGTTCTAACTGGATCACATAATACTCACAGAGTGCAAATTGATCTCTGTCCTCAAGGAGAAGGTGAAAAGATTTGAGGATGCATTTCTACTCACAAGGTTATTAAGGATTTTTATTTTTGAAAGAACAGAAATATTTGAAGGAAGACAAGAAAAAAGGATGTAGCGAGGTAGAAAAGAATTGGAAATTAGATGGTAGATAAATGTCACACAGAAGAAAAAGGGAAAAAAGAAGAACCACTGACTATTTGGATCTACATAGTAAGCATAATGCTCTTTCTGAAGCAGTTGGTGAGCTGGACCATGCCTGAAGGCAGTATAATACCTGTTATTCGTCCTTCATTCTTTTTTATTTTATTTTCGAAACAACTGGGGTTAAATGACTTGCCCAGAGTCACATAGCTAGGAAGTATTAAGTATCTGAGTCTGAATTTGAACTTAGGTTCCCCTGAATTCAGGGCCAGTGCTCTATCCACTATGTCATCTAGCTGCCCCTTATTCTTCATGCTCAAAGAAAACCACAACATCAGAGAGGTGATACCACGATATGTCACTGAATTGGATTTAATTGAAGGAGAGCTAGGCATGGTTCACCTGCCTCAATTTTCCCTCTAGAGCCATTTGGGTCCAGTGCCCAGATACAGATCAAGACAACTGGAGATGATCCTAACCACAGATTATAATGATAACCTGAATTGTTCAGCTTCTCTTAAAATTAATTAACCCAAGAAAAATAGCATAGATAATTCATTTTAATCCTAGACTATTACAGTAGCCTCATAATATGTTTTCCTAATGCTATTCTTCCTCTCCTATTTATTCTGCATGTGTGCTTGAATAATTTCTCTTGTACATAGATTTGGTTATATCACATGGTAAGTAAGGGTTTAACAAATTTTTATTGATGGGAAAAAAATTCTTATGTTTCAAGAAATGGTGCTATAGATTTTAGAGGTGCTATCAAATGGGCACATACTCAATAATGATCCAAGAGCAGGGGTACTACTGAAGAGTAATAAGTTAGTACAAGTCCATTGTCCTCCTGGGGCATCTATAAAGAATTGACTGAGGGCTTTCTGAGAGAAGGCAATCCTTGATGGCCTTTTGAGGTGAATAACAGGCAGAGAGAGCATATCATCCAAAGGCATCTAGCTAACATAGCTGCTTACAGTATTTTTTTCCTTGGAATAATTGTTTTAGAGTTTTGTAACAATGTTTCTTGGGATTTTCCTTGTGGGATCTCTTTCTGGAAGTGATTGATAGATTCTTTCCATGAATATTTCCCCTTCTATTTCTAGAATTTTAGGTCAGTTTTCCTGAATGAACTCTTGTAGAATGCTATCCAGGATCTTGTTTTTGTCATGGCCTTCGGGTTAGGCCTTCAATGAATCATTTCACATTTTCTTCCTTTTTTTCATTTTTTTCAGTTTGTTTGACTGATTCTTGCTGTCTTACAGAGTCATTAGCTTCAATTTTCCCCTTTCTAGTTTTTAATGTGTGATTTTCTTCAGTTAGCTTTTGTATATCTTTTTCCATTTCGTTAATTCTTCTTTTTTTTTTTAAGTGTTTTTTCAGAGAATTTTTTTCCTTTCCTTTTCAAGCTATTGACTCTCTCATGCATATCCCTCGTTTCTTTTATCATTTTTATTTCAACCTCTCTTATTTGCTTTTGAAGAAGTCTTTTATGAGAATTTCTAAGAAATCCTTTGGCCTTGAGACCAATTTATCTCACTCTGAAATTTTTTCTGTGGACATTTTGTTCTCTTCTGAGTTCTGTTTTTGTCTGCTCTTTCACGATAGTAACTTTCTATGGTCAAGGGTCTGTTCTATTTCTTGCTCATTTTCTTTCCTTTTCTTTTAGTATTTCTTTTTTTCTTTTCTTTTCTTTTTCTTTTTTTTTCTTTTTTTGAACTTGTATGGTTGAGCTCTGATCCTGGCGCTTAGAGGGCGCTGTCGTCCCCAAGCTTCCTGTGCAGCTCGGAGCCTTGCCTTTGAGCACAGCGCCCTCTTGTGTTTGTAGGGGCTCCTTTCAGGAAACGTCCAGGTTTCCCCGAGTTTGCCTTCTGAGCCGAGTCGGGGCTGAGGGTCTCCGATGCTGATCTGCTGTGATTAAGACGCTCTCACGAGCTTTCCCAGGGTCTGTCTGAGCGGAGCTGAACACCCCTTCCACCCCAGGGAATCTAACCTTTCTTGGAGCTTTTTTCAGTCAGTCTTGAGCTGGAGAGGGGTTCCATTCTGTCAGACTGTTCAGAGAGGCGGTTTCATGTGGTTTGGGAGGGAAACTCAGAGCAGCTTCCTGACTCTACTCGGCCATCTTGGCTGCACACACCCTCCCCGCCCCCCATCGCAAGCATTGCTAAAGATTAAGATTTTTAGGGCAAACTTTTCTTCTCCTCAAAAAAAAAAAAAAAAAGCAAAAACTGAAAATCTTAAGGTCTTAGATATGTTGACTAAATAAGGCTAATATGGCAACTGAACGGTTAGTTAAAACCAGGAAAAGTTAGGATTTGGATGTCTGGGTGACCGCTTAAAACACAGAAATAGTGGACTTTTGGCAAGGAATGAAATACACCAATAATCGAGCCTAGTAAAAAAATATATAACTGCATGTAGTTTTTTCATTCTAATTAAGGAGACATTAATTTGCAAATGAAAAGACAGACAGAAAAATGCCCACACAGATATATGTCTAGTAGCATTTTTGATACAAAAAGAACAGCAGGAGACCGAACTAGTAATTCATGTAATATCATAGTAATATCTAAGAGAGAGAACAATAAAACCCATGTATATAAGTAAATGTACAAAGTATATGTAAGTAAACAGCATGGCCTAGAGAATCAAATGTAGGGAAGAAAATCTGACCTCATAACTATCACTGAGATGAAGTAGAATAGAGCACCAAAAAGAATTTGGACTGGAAGGGTTTATTTTATTCAAAAAGAAACAGAATAAATAAGGAGATATTCAAACACTGAATATCAATTGGTGTGTCAACAAGTATTTATTAAGCACTTACTAAGTGTCCAGCACTATGCTAACTTCTGGAGATACAAAGATTACAAAACCACTTCAAAAGTAGGATACTGTGGTAATAGTGAATATCAATTTGGATATTTATTTGCTGTTACTCTCTCAGCCAAAAGCTTAAGCAGTAACTTATATTAGTTATAATTTTATCTTTCAAAATGTTGAAGAAGTATAGGAAAACTATTCTGATAGTTTTCTCTTCCTTTAGATGCCTTCTTTTTATATTTATTATGAACATATAATTAATTACATATGCATTTGTGTGGTCCACTGAAATATAAAGTTGTTAGTAGGGACTGTTTCATTCATTTTATTTGTATCCCTAGCATTAATGTCTGGCACATTACTAAATGCTTGTTAATTTGTTGATCAAGCAAGATGAAGTAGATGAAGTAGTTGAAGTAGTGACAATAGAAACCTGCAGGACAAGAGGTCATTCTGTCATATAATTTGTGGCTAATAGAGAAGTACATTAGACAGAGACTAATTTGTATTATGGATTTTTTTAGTTATAAACTAATTTGTACTTTAGGTTTTAGGATAGCAAATTTCAAAGAGTTCAGAAAGCATAAATAGCATGCCATCTTAAGCCCACCATCTGCCACTCCATTGCCCTATGGGAAATGGACAATTTTAATTCTTTAGAAATTATGATATTCCATACTGAGTGTAAACAGATGGACCTTTTTTTGAGAGAGAAGTTTGGAGTCATTAAAAGCACTGCATAATGTCCCAAAGGTTCTATTGATTTTGTTAAAAATATGTGGCATAACATAGTTTTGTTTGTTCTTCCTAGCTGATAAATGGTAAATGATTTAGATTTAGGGAATTTGAGTTGGTATAAAATTATCCCATGTTTGAACTAATTGAAGTTTGTTATAAGTGTTGTTTTTATAGTTATGATTTAGACACACAATATACATAGTACTGTGATAGCCTGGGCAATCAGAGGTATGAAGCTAGAAAGATGAATGCCAAAAGAGGAGGAGGACACTGAAAAGGTACCCAGAATGTGTAGGCAAGTTCTGATTCTCTTAAGTCTCATTTGCATGTGAGCTTCTGGAGAGCTAGAGCTGTCTTATATTTTTGATTTGCACAGTGACTTGCATATAAGAAGTACTTACTAGATGGTTTTTCATTCTTTCCTTTATGCAGCTATATAATGTGATTGCCCTCCAACCTATAACTTTTTGCATATAACAGAACTATACTGGGACAATAATTTCTATCAATTATCTTAAGGTACCTCTGATTAACTACCAGTATCTATTAAGCTCCTACAATGTGCCAGGCACCATGCTAGCTAAAAATGAAAAAATCCTTCATTCAAGGAGCTCATATTTTAGCAGATTGGATAATATAAGTATATGCATGTGTACACATGTGTAAACACACGTGCATATGTACACACAAATACACATGTATATGCTCATATATTTGTATACCTATATATGCACATATATGTACATAAATATACTATATATTTATAATTACATCCATATATAAATAATGTATATGTGTGCATCTATATATATATATATATATATATATATATATATATATATATATATATATATATATATATACATATAGATGTATATATGTACACACATATTAAATATATAACTGGTAATTTTGATGCTTGGTGCTAGCAGAAGGGGAATCAGGATAGTTCTAATGTACAAGATAGTGCTACAGCTGAGCTTTGAAAGAAAATAGAAATTCTAAGAAGTAGGAAGGGATTATGTTCCAGGCATTGAGGAAATTCTGAGAAACACACAGAGATGGGAGTGGGAATATTGTGGATGAAGTACAGCATTAAAAGGCAGTTTGGCTAGGCTGAAGAGCGTGTAAATGGTAATAACATATAATAAAGCTGAAAAGATATGCTGGAGTCAGGTTATGAAAGAATTTAAACAACAAATAGTGGAATTTTATTTGATAGCAAGAGTAACTGGAAGCCATTGGGCCCCTTACTGTCTCTTTTCTTCCTTACTAATAATATCTTAAAATCTGAACAATTTTTTCTTAACTGTTTTTTGAGATTCAAAAATGACAACAGACATTTCTAAACAACATCCCACAAAATATTTTATTTCTCTTTCAAAACCCTGAACCCTAGTCTCTGTTCTCCAGAATATTCTGAAAATTTTCTAAGTGTTTCTTATTAACTAAGACAAGTGACCACTGGATGGTGTTTATGGGCAGATATCTGCTCTATTTTAAGAATGAGACAAATGAAAGGAAAGGGAGTTTCATATAATTACTTTTAAAAGCAGAGACTTGTAGAAGGAAGTATAAAGATCACAAAAAAGTTTTCCAAAATACTAGTCAAAGGATAATTCTTACAGAGTCTTAGGGTTATGCAGTAAGTAATAGAAATCCAAAGGAAAAAGGGTCTGAAGGTTTGAGACAGAAATCTGAACTTTCAGAAATAGTTTTTCATTCAAGTATCCATTGTGTCTTACTGTGTGAAGGTTCCCCCCAAAATTAAGATTTGGAGCTTGACATCTAAGAGCACCTAACTGAACCCACTCCTTTTATTGCATAAGAAAAGAAAGCTCAGAAAACTCAGTGATTAGCTCAAGGTCACACAGACTAAAAGTGAAAGAGGTGACATTCAAATCTACCTCCTCCAATTCCAATTCTATTGCTTGTTTCCTTCTACTATACAATTCAATTAAATTCACTAAGAAGAAAATTTAGTAGGTGCTTATCATGTACAAAGCACTGTTAATCTGCTGGGGATAAATATGCCATGAGAAATGACATATTCATTTTTTTGTTTTGCTATTGTCTCCTATTAGTTTTACAATGAAGGTGATTAAAAAACAAATACATTAGAGTTATATAATTCAATCTTGATTTTCTTGATTTCATAGTCTTCAATTATAAGCATTCTTCTGGTGAAAGGTTCTGGTGAAATAGAGTACCTAAAAACCAATTTTATCCAAGAAAGAACATAATCTCTGTAATGGCACAATCTTTCCCCTTAGAGAGTCCTTGTTCCATCCTTCATGGCTAACATTTCAGAAACTTGCCCCATGTGTTTGTATCTCTGTTGTAGCTCAGTACAATTATCTCTATGCTTAGTATCCACAGAAAAGCCATTATTTTCTTGTTTTTGTAACATGCTTGTACCCAGAGCAGTAAATTGTTATACTGGGCTAAACTAGTCATGGTTCTTCTTACCATAATCCCCATTTTGAGTTTAATAAATAGATGGTAATTTACTGCCCACCAGTAACTATGATCAAGTGGAATGAAAGTAATGGCTTTGAAAAGAAATGCAAATGAATTACTTCAGTGTATTGTACAGGTTGGTTTGTTTTCCCATCTTTTAAATAAGGTCATTTGTGTTTATATACTTGTCTTTCTTAAAAGTTTGAAAATGTTAGCACAAGCAAAGTGAGTAAATCAATATTTCAAATTCCTCATGAGAAACAAAACATAGAGGTAAGTACAAACATCGTGTAAGGTCACATTAAATATTCAGTTGCTTTTAATGTGTTATTAAAGAATCATTAAGGAACTACTTTAAAGTACAAGCAATATGAAAACATTACTAAAGATCTTTTTCTCATCCTGAGACATTTTGGGAATTACAAGGTGACTTAAAAAAGGAATAACACAATGATCACTAATAAATTTTAGTTAGTATTATTTAAAATTTGATGCTAATTTCAAGGGTCTTGTATTACAAATATTCTTTCTTTTGCTAAGCGACTTGACAAAATGTGAATTCCTCTATTATAAATATACCATGTGTTCACAGACATTTTATTTTATTTTTTAAGGGGAGGAGGTACTAACTATTAAGGAAACAATTTCTTGCTTTGCACTGAAAGAATCAATAAATTACTTTTTCTTCATGGCTCCCCATTTCCCCCCATAATATTACATGAAACATCCATAGATACAAATGTGCTGTCAGGAAAAGATTAATAAAGCATATATCCCCCATTACAATAAAAAATTTAGAAGTGTGAATATTCTAAAGAAGAGAGTAGGTGAATTCTTATTTCACCTTTTTTGGCTGAACACATTTCTCATTTAACTAATAGAATTTGGAAGATTAGTCTGAATTCTCTCAGTGAAAGAATGGATATTAATTAGAATAAGAAATCTGGAAGACTTAAAAAATAATTCTTTGCAGTAGAAAATAACAAACATGAATTGAATATTAAGTTAAAGATCTTTGTTTTAAAGGTCAAAGAAATGTTCCTGAGAAGTTTGCTTAAATTTACACTTACACCCACACACACCCACACACCCCATAGAATACATAGGTACTTTGGCAAACATACTCACCACAATGTCTTCAGGGAAAGTATCTCTACTGAAGGAGCCATCATCAAATACAACTTCATAGAAGGTTTGGGATGTCACTTCTATTACTCTGCAGCTATAATATCGTGTGTTCCGATGCTTTGAGATGACAGTCTGACCAACAGTGATTGCCTTTTCACAAGCTTTGGATCTCTTCCATGTGAATAAAGAAACAGAGAAAGGGCAAGAGAATCTATCAATAAATCTTATTAAGCACTCAATGTGTACAAGGCATTGTGCAAAACACTAGGGAATAACAAAGACAAAAATTAAAATAGTCCCTGCTAGCAAGTAGTTTACATTTTGTCAAATCATTTTTTTAAAAAAATCCATTTCTATGACTAAGATGTTTTGAGATTTTTTTAAGATGGTTTTCCTATGTCCCCTTCTCTTAAAGTGTTGTAGCTATTCAAAATCTCACTTGTAATCAGTCTTACAGTGCTCCCCAATAATAGGAATTATAGATATGTGTTAGTATACCTGCAGAAAAGATTTTTTTAAAGGCGTTCAATAAAGGTGAGATAATAGGGTAGAGAATTCATGATCTGGACTAGGAAAGCTTTAATCTAGAATAATTTTATGTTGAAATTATTAGTTAGTTAAAACAATAACAATTATTCTGGAGGTGATGCCTTATCACAACATGAAGGTAACCTTTGCCCCTAGTGAATTCTTTATGTTTTTGAAATACAAGGCCTAAAAAGTCTCATTAAGATGGAATGACTCTGAATTGGGGTTGAAAGATAAATTGTTATCTCAGATCATTCTACTTAAAGGTGGGATAACTCATCATCCAGAGGGCTAGCCTTAGCATCCCAAAGAGATCTACTGTGATGTGGGAGGGCATGCACACTACTGAGTCACAGAAAGCAAGAAGACTATCTAAAATTTAGTTTAAAGCATGCATGGAGTTTTCTCCTCTGGGGATTAGCATTCCCAAGGCTGCAGGGAGGACACAGGTTTATTGGTCACTGTTTATTGGAGACCAAGAGAACAGATGATGAAATATACACACATGACTTGAAAAAATGTATCTGTTATCGCAGCAGATGCATCCCCAAGATGTCTTCTACCTACACAGCGGATTCTATAATCTGGAGGAATGAAATCAAAAGTGTCTGACCAGGCCAATAAGACAAGGGGGTCCCTCTCCCCAAATTGCCTTTCACATTCTTCCTAAGCTGGGGATAAGGAGCTGTAAATTATTTCCTATTGGTTCCTGCACTGGCTAGGTAAATTCAGTAGGCCTATGGCTGCAGCTGAGCATGCAAACTTTTTGCCAAAAGAAGATGCTAGTAAGCCTGGAGTGATTTAAATGCTATGCCTTTTTCAGGACAAATGTTGTGAATTAGAAATGTTTACTGAAACAGCTTGAAGATACTGGATGACAGATGCCAAACCAATTACTCAACTTCCTCCTTTTTCCCTCTTTAAAAAAGTCTCTAACCTTACAAAGGATAAAAAATGGCCACTATATAACAAATACCAATAGCTAGCTATGTCTTCAAAATTACGAAACCTGTGCATTTGTAAATTTAAAAAAAATAAGCACCAATGGCTTGGAGTTAGTCCATGTTAATTCCTCAACTTAGTAGTATTTGCTTCAAATTGATATTCCACTTTGGGAGATATTCACATTGACCACAGTATAACTGTGCCCAATCTAGGTCATTTCTCTTTTCCAGCATATGCTTTATTAAAATTGTCATTCATTAGATATTTATTGCATCTGAATATACCTGCTTATGATTTAAATAAAGCAGATGGCAATTTAGTTCTAATTTTATTAAAATTATTTTTTCTTTAAATTCCATAAAACTATGACACACCCATTAATTGACTTTGGAAAACTATGGCAATGATACAGTGTAAACCAACTTGATACATTGCTATATGAATACTTGTACACTATATATTTTTTAAAAGTCATTATGAAATATTGTGTTGTATTAAGTGCTGGGAAAATATAAAACTTACTTTCAAAGAGTTTACAGTCTAGCAACAGAAGATAGAAAACAGGCCACATATATTACTCTAACACACAATGCTACATGGCAGAGTTACTAGACTTGTTACAAAAGACTAACTAGAGAGTTACAAAAGAAAGGACTAACTGAAGTCTGAAGCTGAGGGTCCTTACTGACCTAAGACAGAGCTCCTTTAACTTTTTTCACTCGTGACCCCTTTTTGCTCCAGCAATTTTTTATGTGACCCCAGATATATATGTGTATAAAATAAGCATATACCTCAAATATTTATTGATAATAAATCATATTCAAGATCTCAACATTCAGGGATGATACCCCATACGGGATCATGAACCACAGTTTATGAAGTTGAGATTTAGAGGTTAAGAGAAGACTTTATGGGGAAGGTGGTATTAATTAAATTGGAAATTTCATCCTAGCCTAAGTATAACCATATGTATTCCTTTTTTTGGTTGTTGATCCAACATATTTTGATTGCAGTTTTTTATCAAAAGCACTACTGCTGTAAACATATCTTTGTATATAAGCACACATATATATATATATATACTGCTACTTACTTCTTTGTTGTATATAATCCCATAAGTGAAATATAAATTTAAAAAAAAGAGTAATTTTCCCTTCAAAATCCCAAATTATTTTCCAGAATAGATGACTCCAATCACCACTCCCATAACAGTGATTTGACAAACCTTGTCTTAGTCTTCCCACAACCACCACACAATACATTATCCTATCTTTAAACAGTTTAATGGGTGTGAAATAATAACTTAGAATATTTTAATTTTAATTTATGATTATGTTTTAATATTTTTCGGTGGTTATTGGCATCTTTTCTTTTGAAAAGTAGTTATATCCTTTGACTATACTTGTCTATTAAGGAAAGGCGAATAATAGATTTATGTGAATTCTTCATATATTTGTGTATTTGACTTTTATTAAATATAAAAAATCAAATGTTTTTTCTTCAAATTTCATTTTTCTATTCATTCTTACTATATTTCTCACAAATGCATTTTAATATTATATAACTGGGATGGTATTTTATGATCTTTGGCTACAAGTTTTTGCCATAGCTATAACTATAAAAATTCTAACCATCCATTCTCCTCTAATTTTGTTAGGAGGTTGATAGTCTATATCTCAGATCACAGAATTATAGATTTAGAGCTGAAAGGACCTGGATGGTCATATAATTCAATCAGATAGCTATTAAATGTCTGAGGCAGAATTTGAACTTAGATCTTACTGATTCAAAGACCAGTTACCTATCCACAAAGCCATTTGGCTTTGAATAAATGAGTTTGGAATCACACATTTCTAGTAATGGTTAAATTCTAAGGTGAAGTACTCTTAGGAGGAAATTGCCCTTGGGAAGAGAGAAGCACTTGAACTTCAAATGGTTAGAAAAGTTTGAGTTCCCATTCTGGACTACTCTGGAACTACATCAAAACATAACTAAGAAAATTTTAACAAAATAAAGATTGTGATACAACATAGATAATGTAAATTGGTGGTTCTCTAAGCCAGCTGCAAGGATCTATTTCTATTTGGATTTGATACCACGAATGTAGAAAGCAGTTTCCCTGGAGCATCAGTAGGTGATAGCAGCATCTGCATTTGGAGCTGAGTCACACTGATCACAAACTAAATACAGTGAGGAAAGACAGTGGTCATGAAGTTTGGTACCCAGCAGAATATTACACATCTAAGGGGAAGTTCATGAGAACTCCAAGAATGGAGAAAAGTACTTGAAATAACTTGCGAGCTGTAAGTTTACCTTTTGGCTAAATGTTCTAAGTTTGACAGAACTGTCCTTGGGAATATTGTGTGATTGACTTTGTGTGTCTGTATGTGTGTTGTGGGAGGGAAGAGATATTTCTGTAACAATTATCAGACTTAGAGGCAGTTAGTAAATTAACTCTGGTTCATAATCAATGGAGAAGTCATTAATGGGACTTGAGTTATAGAATTAGAAACCTTAGACCCTCAGTGTTAACACTAGAACCCTGAGAAGGAATAGTCATCTATTCTCTAGGAACACAGCTTATCAAAGCACCTAGTTAAGTAGTTCTGGAGGAATGATTACACTGAAGTACCGTATATACTCGAGTATAAGCCGAGTTTTTCTGCCCAATTTTTGGGCAGAAAATCCCCTCCTCGGCTTATACTCGAGTCACTAGATAAAACGTGTAAATATCCCTTTGAATGCCCCCCTGCTGTGTAGTATACAGCACGAGTGCCGACTGTGATACTACAGGGCCGGCCGTTGCTACGGTGATGCGGCTGCTCCTATAGTAACACAGTCGGTAACTGGACTGTATACTAATGCTGGCAACCGCTTTACATACGTATACCGGCACCCGCTCTCCTCCTCTGCGGGCACCGGTGCGCCTCCTAAACCTACTGCTATAATAAGTTTTCCCAGATTTTGGGGTTAAAATTAGGGGCCTCGGCTTATATTAAGGTCGGCTTATATTTGGGTCGGCTTATACTCGAGTATATACAGTAATTCATTTATTAAATCATCTAGATCAGGTAAATTTTTTCCTTTAGAAGTTCATTTATGTTGCTTGCTCAGTTAGGTAGTTTAGATTCTATTTCCTATTTTGTCAATTTAGGTAATTACAGTTTTTTAGTTGTGTATTCATTTCATTTTCATATTTGTTGGCATATAACTGGGTATAGTAGAGCCTGAAATTTTACTTTCTATATTCAGCAATTTTCCCTTCTCTTTTAAGATCAATAATTTACTTTTTATGTTTCTTTATAATTAATTAAATTAGCTAATAGTTTGTCAGTTTCATGTTTAAAAAAAGAAAACCAACATATTGGTTCAGTAGACTTTGGGTTTTCGGTTTTCTTAAACTTTAATTTACAAAATACTCTAATTTTATGCTTATTTACAAAATGTTGCTTCTAATTTTTTTAGCTGGATGCTTTCTATTTATTGGTGTTTTCTTTCTTGCTTTTGTTAATAAAAATATAGCAAGATTCTCTGAGGATCACTTTAGCTTCATTCTATATATTTTG
Source organism: Antechinus flavipes (assembly GCF_016432865.1). NCBI lineage: Eukaryota > Metazoa > Chordata > Mammalia > Dasyuromorphia > Dasyuridae > Antechinus > Antechinus flavipes. Next base: position 108,325,737 of record NC_067398.1, read on the forward strand.
TCTCAGTATTATAAATATCTGTGATTTATTCTTTGACTCATTCTTTAAGATACTATTAGTCTCCATATGTGAGGCAACCATTCATATTTCCTTTATAATTTTTACCATATTGTGATCTATGTACTATTTCTCCCTTTCTGTGCTTATTTATACATTCTTTACACCCTGCCACATGACCAGATTTTTTGTAAAAACAATACAATATTTTTAAAATAAGCATACTCCTTATGATCCCAATCTCTAATTGTGATTCCATAATCAAATATATATCATATCTCATTTTTCTAATATTTGGGTGAGATCCTTAATAGCATTTTTATACATCTATTAGAACTAAATCTAAAGGAGGTACACTGCCATCACCTGTGATTACTGTCTTGTCATCTGGGTCTTCTCATAAATCAGTGAATTTTTCCTTTAACTACAGTTAGTTCTGCTATTGTAATGAGCCAGAACTCTGGAGAAGCATACTTGAAACAAAGTGTTAACTCAGAGGAATTGATAAGACAATGGTTATCTAGTTTAGTATGGCGATTAATAGTTCTCTAGTTCAGTATATGTACTTAGTACTTAATATAATTCTACAAAATTGACAACTATTCTACAAGATTCACACCTATGATGATGTAATTATAATAGAGTATATAAGAACCAACAAAGACTGGACAAGAGACATTCACTCCATTTCCCACCACTATGGTGGCTGGCCTGTCCTTCTTCATTTCTCCACTGAAACCAAGTCTTGTCTGAAGGCCCTCCTTAAAGCTAGCTGAGCTCCACATGAAGGAGACAGGCTGTGATGGAGATAATAAAGAATTTGGACTTTATCCCTAGCTATTCTCATAGTGATTACTCAGGCTGGTCCAAAGACCTGCAGAAAGTTAACTGGAACACTACATGCTATAATACTTATTTTGAAAACTTGAAGCTGTTCTGATGTAATTTATATATTAGGGAATAATTTGAGCATAAATCACATTTTGTTTGCATGATTTCATTCCAAAAAGCCCAATAATATAGAAAATTATACCATTTTACAATAGTTGATAAGTTTCCAATCTTCTCCCACTTCCCACAAACAAAATTCATGTCTTTTCCAAGGCAAAGCATCATATTTATTTTATATATATATATATATATATATATATATATATATTAGGTGCCACAATAACTATAGGTAGAGGAAGGCAGTTTTGTTCTGTAGTCATGTACTCTAACCCCCAAATACCCCACCATTCTTGGATTTGAAGACCCCGCAGAGGCAACTCTGACTCCTAGCAATTGACTAGATTTTGGGTAGAGCAGCAGCCCAAGGCCAGGGACACTACTACTATTTGTTGTAGCATTTTTGTATTTGATATTCGTTATCTATATCAATTCCTTATTTATCTCTCTTGAACATCTCTTTTTAACACTGCTTGATTCCCATTTCTTTCTTTCTGATTCAAATGAAGCATGGTAGATTCAGCTTCAAACCCTCAAATTTACTCTTTATGTTTTAAGGTATATATTATATATAGAAACGTGATGGATTTTGCTTTAGAATTCATCCTACTACTATATATAGTAAGTAAATTTATCCTATTCACATTCATTATGATTCTGTTTTCTTCTCCAACAAATCTTGTTATTAATATAAACACTATACTTTGGGATAAAAATATAAAGAAATTAATACCAAGAATTTGCTCTTTGTATTCACAATCACACAGATTTAGAACTTAAAGATCTCCAGATGATTGAATCTAACAGGAGGTACAGAGAGGTTATGTGACTTCTGAATTCCAACAAGTAGTAGAGCTTTGGACAATATGATTCTACTCTCCTTTCTCCCTTACCTTTCTAGCTGACCTCATCACTTAATTGAAACTGCCCTTTCCAAAGACATTGATAACTTTTAATTGTCAAATTTGATGGTCTTTTCCTAGCACTAATTCTTCTTAATCCATCTGCCAAATTTGAGCTTTTGAACTGATAAGGAGCAGTAAGATGGAGAAGAGGAGAACAATGATAGAGTCGTCCCTCCTTTAGGTTCTTTTTATGGTACTATTCTCTCCTGGTTCTCCTCCTTCCCATTTGACTGCTCCTTTTTAGTCTCTAGTGATCTTGAGTGATCTAGTGATCTAGCGATCAGGATGTTTCCTAAGATTTTGACCTAAGCCTTCCCGCCTTCTTTGATTACATCAACTCTCATGGGGGTTTATAACGTCCACAATCTGTATTTCCCAACCCCTTGAATTCACACCATCAATTTCAAACCAATGCCCTGGAGACATCTTAAACTCAACCTGTCTGAAACAGACTTTATTAGTTTTTAACCCCAAATATCCCTTTCTTAACTGTTCTTATTTCTGCCAAAAACATCACTATCATTCCAATGTCTCAGGTTTGTAATTTAAGGATTACCATGGACTCCTTGCCCCCTCCAATTAGTTGCCAGATCTTGCCAATATGTTTTGTGTATGACAACTACCATCCATTCACACAGCTCCCTACACCTTCATCTTTTCCCTAGATTATTGCATTCTTCTGGTTAGCTTTCTTGTCTCAAGTTTCTTGCTGTTCCAGTCCATTTTACATATGCTGCCAAAATAATTTTCCTTAAGCACAGATCTGACCACGTGATTCTCATATCAATTCAAATCCAGTGGTTTTCCTTTACCCTTAAAATAAAATATAAAAAATTACCCTGGCATGGATTTTGTCAATACAAAGTTATTATTAAATAAAATAAAATTTAAATTAAAAAAAACAAACAAACAAACAACAACAACAAAAAAAAAAGGGAAACAAAAAAAAAAGTCTTTCTACAAATATTGGGATTCTAGAACTCTGAACACAAATTTCAGGAAAATTTTCTATTCAGGAGGTTTTTAAGTAGACAATTCCTTTTCTTGCTATGTTCTGTGCTATTTGCAATGAAGTTGTGTCTTTAATCCTCAGTCCATTAAAAATCAGACTAAAACTTGAAAAAATAAAAAATAAATAAAATAAAATAAAATATAAACTCCTCTTGCTTAGTTTTTAAATCCCCACACAATATGGCCTCTACCTATCTTTCTAGCCTCACTAAACACTATACTTTTTCTTTTACTCTGCAATCTAGCCAAAGTAGCCCACCATCTGTTTCTCACTCAGACTCTCCAGTCTCCAAATTCTTTGTAGTGACTAATTACCCAGCCTGAAATGCATTCCTATCTTATCTAAGTCTCATAATTCTCCTCTTCCTTTAAGATGCACCTTTTGTTTGAAGCCTTTCCTGATGTCAATCACAACTTCCCTTTGATAATATTTCAGTATGCCTTGTATTCAACTACTTACTTTGTATATATTTGTATTTACCTATTTTTTACTTTGTCTATTTTATTTTTTGCTTAAAATATAAGCTCATTAAGCTCATAGAGTGTGGGAATTGTTTCATTCTTTGTATTTGTATCCTCAGTGCCTAACATAATGATTAACAAATATGGCATGCTTAATCCATTCTTGATTAATATCACAAACACCATTTATTATTTATTCTTTTTTTAAGACTTTCTCCTTCTGACATGACATCCTCCTCCTCTGTGTTTAAATGTGTGTATGTGAAGCCCAATAAACAACACAAAGTTTCTTCTTCCTTCTCTTTTCTTGAATACTTTTTTTTGAACTCTCAGATTAAGAATTTGTCTAGATTTTTTTCTTGACCTTTAAACTAGGTCTAATTTCCAAGGAGTTACCATTTTTATGATAAAAGCATCACAAGTCTTATCCTTTCAAGCTATGGTCTCTTTTGCCTTGTCTGTCAAAATTGTGCACAGCTCTGATTTTGGTAAAAAGTAATGTTCAGAAGTCATTAAATCTTTCTGAAATCCATTTTGTTTTTCTTGTAGGATTATGCTCTAATTTTCAGGATTAATTAATCTTGAGTGTAAGCCATAGCAGGATGTACTTCCCTTCTATTCTGTATCCCTGATTTGTCTAGCTATAACATATCCTTCTACAACCTTAATGAATTATAAAATGGATTGTGCATGGGAGTTTTGCTTTCACTTTTTACTGTCATGACCATGATGTTTATCAAGAAACTATTCATTTGGAGAGCATTTTCATTAGATGTTAGGAATAGAGAGATGATTGGACTCCAACTTAAAGAATAAATCCCTCAAACATAATATATATTGGGAATCATAGCATCTGAAAACTATATTTCTAGATAACTTTGATATGGGATTTATTTCAACTGAGGACCTAAGGATTCAATTGAGCTGCAGTCTGCTCACTGATTTTACTACCTCAGTAAAAAATAATTCTACTAATTATTTAAATAATTATTTCCTGAAATATATTGCTATCAGCCTTTTTGTTTCCTCATTTTTTCCCTAGAAATCAGTAGTTCTTTGAATTCTATTCTCCAGGTCAATTTTTGTAGGTATTTCATCTGCTTTAAAATTTTTGCCTTCAACATTCCTCTACTATATACTGTATCACTAAATTTTTGAACTATTGTTCTTCATTATATTTTGCAGAATATCCATTGCTTTAGTGAGGTTTCTGAATCTTCTGTCCTATTCCACCAATTTTCCTTTCAGAGTTATCTATGAAGAGCTCCTATTTCTTTTTATATCCAAATATTAATAGATACTTTAGTTCATGAAAGATCTCTTGGGGTACTAGATGGCACAGAATACAGACTCTTTAGTTAGGAGGGCCTGAGTTCAAATCCAGCCCCAGATACTTAATACTTACAAATTCTGTAACCCTAGGCAACTCACTTAATCCTAATTGCCAGTGTCTGTATGTCTCTGTCTCTCTCTCTCTCTCTCTCTCTCTCTCTCTCTCTCTCTCTCTCTCTCTCACACACACACACACACACACACACACACACACACACACACAAAACAAAATCTCTTGTAGCAAAGTAAAACAATTAAATAAAACTAATAATACAATGGCCTCATCTAAGAGTGGAAACATTTTACCTTTGTTTTTAATAAATATACAAAGTACAGAAAAATACATTCCCTCATTCTCTTTCATTCTCTTTCTCTCTCTAAAAACACACATACAGATAAGCAGATATACATACACACACATATATATAATCTGTTACTGTAAATCTATCACTTCTTTATAATGGATAGCCATTGTTTTGATAATAGGTTTTGTAGGCTTTTAAGTTATTTGTCTTTACAGAGTTTGGTTCTGGTCTGCCCATTTTATTCTACATTCAGAAGTCCTCGGAATTATTGATTTTTATAATATTGATGTTTTAGCATAAATTGTTCTTCTGGAGAACAATTCTGAGAAGATGGCAGGAATAAGTCAGAAAATTTCAAACTCTCCAGATTTCCCCCACAAACAAAGCAAATTCATGGCTCAGGGCAAACATAGACTAGTGAAAAATCAAGAAGACTTGAAGCAGAGTACAACCCAAAAAGATTCGAAGAAAGACCCCAGGCCAGGATTAAGCCAAATGAAGTGTAAACCTCTCCAAGCAAAAAACCTCAAGGGAGGCCCCTAGGGCTAGCTGGGTTTGGCCAGAACCTCAGCAGGAACCACAGAAACTTTCACCTGCCAGGTTGTGTGAGTCTGGGGGTCTGAGTCCAAGAAGACTGAGGGAACCTCAGGCCCAGCTATGCTACTGAGATGCTCCCTGAAGAAAAAGGAACCAGGGTACCAAGTGAGCACAGAAGCAGAGGGGCAGAGAGGCCGCTAGCTGAGAGCACTGGCAAGAGGATGGAGCTCTTGGTTTGGGGTTCCTGGTCAGAGGGGAAAGCTGAAGGGAAGCTGATACACACATACACACACACACACACACACACACACACACACACACACGCAAGGAACTAAAAAGATCACAAGAGGAAAATGTATAATTTCAATTATGTAAAATTTAAAAAGGTTTGTACATACAAATCTAATAGAGTTAAAAATTAAAGAGAAAAAATTAACTGGGAAAAATCTTTGCAGCAAGCTTTTCTGATAAAGGTCTAATTCCCAAGATATATATGACAGTGATTCAAATTTATTAGAAAAAGAGTCATTTCCTAATGGATACATTACTAAGGAAAAAAAAAGATAGTTCTGAAGGGAAAAAACCCAAACTATCTATGTTCACATGAAAAAGTACCCCAAATCATTACTCATCAAAACAATGCAAATCAAAGCTATTTGAGATTCCTTCTTAAAAAAGCCAAAAATGACCCTAGAAGAGTAATTTCCTAGTGTATGGGAAAATAAGCACACTTCATTCTTTATCTCTTTACTTCTCTTATTCTGCTTTTCAAGCACTCTCAGCAGCTAAATAATGCAGTGGAGAGATTTTCAAATTTGGAGTTGGGAGCATTTGAGTTGCATACCTTAGATACTTACTAGCTCCTAAGCAAGTCATTTAACTTCTCTCAGACTCAGTTTCCTCATCTGTAAAATGGGAATAACAATAATACCTACTTCTAATAATCAAGATAATTTATATAAAGTACTATATAAATGCTAACTATTTATCATACACACAAACACACACACACGTATATAATTATCATCCTGTTCTCTGTTCTGAGATTCTAGTTTTAGTTGCAGAATTACTTCCTTATGGCAATCCTGTGTCAAGCAAATCAGTCAGTACCATTTTTTCCCCACAGCATGTGTGCTAACATTTCTTTTGGTAATTCTAGTAATATTTCAAAGCCTCTCATTATTATTATATTTGTTTTAAAGATCTGTGAAGTTACTATATTGTAATTGTTTGGAGGTACCACAAATTGTACCCAAATAAGATGGTGAACTTAATCAATAAATGTTGTATGTATTTGTTCCATGGACTAGCTATTCACCATAGTTTTCCCTTTTCTCAAGCTTCCCTCTTCTTTGAAGTAAAAGAATATTGAAATTAGACGAATTAATAAATCTCCATTGGCTTCCAAATAGTAAAAGGGAGAGCCAACTAATGTGGCAAACTTCACTGTCTTATTTTTACAGAAATGCCACACCACCTCACTTTCAGCAATTACCACCCTGATCAGTCAAGCTACATCAATGCAAGACCCTCCACCAGCAAAATGATTACAACTTGCAGAAAGCTCAGAGATTTTCAGCATTTTTTTTTGGAATAAAGTATTTTTAAATTAAAATATGTACATTTTTTACACTTAATACTGCTGTACACTTATTAGACTACAATATAAACATAACTTTTATATGCACTGAGAAACCAAAATTTTCATGTGACTTTTTTTTTCAGCAATCTGGAAACAAATTACAATATCTCTGAGGTTTGCCTGTGTATATCATTTTATTAGAAACTTGTCTTGGTTTTGTCTGTCTAGCTTTCTTATTAGCTCTGCCATGGGGGGGTTTGTGTATATTTTATTTGTTTTTGCTAAGGAGATTTCCTTGTGAAACATTCTTTTCTCTTTTTTTTAACTGTGGTTTTATCTATGTAATACATTTCCAAGTACTTCTCAATGTTGAAGGGGATCGTAAGCTCTCCACAACACACTGTGCACTTCTCTCTTTTGCTCTTCTTTTGTCTCTCTCTCTCTGTCATCTTGTGAAAAACCTTTCAATTTCTTCAAATATATTTGATCTATACATGAAGCAGCTATGGGGGATATACAAAATTTTGAGGTATAAGCTTATCCTGATTACCTGCCTATTCCTACTAAATTCTCTGTGGGTGAAATTTGTCTGGCTACCACTCTGGATGTCTACCTTCAAAAACAAAAGGTTGGCTCTGAACAATCTCAAAATCCCTCTTCTGTCCATATAATACCTGCTGGGAGAACTCAAAATCAACAGATGTTTAATCATTGACTGATAAAGTCAGGAAAAAACTGGTGGTGTATGCTCTTCTTGTTTGAATAAGATCTTAGTCACATGCCCATGGTTAATGTGTGGATATGTGGAGTTTTTTGGGAATAGGTTAAAAACGGTTCTCAGATGATCAAGCTGAAGCAGGAAGGAATTAAGAATCTAGCTAATGTGATAGGGTGGGAAGAGCAGTGGATGTGGAATTTTAAAAACCTAGGTTTCAATCCCACTTTGACCACTTGCCACCTTCAGTAAGTCACAATCTCTAAAGATCTTACTTTTCTCATTTTGAAAATGACTTGGACAAGATTGGACAATTTACACTTAGGACGAACCTATGAGGAAGAACAGAGTTTGAGGGGAAGCAAAAGACAAAGGAAAAAGGAAAAATCATGCTCAGTTTTTACCTAGGAAAGAGCTATAATACAAATGATTTTCACTGTGCTGAGAAAAGAGTGAAATGAAAGGGAATCATATGGGGGAAATTCACAGGGTCTTGAAGAAAACAATGGTAGTGGAATATGTAGTAGGCACAGTCTTGATCAGAAAAATTCTGTGTCCAGATCATAAACATTTTTTCCTGTTGAGGACAAGAAATTTATATGCTTTGGTTGGAGATGGCCAAAAAACAAATTAAGTATACAACCTTCATCAAAATAAAAATTCTCCTAAGCCTCAAGCATGACCATTTCATGGGGAACATAAGGGGAAAGGACTCTTCCATAATGCTATTCTGATAGGATTTTTGATTTATTTCTGCAGGAAAACTTATTGACAAGCACACCCTATAACTGATTATATACTGTAGAAAATATTTCCTGTCAGAAAAGTCTAAGAGCCTATTGATGTTAAGAATGTCATTTCTGATCAGAAAAGACAGTCGTTATTGCAAGAGGTGCTATCAGATTAAAAGGATGGCTATGGTATTTCCAAGATTAGTGTGCAGCCTCTGCTTCTTAAAGCAGTTTTATTTAGTGCATGCTAAACAGAGGATAGCTAACCACAGTAGAAAAATTACTTTTTTTAAAAAGATTACTTTTTAAAAAGGAGTTTTCTTGGAGACATCAGCAAACTATAACCACGAACATTTCTGTTGGAATTATGTGACTGAAAGAACAAAAGTTTTAGGAAAGGAGGAGGCAGGCCAAAGTGGATTTAAGTTCTGATTCTAACAAGGGACAAAGGCAAACCCTGAAAATTCCTGCACTTTGGTTAGGAAAGTATTTAAAAGCCTTTAGAAATGTAATCACGATCAAATCATCATGATTATCAGGACTTATCTGCTGTGAGAACAAATACTAAAAGAAACAGATTTGAAAAAAGAAAAGCTGTGGGTCACCTAAAGTTTTTTCTTGTTTTCATGGAAATTATGTCTGTGGATAATTTTGAAGCCATTAATGAGTGAAAAGCAAATGAAACTTTAGTGGTATAAAAAATACAGTGGCCTCCTGGACCTGCTTAATGAAGTCCTGGGAAAGTTTTAAAACAAAGCCAGGACCCTGACAAGGAAGCTGAATCTCCCTGTCACAGTGTAAGACCAGGAGTCAGGGCTCTAAACCCCCTTTTCCATCAGGGAGGGCTCTAAACCCCCTTTTCCATCAGGGAGTTTGAATACTGACTAGCCTCCATTTCCCTAGGAATCTTTTTTTCTTTTATCAGTATGAATCAATACTAGTCTCCAGATCCAGACTTGTAGCTTCTTTCCCCCATGTCTTGCTAGACCCAGATAAACACCCAAACAAAACGACCAGACTTGACTGGTTTGGTAGAGGGCTCTCCATCAGAACTGACTGAACTACTTATAGTGTTTTCTCTGACTGAACTTTGTTTTACGTTCTTCTTGTGAGTTCCATGTTTCACAGCATGGGACTTCAGTCTTCAGTATATACAGGAAGAAGTGGCCTAAAAGATTCATTGCTTTTAAGTCTGAAAACTTCTCTCAGCCATACCTGTTTTCAGACTTTTAGATCTATTGCAGAAGGGCTCAGAAAATGCAGCTTCCTGAGCCTAAGAAAGCCTCTTGGCCCTACTGCTTTCTTTAATGGGGAAAAAACAAAAACAAAAAACAATCTTTCTTTTGTTTTAAAACCTACAAGTTTAAAAAGTGGGGACCTTTTATCAAAGCCTAAACTGCTGGAATTGCTAGGCAAACGGTACTGTGAGTGTGTTGCCTTCAATCCTTCCCGTCATCCCCTTCCAGTTTGCTGGAAGGAAAAAAAGAACAAACAGCCACAAAGAAACTGCCCTTGTCTTCTACACAATCACACATGAGCACCAGGGTTCTTTACCAGGAGACTCCTTCAGTTAGGGACTTCTACTTCCTCCTCCCAGAGCTCCCCTTGACCCAAGCTCAGAAGCTATAGCCATTTCCACCTCTGCAAATGCTATTCTGCTTGGTTTCAACTTCACCAGCATAATGCTCCCCTAAACTCAAGGGGAGAGACTATCTTTTTCTTGTTTCCCCAGAGTCTGGATCATAGTAGGTACTTAATAAATGTATATTGTATTATAGATGAGGTCACAGTTTTAAGTTTCTCTTTCTTACTAATTACTGTTCTTGAAACTTTTTTACTATAACTGAAGACTTTTCATTTTCAAGTTTGGACATTTCTTTCCTTCCCTCTCTTGTCCTTTCTATGGAATTAAATCATTTGGGGGATTACACAGAACATAATGCCACAATCCCTAGTAATAGACAAAAAAATTCACATAAATCAATAAAATCATAGGTTACTAAACCAGAATATACATCATAAATAAAAATAAAATGTAGCAATGTTTTTCTGGAAGAAATGAATCTTTCAAAGGATATCTAAAATAATCCTACTGAATAGAAGGCTACTGATGAAATCTTTCCCTTATCCTTTTAGGTAAAGCAGTGGGTAAATTTGATTTTATAAGTTTGGTATATAAAGCATGTGGCTATGCCCTGCTTTTCATGCTACATAAAAAAAACATACAATTTTATCTCTGATAGAACTATATATTATACTTGAGTAGGAGCTTAGTGTGGAGTATAAAAAGTAGTAAAACATATCTTTTTCTTCTTTTTATTTCCTACAAAGTCTAGCAAACTTTAGGCACATAGTAGGCAGTGTGATATATTAGAAAGAGTACTGGTTTGGGAGTCAGAGGAAATGGATTTATTAAATTATGTTGGTAATCTGTAGGAGAAGTTTACTAAATCTCCTCTGGCCTAAATTTCCTAGTCTATAAAATTAAGTAGTTAGACCAAATGTCATCTAAGCTCCTGGTACTAAAGTTTCTAGCACATAAAAATATGATACAATTACTTAAGAAATATTGTCTAACCAATAGTTAGTTAAATACTATGACTCTGAGCAAGTCACTTAACCTTCTTTGCCTCATTTTTCTCATCTGTAAAATAAACTGGGAAGGAAATGGCAAACCATTTCAGTACCTTTGCCAAATTGGAAAATCACAAGATCTAGCAAAGGAAATAATAAAAAAGTGAAAAAGAAAATATCTTTTATAAAATATCTCCTTATGACTGACGTTTTTGTTATGACATTTATGCGTATAAATAATGAAATATGTTGTGAAGCAAATTTAACTGGTTGTGTGGATATTTAATATTCAAAATAAATCATTTTTAAAAATAAAATAAAATAAAACAAAATATCTTCTTTAAAATTCGCTATCCAAGACATATAAAAAATTAATGAAAATACATAAGGTCAAAAGTTATTTTCCAATAAATGGTCAAAAGGTAAAAATAAACAATTTCCCAAAAAGTGCAGACTTAACAAACTATATATATGAAAGATTGTTCCAAATCAGATTTGGATGCATGTGAAAGATGCAAATTAAAACAACTTCACAAGATGAAAAGGAAAAAGGACAAGAGATGGGGATAGTTGAAGTCAGAGAGATTATAGAAACATAGATATACTAGTGCAATATCATTTGAAGCTGTGAAACAGTATAACCATTTTGCAAAGTGAATTAGAATTATGTGACTAAAATGATAAAATATCCATAACCTTTGATTCAGAGATTCTACTACTAGGTTTATACCTCAAAGAAATCACTGATAAAGACTTCTTTATATACACCAAATGAATCATGGTACATTTTTTTACATTAGCAATGAATTAGAAAAAAAAATTGATAGAATTGCTAATTGAAGAATGGTTAAAGAAACTATGGTACATGGATTAAATGGAGTACCAATGTGTTGTAAAAATAATATTCACTATAATCACTTATATCAACTTTCTGTATTACAGAGTCTATACTGGTCACTTGTGGTTTCACTTAAAGAAAAATCAACTTGAATAAAAGGCTAATTTACAGAAAAATAGGCCTTGGTTATTGTCTCATGAGAGTGGCTGGCTTGTAGGTGTGTTCAACTTCTTAGGTTTCATTGAATATTAGCATAAATAACTGAATGGCAAAGGGTTGAAAACTTTCCACTAGTCTTCACAACTATGAAAGGAAAATAGGAAAAGAGCAGCTGTGCAGACTTGGGGCTTGGGAATTTGAACAGTGCTAATTAAAGATTAAGTATCAGTCATCATCTATGTTTAAGATGCAACAGACATTAGCAGGACTTTTCAATGAGGCCTTTATTTATATTGTCAGGAAGAGAATTAAGAAGAAAGGGAAAGGAAGAGCTTTTTAGGATTTAAAAATGGAAAGAATTTCAGGGATAATTTATTCCAAGTCCTCCAGTTTTACAGAGAAGCAAACTAAGGGTAGGGAAGCCATTTTTCCAAGATCTTAAAAGTAAGTAAATTTCAGTCTCTGGCTTTCTAACTGTAATCTCATGTTTTTTCTTCTAAACTACACTGCTTATTGTATGAGGTTTAATTTTTCATCAATTATTCTAGTAAGACATAAAGAAGAATTAAGCAAGATAAGAAAGTATAGGATGGTTGCCAACTAATCTGCTGGAAGAAGTGCAAACATCACCGAGAATACAGATTCATCAAAATGTAATATCTAAATGGTTCAATTAAAATTGCTTCCTCCTTAGGTTGTTGCCCTTCTTGCTATCTTTACCATATTTGTGGTATTGACCACTTTCTTCCTCCTGGACATTATTTTCACAATAATGCTCTCTCCTTTTTCTCTTCCTAGCAGTCTGGACACTGTTTTTCAGTACTTTGCAGGATTGTCATATGTTTCATATCCTACTATTTTTGCATGGGTATACCCTGGAATACTAGCCTGTACCTTTTGTTCCTCATCTGTCTGTCTCTCTGTCTCAGGCTCTATCTCTCTTTCTCCCTCGTGATCTCAACTCTCATGAGTTAACCTCTATGAATGATTCTTAGTAGCTACATAATTGGGTCTCTAGCTTCCCAGGCTTTGTTGTCTCCATGAATGAAAATTTACTTTATATAAACTAGCCCTAGTCACTCAACCACATTCCACATATAGCTTGTTGCCCATTATTCCTTTCTGCTTTACCTACTATCCTTCTGGTACTTGTTGTTCTGTATACTAATCAAATCATCCAAATCACTTGCTTTTGAAAGGGCATGTCAACTAACCACCCTTTGACTACATTCAACATCTCTGTGACATCCCAAATTGAAACAATTCTCAAACTTAACATGTCCAAAAGAGAACCTAGAATCTGCTTCCTAAATTCCCTTTTCTTCCTAACTCCTCTGTTTCAGCTGCAAACATCACCATCCCCTTCATTTTCTTTTTTTATTTTTCAATATTATTTTATTTTTCCAATTACATAGTTTTCAACATTCATTTTTGGCTATACATGTACAATCATTTTAAATATATTTCCAAATCAGTCATGTTATGAAAGAAAAAGCAAACAAACAACAAAAAAGATGAAAATAATATGCTTCAATCTGCATTCAATCTCCATAGTTCTCTCTCTAGATGCAGATGGCACTTTCTACCCTAACTCTATTGGAATTGTCTAAAACCATTGTTTGCTGAGGAGAGTTAGCTCTATCATTGATCATCACATAATCTTGTTACAGCATCACCTTCCAATCATTTAGGTTCTTTTAAATCATTTCTGACTTCCCTTTTCTTCATGGCCCACATTCAGTAGATTACCATTGCCTGTCAGTTTTACCTCTACAAATTTTTCAAATTTATCTTTTCTTCTCTGACACTGTTCCCTCCTTAATTCAAGCCCTTATCACTTCTCACTTAGGTCACTTTAATAATATCCTGATTGAGATCCTGGCTCTCCAATTCATCCTTCATCCAACAGCCAAATAATTTTCCTAAAGCACAAGACTAAGCATGTCATTTTTGCTCCAGAACTTTCCATTCCTCCCTATTGTCTTTATGCTAAAGTATAGATTCTTCATTTTAATATTTAAAACCCTGTACAAGTTGGCTTTAGCCTATTTTTTTTTTTTCAGTTTTGTTTTGTCTTTGACTTAAGTTGTGGTTTCATCAGTCCTTGGTAAGGAATACAGAACAGTGATATTCAGAGTCATGGGGCACACAGAGAGATGAAGTCAGCTGCCAGGGTCATTCATTTGACCCATACGTTTCAGAGACTCTTGATCTTTTCTATCCACTACTTTGCCGTTCCAAAGTAATTTTATATTATCCCCATTTAGATACACTGCATTCCCTCCAAACTGGCATTCTTGATGTTTCCTGAAATCGATATTCCATCTTTCACTTTGGGATAACTTTGCACAGGGTGTCTATCCCCTGCACCTAATATCCACCTCTGAAACCCTGATCATGTGCCACCTCCTATGGGAAATTTGAAATGACTGCCAAAACTATCCATACTTTGTCCCTCCAAGAGGCTACTCTAAAAAAAAAAAAAGGCCCTACCCCCAAATTCCTTGAGGGTAAAGATTATCTTTAAATAGTTTTTATGTCAACATCTATAACAGGGTCTGGAAATAGCAGATGATGCTTAATGCTTTTCCTGGATTGGATTAAATTATTTGCAATTCTTCAATTATCTATTACAGAAAGTACCCAGATCAAGGAGTACTTAGTAGTGGCAAAATAAAGATTATAAGAATAATAGTTTTCCTAGAGGTATCAAAATATCAAAAATTATTCAGAGAAATGATAAAGTAGGAAAAGTCAAGTATTTGATATCAGAAGATATCTGGGTTTGAATCTGAGGCCTGTTATTTATTCTCTGTGAATTAATTTCACATCTTGGGCCTCAATTTCCTGAATAGAAAAATGAGATTGTTAGGTTAGCTGATTTCCAAATTCTTTCACACATGTAATCCTTTATTTTTAATTAATCATTAGCTATATATTTGGAACTTGATGAATACGTGTACATGAAATTTAGTATTTCAGTCTATTTATCAAGGGACAACGTGACACCAGGTGTTTGTTTAGATTACAGAACAAACTAACAAAAGATAAATAAAGCACTAAAGTGCCAAACAAATTGGAAAATATTTTGATGGGTTGTTTTGTTGCTGATTAAGAAATAAAGTCTGAAAATGGCAAGACTTGTTTCCCTCTCTGTCTTTTGCTCCGGATGAAACTCACTCCTGACTATAGAGCAAACTGACTGAAAGAAAAATTTTTAAAATTTTTAAATAAAAAATGTGGGAGCAGCAATTTTCTAGATTTCTTAGAATATGGCAACCTATAATTTCTGTTGACAGGCAACCCCTATTTTGGGAAGAGTTCTCAATTGCTTAAGCTGCTTAAGAAGTCTCAAAATGAATAATTTAAAGAATTTCACATAAAAAAGATTAATTGAGCTTCAAAATCTCATAATTTATAATTCAAAGAATACAGGGTTAAGAGGTTGATCTTATAATTTAACCTGCTTGACACTCTATATGGATAAAGAGTTACAACAACAACTATGACTTCACATACTGTTTTAAAGACAGAAAAGCATATTACACTTAAATACTATTGATAGCTTCACTGTTTATATGAAAAAACAGAAGTCTCGAGGTCACACAGGTAGGATAGTTACATTTTACAAAAAAAATACAGTGGGAAGTGCTGTTTACATATGGAACATATACCAAAGCCTAACGTACATATTATGATTAATAGCAATATTAGTGTGGGTCTTTTGGTAATAGCACATTTCAAAGAATGGGATTGGGGAAGAGTAGGATGTTTTTATTCATTTGGCTAAAACACTACATAACTGATCCTTGTCAATCAAAATGTAAAAGATCTTTGAGACCATCATTCAGCTAAGCATAAGGTAAGTGCTCTCAAGAAAAATTAGACCAATGAGTGTATGAGAATAGCATACTATATGAGAAAGTCAACACAAAGTGAATTAATACATTAAAGAATAATATTATTTCATAGGTATAGCAATTCCTTTCCCCCAGAGGTCAAGTTGGGCAAATTCTTTGTGTATTTCTTCTAGTATGTTTTTTTCAGTTAAATAAACAATGATGACATATAGTGAGTTTGATTCTCCAGGAAACAAAAGAATGGTTTACAAAGTGGAATATGCATATGGGCTCACATCACTTTAAGGAAGATATCTCCTCACAATTCTGTGAAAGAGATAATATGAGCATTATTATCTGTTTGTAAAATGTAAATGTAAAAGTAATTCACTATAGATTAAAAATGTGGCATTCTTCTACATACATTTCCATATTAATCATACTGCACAAGAAAAATCAGATTAAAAATGAAAAAAAAAAGAGAAAGAAAAAAAAGAAGTAAGCAACAACAGGAGAAGAAAAAAAAAGAGAGATGAAAATACTATGTTGAAATCCACATTCAATCACCATAGTCCTTGTTCTGAATGCAGATGGCTCTATCACAAGTCCACTGAAACTGGCCTGAATCAATCATATCTCATTGTTGAAAAGAGTCCATCACAGTTGGTCATGTGATAATTTTTTTTTTTAAGTTAATGATCATTACCTAATTTTATCTTTTTTTGCAAATTTGGATTTTTTGGGGTGTGTTACCAAGGAAGTAGTTAATTTGATTGCAATCCAAATCATTTATTTATAATTATGTATTGTTTTTTGTAGTAGTAGTACTACAAAAGAAAATTTTTAAGGAAAGTAGTATATTTCATTATATTTTGTCAGTATCTATGGACATCATTATTATTATGCTATTTAATTACTGCTTTTCTACATGAGGAAATAACAAAATTCTGCCTCATAAACTTATAAGATATTGAAATGTCATATAATCTTTGCTTACTTTACCTTGGTTGACATGTCCTATTTCTCTTTCTATCATGTTCACAGTGCTTGATTGCAATAATAATGTTAAAAATTAGAATCTAGAGCCATTCCTTAATTTTCTTAAGTAGCAGACATGAAACAATAGAGCTTACATTAAAAGCACTAAGAAAATAATTGCTAAAAAGCATTTGAATTTATGTGAACAGAGGAACACTGACCTTATGAAATGCAAAAACTAGCAATACGTTTTTCTTATGAGGATGAAACCTACTTCTAAATATAATGCCAGAAGTGGTTTAAAGCACAAGCCTAGAGGAAGGAAAAAGATTTGATCCTTATAGCACCTCAGTAAGCATGGTCAAGTATGTAGTCATATGTATAATCCTGTTTAATTGTTCCTCACCTTGGATACAGACTTCCAATATAACCTTCATGAGTTAAGCTGACTTTCTGTGGTTTAAATGTCATACTTCTTGATGGGTATAAATAACCTTGGGAGTTAATTGGTTAAGGAAAACAAGAACTTGTAGTGAACATTCTATTTGTAATACAGCCTAGAAGTGGTGCCAGGCTGCAAAGCTAAAGTTAAATCATGGCCCAGTTGGATAAGTCCCACAAGGGTGGAAGGAAACTAAGGAAGAAAGACATTACAAAGACGGGCCAGCAGAGACCAGAAGGACAGTGAGAGTCTGATGAATGAGCAAACCCAGGAATGAAGGACTTAAGTGACTATCTCAAGGTTATTTGGCGAATTAGAAGGTCCTTTCTACAAAGTATCCTTTCTAAAGAATATATTGATGCTTTTTTGGATGACTCAGGAGCAGAATTATGAAAATCCATTTCTGTTTTATGTTGTACATAATCCAGTGATGCTCTCAGTGGTTCTAAGATGGGTTGTACTGTGTAGAATAAAGTCTCAGACAGCTGGAGTTGCATTGTCCCCCACCTGTATTTTTATAATGACTATTTTCTTTTTTTTTCAGAGTGGAGCTGCAGGTTGAGAGTAGTGAATGTTTTTCCCAAAAGGCTATTAGTTACCACTTTTGTCCAGCCCTACTCTCTTTCTTGAGCTATGTACTCTTACATCAACAACAACCTTTTCAACTTTTCCCATTGTAGTCATCTTAAGTTTCAGATGTTCAAAAACAGTATTAGTTGCACTCCTGCAAGCAGCACTCAGGCCTCCTGGAGACCTATACAGTTCTTTCTACTATTTATCATGTTCTGTCTTTCGTTGCTTAACTATGAGTTGGTATTATACTTACTAGTAATATGTTGACTTGTATGTATGATTTATACAAGTAAAGACAAATAGTTCTTGGTTGTGCTTTCCAAATATTAAAACACCATGTTAATATTTATTCTACCTCATGAAAAAAACAATGAAAATCATTTTATAATTGTTTTCTCACTCCTTTACAAAATATATGCTAATAAAGAACAATGAAAAATGACTATTTTGCACTGATTATTAACATAAGTATTATTTCTTTTAATTGCAGTTAATTGTCAAAAATCTAATGTAAATTTAATTCATAAATCTACTTTTCATGAACACAGTTCTCCTTTTTAGGTTTTTTGTTGGGGTGTTTTTGGAGGGATGAGGAAAGGTTTATGGGTTACACTGAAGGTTCCACTGTTTAAAAAAAAAGATCTTACCTAAGTAAGTGCAGTATATACATATAGGAAAGCTCTGCTTTCCAACTAATCAACAAAGAATCTTTGTGGTGTGATTTCCAAAGACTTGTGCAATCAAATATTCCTTCAGTTTTTTGAAGTCCTTAACTAAAGTTTTCACACTGACATGCCAACTTAAAAAGAAGGTAGACAGACTAGACTGTTCTATTTCATGTGGAAAAATGTTTTGTCTCATCTTACACCTGTGTGTAAAATAGTTACTGTTTAGAGAATGTTGTCAATAATATTCAGTTCTTAGTCCACCTTCTCTCTTCTGCTGTATGAGCCCTAGAATAAAGCTATTTATAACTTACCATTAGTGATGAAGATGCTTTGTATAAATCAATCTGGCATGTAATAATAATTATGAGTTCACATTATTAATTATAATTATGATAGGTAGAATTATATCTATAATTGTTTATTAATGATTAATTGATTGTTATAATTATAATATTTATAATAAATATAATCAAACTACCAACATAATTAAATAATAAATTAATGATCAATGAATCAGCTAACTGAATAATGAATAATTAAATAAATAATGTGAATATGATTAACATAAAAAAGTTTATGAAGCACTTTCCTTATAACAACCCTGTGAAGTAAGTACTACAGATACTACCATAAATTCCATTTTACAGAAGAGAGGTTAAGAGAAGTTTAATTCTTTCAATGCAACTTCTTTTGTTATTTTTTAAAATTATGCCTTTTTAAAATTTTTATTTTTTAATTTTTTTTAATTTTATGAATATATAGAACTACAATCTTGGAGCCAGAGGGAACTTTACAAAGTTTGATTTCCTCACTTTATACACAGAGAGCCAAAGAGGTTAAATACCTTATTTCATAATAAGATGAAGGAACAAAATTAAGATTTATATCCATATCCTCTGATTCCAAATCTGACATTTTTTCTCACTGTCACTCCCCAAAATCTTTTCCAACTGTATGCTTTCTTAATTCTCTGACCTCTTAATAGACAGAGTACATTGGTAATTTAACATTTTCTTGATGACTCAGGGGTAGTATGATGAACATCCATTATTGTTTATATTGGACATAATCAGTGATGCGCTCAGGAATTCCTGAGGTGAATTTTATTGTGTTAGATAGTTTCAGATAGCTGGACTTCTTGTTGTCCTTGTCTAGGATTTTTATAGTGAGGATTTTATTTTTCCTTCTTTTGGGGTAAAGTGGGGATTTAAATCTGATGGGGGAGGGTAGCTTTTCCCTGACAGTCAGGCTTAATTGGTGCTACTTTTATCCAATCCAGCTCTCTTTCTCTTAGCTACGTATCTTCATATCAACAACTGAGTGCTGGACTTTTCCTACTGTAAGCATCTCAAATTTAACATGTTCAAAATAAAACTCATTTCCCTCCTTAAACCATTAACTTCATCTTCTTGCCACTTCATAATTTCTCTACTTATGTGAGACATTGCAATTCATTCAGTTAATCAACTTTGTAATTTCAGAGTCATCTTTGATCTCCCTCACCTTCTCCCCAATTCCATCTCCAATCAATTGCTAAGTCACTATAAGGGATTCCAGGTCTTCAACATCTCTCAAACTTTTTTGGTTTATTCACACCACAAGCATCTTAAGACTTTATCACTTCTCACTTAGGTTCTGAAACAGGTTTCTAATTGCTTTTTCTGCAATATTCCCTCCCCTCTCCAGTCCATCCTTCACACCATTTTCAAAAAAATATTCCTGAAGTACAGTTTTGATATGTCACTCATATGCTCCAAAAGTTCCAATGGCTCCCTATTGCTTCTAAGATAAAGTTCTTGTTTGTTATTCAAAGTCATTCACATTCAGAGTCTGGTTGTAGCTTACCTTTCCAACCTTATTGCACATTATTCTTCTAATTAAGCTCTGATCCACCCAAACCAGTCTACTTCCTATTCCTCATAAATAATCCGGTCTCTTGAGTAGCCATGCCTTTAAGGCTATCCCTCTGCATCTCAAATGTACTCCTTCCCCCCTTACTTTCTCTCTTAATATTTCTAGCTATAAAGCCCTTAGCTCCAGTGAAGCTTTCTACAAGAGACCTTTCTTGACCGCCTAGCTACAGCTACTACTGCTTGTGTCTCCTGTAAGAACTCACTCACCTGTTTTTTTGGGTATTCCTAGTATGTTGTATAAGTGTATCACACATTGCAGGCATTACACAAATGACTGTTGATTAAATATTGCTGCTGGTGAGAACTTTCTTTAAAACTCTAATTTAAAGTTTCAATCCCCATCTTCAGTCTTCCTATCTCCAACATCTAATGTGGAATTTCAAGATTCCTTGTGGCTTAGAAAAGCTAGCTTAAAGCTGAGTTTAAAAAAAAGAGTAGACAGTTTCCAAATAAAGAGTGAAGAAGTTCTCTGATGAGTAAAGGTCATGAGGTTTAATATAAGAACTTGGTGACATCTATTCTGGCTACTCAGAACTTTTTACCTTGGTAATAGCTTTTTTAAAAAATAGTCCTAGGAATACAAACTGAAAGGAATTTTAAAGATTGTCTAATCTAACAGTCTCATTTTACAGGTGAGTAAACTGTGGCTGCAAATAATTTCCTATGCATAATTTTATCCAATCCTGGAAAAAATATTTTGAGTATATAAAAGGTAAGCCAGAAGTACAGTTAAGGCAATCAGGGCTCAGAGACATTAAATGACAGAGCTAGGGCTTAAATTCATATCTTACTTAGAAGTCAGGAATTTTTTTTATTACATTTCACTGCCTCTCAGATAAAGTAAAAGAGCTAGTCTGAAATTTAGAGATAGGTTAAATTTTGCTGCTCAGTATACCAGGGGTAGTTAAATTAGAGAAAGTAGGATAAAATAAATGTAGAAAGAAAAGGGTCTAACTACAGCAGAAGAGGAAAATGTTCTGAACATCAATGAACCAAGAAAGACCCCTCTTGAGAAGAGAAAGCATTGGGGAAGGGGAATGCAGAGAAATAACTATCTTTCATCCATTCTATTGGGATTTATTCATGGGACCTGCAATTCTACTGGGAAAGAGAACAAGAGAAATATTGAACTAAGGTTAAAACACTCCAAAATGGGCATTTTTTAAAAGAAGGATAAAACAATTTATAAGGCAGAAGGAAAAGTTTTTTTTTTCCTCCCTGATATATACAATTCAGATAGAGCTTTATAAAGGATATGACCTTCACCCAAAACAAATTCCCCAAATGATATATTGTCTTGCAGTAATAGATTCAAAGAGAATACGTGCTTCATGTGTTTGTTTCTTAGAAGTTATATGCACTTTCAAAAGCAACAACAGAAAGATGGCAGAAGAATTTTTGTGGCTTCTAATATATGTTTACACCATGATTTGGACCTTCAATAGATATTCTTTTTTAACGTCCTTTTAGGAAGCCAAGTCAGACCAACTTTGGTATAAAATATCAGCTCTCCCCCTAGTGGCTATAGGTAACAGATTACAGAAATGTGCTTTGGGCATTTCATGGATTACCTATTTTTAGAACACAAGGTTTTGAAGGCTTAAATTTCCAGACTATCTTGATTGTTATACAATTGGCTTCTTTTTTAAAAAATCCATTTTGTCACTTGCAAATGTTCAACATCTCACATAAAAGTGGATTATGTGTATGTGTGAATAGAACTCTATATACCAGAGTGGATCTTGGCTAGAAGATAAAGTTGCAACACATCTATCATAAAATATTTATTAAGTACCCACCACTATGTGTTAGGTATTGTTCTAGGTGTTGAGGCTATGAATAAATGAAACCAATCCCTATTTGCAAAAAACTTACATTTTGAAGGGAAAAACAAGTACATGTATAAATATATACAAATAAATATAAATAACATATATAAATGAGTTAAAACAAGGCAATTATGAAAGAGAGGACACAAGCAATTGAGGAGGACAGGGAAGGCTTCATGTGAAAGATGGTACTTCAGAAGCATCTTAAAGGAGAAGAGAAGGTAAGTTGCAGGAGCAGGACAGCATTCCAACCACTGAGATCAGTCAGTGCAAGCTGGGAGATGGATTATTGTGAATGAAGAATAAAAAGAAGCCAATTTGGTTGGGTAACAATAGGGGGAGAGTTGCAAACAGTGGGATTACCAATACATGTTGAGTCTAAGTTACAAAGATTTTTGAAAACTAAATAAATGAGTTTATAATTGATACTCAAAGCAATAGGGAACCGCTGGACTTGAATGAGTGGGGAAGTAACATGGCTTAAGGAAAAATCAATTTGACATCAGTTGGGCTAGATTACAGAGATGCTTGAAAAAGGGATACCAATTATTATTTTCTAATAATCTAGATGAGAAAAAATTAGGACCTGAATTAACAATGAGGAGAAAGAAGGAATCAGATCTGAAAAATATAGCGGAGGTAGAAATAACAGGATTTGACAGCTGATTGGATAGGTGAAATGAAGGAGAATGAAGAACCAGGTATAATTCTGAGATTATAAACCTGAAAGATTAGAAAGATTGTAGTATCTTTGACAGAAAGAGGAATGTTTGAAAGAAGAGAGATTTGAGAGTGGGTAATAATAGTAATAATAAGTTTTATTTTAGCTCTGTTGAGTTTGAGATATCTATGGAGAGATCCAGTTTTAAACTTCAAATCAATAAATGGTGATGACAGATGGAAATCCAGTAAGAAACTGTGGCTTGATATATACATCAGAAAGTCATAGAGATGATAGAGCATAAAGATGATAATTAAATCCACGTGATTTAAGGAATTCAGTAGCAAAAAGTTTAGATAGGAATATAAAGAATAAAGAACACAATTTTGGAGAACAATTAGGAGGTAAAAGCGAACAGGGAAAAGAGGTTATTCAGAAGGAGGGAATAGCCAACAGGATCAAACAGAGCAGATGCTGAAAAGGATAAAGACTGGGAAAAGATCATCAGATTTGGCAATTAGGAGATAAATTTGAAGAGAACAGTTTCAATTGAAAGAAGAGACTGGAAATCAGAATAAGGCATGAGGAAGCAAGGAGGAAATAGAGGCAATTTACATAAGCAGCTTTTTTCTAGGAGTTTGAAAATAGGAACCTAATTACAATCAAGCTGCCCAAAGGCCCCTCTTTCTTTGGTATCTCAGAATTCTTCAGAGTTCTGTCACCCTACAGTTGGGATAATTGGGACAACCCTATCGATATGTAGATAATACCACTCTGATGGTAGAAAATGAAGAATTAAAAAGGTTTTTGATGAGGTTGAAAGAGCAGAGACCAGAAGCTAGCTTGAAACAACATTGAAAAAATTAGGATGATGGCAATTGGTCCCATTGCTTCCTGACTAAAAAGAAGAGAAGAAATGAAAGCAGTAACAGATTTCATATTCTTGGGCTCAAAGACTACTGCAGATGGTGACTGCAGCCATGAAATTAAAAGATGCTTCCTGGAAGGAAAGATATATCAAATCCGGACAGTATACTAAAAAATAGAGATATTACTTGACCAAC
The DNA here is from genome assembly GCF_016432865.1 of Antechinus flavipes. Classification (NCBI taxonomy): domain Eukaryota; kingdom Metazoa; phylum Chordata; class Mammalia; order Dasyuromorphia; family Dasyuridae; genus Antechinus; species Antechinus flavipes. The sequence continues at coordinate 108,349,800 of NC_067398.1, forward strand.
TAAAGTCCATAAAGTCAAAGCTATGTTTTTCTACTAATAATGTATACTTGTGAGAGCTGGATTATGGAAGAAGCTGAACATCACAGAATCTATGCTTTTGAAGTGTGGAGCTAGAGAAGAGTTTTGAGAGTCTCTTGAACATTAAGAAGATCAAATCAGTAAATAGTTAATTAATTCATACTACTCAGAGGAAGGACAAATACTGAAGCTGAATCTTAAATACTTTAGCCACATAATGAGATCCTGATATTGGGAAAGACTGATAGAAAATGGACAAGGGGATAGCAGATATTAGGTGGATAGATTATGTTACAGAAGCAGCAAAAATAATTTTGGACAGATTTGGGGAGACAAATGACAATAGAAGGATCTACATACTATGGTCCATGGACTCCTGATGAGTTGGACACAACTGAATAAATAAACAACTGACAACACAGTTTTAACTTCTTCCAATTCCTTTGATAGGTAAGAGTGAAGGAAACAGATGAAAATAGAAGCAAATGAGGGCTCAGTTTTGTTAAGGGATAAGCAGAAGAGACCAAGAGACTTGGCTAAGATAGAGTGTAGGGAGAGTAAGGGAAGGAAAATCTGAGCAGGTGTCAAGCCCAAGAAAGTCCTCAGAGGCAAAAGAATTACAGTTCTCAGTGGGTAGATTTAGAAGGAATGAGGCAGAGGGAGAAATGGAGTGACAGATTACAGTCAGATACAGGAAAATCAGAGCTGTTGGAGAATTGGAACGCTTGTGCATAAAGTGGAATCTATAAGAACAAGCCTGACAGAAACTGAGGCTAGGCCTCAGGCTAAAATAAGAGGGATCAGCTATATTCCAGGATCTTTCTGGGAATTCAACTATTGAGAGAATATGTTAGAAAGCCTCTCAATTTACCTTTACATCACTTCTACTCATTGAGCCCTTTTCTGCTTTAACATTGCCACCTCCCTGGTACAGATCCTTATTAACTTGCACTTGGACTGCTGCAATGGCCTGCTAGTGGGTTGCCTGCCTCAGATATCCTCCCTCCAATACATCCTCCATTCAACCATTAAAGGGAATTGCCCTGACTCCTTTAGGGATTTCTGCATCTGGGTCAGACATATAAACTCATTGTCAAAGACAGATTCTTTTGGGGACAGATCAGGGTGGGTTAAGCAGGAACTGATCTGAAGTACAAAGACAACCCTAATGGAATTCTAGCTGTAAGCTTCCTATTCATTAATTAATCATTCTTGCTAACTAGGTGCCAAGTTCCATTGATTATGCACTCATACTGTCAGCTGGTCACTTTCTGCCCACCTTCCACTTACACATACCTCACACCTGTATTTATAGCTCTGAAAAACACTGTGAAAAATCTGAATATTGTTCTAGTTTCCCCTAATGAAGTTCAAAGAAGCAATTTATAAATATCACATAAGATTTTCTCCCAATATTCAAAAAAGCTACCACATGATTTTTTTTCATCCTTTACAAAATATAGTAAGTCTGAGATGGAATTGAAGAGGCAGGGAGAAATCTTTTTTTTTTTTTTTAAATGACAGCAAAATCAAACATTTTCTTTTTCAAAATCATTAATTATTAAACTACCAAGTAGCCCCAATGACACAATCATATAAGCCAAAGTTCAGAAGCAAAAAGAGGAAGATTAGCTGCTTGGTTCATTTTACTGGTGAATTCAATCCTATCAACAGTCACAGAACATTTGAATATTAAAACGAGACTATAATCCTAAGTAAATTTTTATCTAAAAACCTTAAAAATAATTCAATTTTCTGGATTAAAGAACCAAGGGAATGCTATATTCTAGATAATGTAAAACTATTTTGAAAGTTGCTTTAATATATTGTTTGTAGAATATAGAACACACTGAAAAAGCTGTATTTAGAGTATTTAGTATATGTAGCACATATATATATTTATTTTATATATTATATATAATAATATACGTAATGTATAATTATATTACATATATTTAGGATATAGTATATATATTATAGTATTTAGAGACTTCAAGTTTCAGAAAGTGTTCAAGAAGCTAAAAAAAACTAACTAATCACATAATATGAAGGATTCAAAAATTAAAAAAAAAAATTTTCACCATCCTCAAATATCAATGGAAATCATTGACCTTGCTACCCCACCCCCCAAAAAAAGGGAAGGGAAAGAACTTACTGCATATGAGTCCCTTTTTCAGGCCCTCAGTGCCTTCACACTATCTAGACTTTTCAGGATATTCTCTAGCCAGCATTCTATGACTTAGCCTTTCCTATTTCTTCCCACCATTTATCAACCTTCAAAAATTACCCTTTTCTTGGCTTATTCCCCCTAAATGAAACTCCTAGAGAATGGATTCCATTGAATTCTTTTGTTACCTATAGTTTGAGAGGCTTACAGGGAATTCAAGAAGGAATAGCAACAGGCAGAATTTAATATAGGGCTGGAATTCAACAGAGCTATTCAGGCTGATTTAGATATTATGTATAAGAAATAGCATTTAAATTCTTGGGAACAGATGAGATCGCCATGAGAAAGAGTATAAATGAGAAAGGAGGCTAGCCCAAGTCAGGTCTGTTTTAAGAGTTTAGCAGAAAAAGATAAAACTTGTGAGTCAGAAAAATCAACCAAACCGATTAGTTAAAATAATAGTAGAAACCAAAACTGCAAAGGATTGAGAAGTACTTGGGTTATGAGAAAGTGAATATAATGACATGATTATAATTTATTCTAAGTAAGGCAAGGAATGAATATAATTCTAAGAATTGATAGTAATAGATAGGACAGTAGGTTAAAAGAGATAAGAGGGTCAAGTATGATTTTTTAAGAATTGTTTAAGACCAGAGCATATTTATAGGCAAATAGAAAGATGTTGTTAGAAAGAGAAAGAATGGAAAATGTGAGGAGAGAGAATGCAGTGAGGCAGGTGTAGAGAAGATGTGTAATAACTGATAGAGTAAGATTTTGCAAGAGATAGGGAGGCAATGGGATGAAAGGCACAAGCACAGGGATTGGTTTTGTAAGGAAAAGGATTATTTCCATCTCAGACACTTTTCATCAAATATAAGAATGAAGGAGAAGATATTAAGAGATGAGATAGAGGAGTTCTGAAGTATGATGTAGTAGAAATCAGGGAACTCAATGTGGATAATCCAATGAAATAAAAAACAAATGATTTTTCTATCTCTGTACTCTGACTTCTTTACAGCTTTTGATACAGTTTGACAACATCTCTTATATATTTTCTCTCCTTCATTGGCTTCTATGATAGTATTTCCTTTTTGTTCTTATCATACCTGACTCACAAGTTTTATCTTTTTCTGCTAAACTCTTAAAACAAATAAAAAACAATTAAGGAAAAAGTAAGGAACTGCTGTGTAGCAATGAAAATCCAGTTTTAAGTCAAAGAATATGAATCTGTAGTGGATCCCATTAATACAATTGTGTAACTCCCCTCAGGAGTAAAGATAGCAAAAGAGAAGAGAATGAGGGGAAATCACCCATAATTAGGGACTGGTAAAGTACAGAGAAGAGAAAAAATATAGTTGACCTGAGTCAGCACTGTGAAAACAGAAAGGTTAGAGCGAGGATCAAGAATTAGAACTGAAAGGGATGGAGGTTGTGGACAGTGTCTGTAGATGAAGAATAGATTTAGACAGAATGTGACAGAGGGAGAGATGAAAGGAAACGAGATTCTGATTAAAAAGAAAAAATGTCAGAATTCAGAAACATGGAAGTTGTCTGGTTATATATGATAGTGAAAGCTAAGATGAAATCCTTCCTTTGGGGAAATGAAATGGAGTGAAGATGATGGTCATGGGAATTAATTTATTAAATGTGAAAGCAGGAATTTTAAAGGTAAATGAGTTTGTAAACTTGAGCCTCAGATATTAGAGCAGGAGTAAGGGTATAGAAGGAGACTATGAGCCAAGTATGGGATATCAATCCAAAAGAGACTGTATACATCCCTATAACCTATAATATTTTGTCCAATAACTCGAACTTATAATAAAAGAGAGAAGTCATACAATTGAATGAATTGGATCCCCTGCAAAATCACATTCTTCGATTTAAACTGGACCTTTAATGCTGTATACAGTCCATTAATTCTTCCTTGATTGGCTCTATCCTACTGATGTCTGGAGCTGTTTCAATTTTTCTCAACTCAAGCTCAAATCCCAGTCTCTTATTTCTTTGGAAAATCAGGATTATCCCTTGTAAGTTCCCTCATCTCTACTACTTCATAACTCTTCTTGTTCTTCACTCTATCATCTTCTCCTTCAGTCAATGGTCATGGAGTGAAAGAGGATAGACTTAAAAAAAAAAATAACACTCAAAGTACAAAGATTAAGGATAGTAGGATGATTTCTTAAGGCATAGGACTGGAGGAAATTTTCTTTTATTCCTATTTGAAATATCTAGTCATTGAATATTTTACATAAAGTAGGTCAACCAGACAAAAGATGAACTGTTTTCTATTCAGTTTTTGTCTTTGATGATTAAATCAGTCACCGGTTTAGCTGAAACACTGAGAACAGCCATAGGAACCAATGACACACCACCACCACCTTGTAGAATACAGATACTACAGAATTCAGAACAATAAGGGACCTCAAAGGTCGCCTAATTCAAATCCCTTATTTGAAAAATGAATAGTGAATAATAAATCCATGAATAAACTGAGGCCCAAAGTGATAAAGTGCTTTGCTCAAGGCCACATAGTAATAAGCACAGCTGGGATTTGACTTGAAGCCCACAGAATCTAAATATGGTGTTTTTCATCACTAGAGAGGCTACACAGCTCCTGTCTATCCCAGGAGAGCAGAAAACAGCCCCATGCTGAGTGCTGTCCTTAGGGAGAGTCTCTGGGAATTAGCATGGCAACATTTTCAGTCCCAATATTTACTATGCTTTTACTCCAGGGATTTGATTTAATTTTGTATTCTGTATAACTACAATATGATACAATGCTAAAAACCCATAAAAGCCCAGATAGAATGAAGTACTTACCACATTTTGGTTGATCTTGTGTCGAAAGCATGTGATATTAACTACATAAGGCCAGTCATCAGGTTCCATCAAGACCCCGGTGGCATGGGCACAGGTCACATGAAAGGAAGCTGGGCAGCGTCCGTAAGAGCACTGGATGCAGGCCCCAGAAACTTTTTTAACTCTCTGTCTGCAGAAGATGCATTTCTGGAAGAGCAAAACAGAAAATAATGTAAATGAAAGCATAGGAGTTCCACTGATTCCCACATACCACGGGATAAGAGCTCTTAAAAAAATTGTTGGCAAAAGGAAAAAGGTCTTATTACACCACCAACAAAACCCATTCTCTCCAGGAATCATAGTAGTGAAAACAGCTCAGCAACATGATCTGCCTAAATCATTCACACACTATAAGAAGTATATTTAAATATTCTGGTGTGAAAGAAGGCCAAACATATCTGATCACCCTTGCTTTGCTGTACAATATAGAAATGAGCCCCAAACACATTTCTATGAATCAGTCTAGAATGCCAAGTCCATCTCTCTTTAACCAGCAGATTTTTATACCAAGAAATGTGACTACAGAGTAGGAAAAAACACTTTATATCCTAAGGGAATGTTTCAAAAATACTGCAAAAATATACAGATGGCTGGGGATTTTTAAAAATTCATTTTCTTTACAAGAAAATTAAAAATGTTAAATGGTCTAATGTGGCAACCGAGGACTCAAGTATTTAATAATCCAAATCTGAACCCAAAGTGGCTGACATGAAAACCTGTTTCCTGAAGTGACTAAATTGAAAATCACCCCAAAGGGCATAATTTTGCCAAATATTTGTAGCTGGCTGTGCCCAAGGAAGCTAGAATGAAAATAAAAACAGCAATAATGATTATCACAATTCCAAAATTAAATTGCAGACAATTAGTCCTATAGCATGTCAGCACATTTCTTATGAGAGCCAGAGAAAATCCAACAGTTTTATGTTATAGAAGCTTTGTAAATGAAAACTAGAGGGTAGTAATCTGTAGAACTACATTAGTACCCAATAAAATAAGAGAAATTGCTAAGTAGTATGGTGGAATGCATTTGGAATAGAAGCGCTGGAATTCCAGTCTTAGCTTTGGCACTTGCTACCTACCTGAGCTTCACATCTCTAAGCTTTAGCTTCCTCACCTAAAAATGAGGGAGTGGAACTATAATAATTATAATCACATTTATATAGCACCTACTATGTACCATGCACTGGGCTAAATGCATTACAACTATTATCTCATTTGATACTCACAATAACCCCGTGAGGTAGATATTGTTAGTTTATGGTTGTAAAAGCTGATGGGCCAGTTTAGAGCTGGCCTGTACAGAAGGACCTGAGTTCAAATCTGGCTTTAGACACTTGACACTAACTAAGCTGTGTGACCCTGGGCAAATCACTTAACCTCAAATTGGGAAGGAGGGAAGGAGGGGAGGGAAGCGAAAGGAGGAAGGAAGGAAGGAAGAGAGGGATAGAGAGAGGGAGGGAGGGAGGGAGGGAAGAAGGAAAGGAAGGAGGGAGGGCGGGAAATACAAAAAATTTAAAACTGAGGCAAACAGATGTTAAGTGAACTGCCCCAAGTCAAAAAGCAGATTGAAACTCTGGCCTTCCTGATTCCAGGATTAGCACTCTACCCACTGACCTACTTACCTATCTATTTAAGTCATAAAGCTCTTTCTGACTATATACCTATGAACATCCAGTTATGAAATTGGGATCAACAACAAACCAACAGACAACTTCTTTGGGGGCCTGGATCACGTGGTAAACTAATAGCTACTTTTTACTTCTGGAGGAGGTTAAAAAAAAAAAAAAAAAAAACTCTTGAAACCCACCACCAGAAAAAGTCATTTAAGTCAATGATCTTTTTCAAGACAATAAAATTAATTATCTCAGAAGAGTTAATGCATCTTTTAAAAAGGAGAAGTTTTTATTTTTGTATATTAGTTTTTAAAGACAGAACTTGGACTATAATCACAAAGAACAAAAAAAAGTTTTGCACTATTGGGGTGGAAGGAAGAAGAAAAAATATATAACTATATTTAGGGAAGAAACAAAAGCCAAAAAATTTTATACTACATAAAGGAAGGTGATTTTATTCCAGATCCAGTAAGACAACTGAATAAATGTTGTAATACTGGGATAAACCAGAAAGCACAATAACACTATTGAGATTATATAATTACAGTTACCTCTCAAATATGAGTTGATGAAGTAACTATTTAAGGATAGCATAATGTGGCAGAAAAAAGGTTGTACTTGGCTTCAGAAGTCTTGGGTTCAACTCCTATCTCTGCTATTTACTTTATTTGTGAGACTTTGAGCAAGTCTTAATTCAATCAATACAGTATTTAGTATCTGCTGTTACAGGATACTGGGAAATGGTAAAATAAATTCTACTATATGAAGAATCAAAGATGCAAGGGAAGACGAGTAAACTGATGCAAAGTGAATAGAGCAGAAACAGGAAAACAAAATACTACTACCACCACAATATAAATGGAAGAACAACAACACTGAAATTACATGCTATGAAATTAAAAATTGCAAGCTCTCAAAAAAATATATGAGAATATCTCTCCCTCCCTTCTTTGCAGAGGTGGGGAGCAGTGTGGAACATAGCACATAATGTCATCCTTGGCTAATATATTGATTAGTTTTGATGAATTGGGGTTGGTTGGTTTGTTTGTTTTTTCCAATATCTGTTATAAGGAATGTTCAGGTGTGGGTGTGGGGGGCAGGGTGGAGTATGTATGTGACCATCTGTCTAGAGAAATATATTGGGAAATCAAAACATTGTAAAACAAAAGACAGAATTACACACTTAAATAGAACAAGAAATAAAATTATAATGAAGAATGATAATAAAAAAAATCACTGATATAGTTATAGTCCTTTAGCAGAAGTATATACAACTATAGAAAAAGAAATTTAAAATTAACTGTATGTAAAACAAACATGAAAAGAAAATATAAAAAACACTACTGATAGATTCATAGCATATTAGATGTCTTCAGAATGGAGAGCCATAAGTTTTTATTTACATTTTAGAAAAAAGTAATATGTATACTCATTTTCTCTATTGGCACAAAATTTATATTGTAATAATAATACTATTAAAAGTTAATTACAGATCAAGCTGAATTATGAAATTTTAATATGTACACTATATTTAGACAGAAAATCAGACAGAATCTTAGATTTAATAACTTCTATATGAGTACAGACTGAGATAGGAAGTTGGGAAATTAACTATCAACTGGTATTAAGGCAAAGAAATTATGATTCTTATTTTGCCTTTTTCCAAGAAGAGTCCTTAACGTACTTCATTACCAGGATGAATGTTTAATTTTGTCAGTGTTGGTAACCTGTTCAATGAAATAAGTTTCCATTTTCCCTACACTTCAAGAGTTAATTTCATGAAAAAACTGATCACCTGGATGTTAAACTTCTTAAGTGAGTCTCTTCAAATTTCTGTCCCTAAGAGGACAGAAATACAGTTAGTCACTATATGCAAAAGCTTTTTAATGTGGCAGCACTTGTATTAATTAGGTTAGGCCAGCATAGCTTTTGAAGAGCAATGGCTACCTGTATACTATAATGTGACATAAGAGGAGATCCAAAAATACTGAATTATTAGTTTTTACAAAAAACCCTGGCATTGATTTTAAAGTGTATAATTACTGTTGAGTCATTTCAATCATGTTCAACACTTTATGGCTCCACTTGGAGTTTTCTTGGCAGAGACACTGGAGTGGTTTGCCACAAAGCCAGTAAGTGTCTAAGATCTGATTTGAACTGAGGAAGATGAATCTTTCTGATTGCAGACCTGGCACTAAAAGGGGCTGATCAGGCCCACTATTTAATATCCAAACATTAGCAAATAATCATGATTGTTACTTATTCAAGCATATTGGTGGAGGGCGTGGCTAGATAAAATTTGTGTCCAGTTTTCTAACTTTGTGTATCTCAAGAATGACTTTTACCCCATGTGTCAATGATCTGTAATAGAAGACAAATACATTCAAAGATGGATTAGAAGCATAAGTAGATAAGGCACAGAACAGTAATTAAAAGATCAACAGAGTACAGAAGGGTTCTTAACGCTAAAAAGTTTTTCCATAGGAATTTGTAGACGAAAGGGACAGAGAAAAGTATAAATACCAACTAGAGGGATATTCCAGGGGAAGAGGTCTTGGCAGTAACAATTCATACTGATACAGTATTTTAAGATTTATATTCTCCTCATAAGCTTTTAAGTGAGGTACTCCGAGGACTGTTATCACCACTCTGCAGATAGAGAAATAGAGGCAGGGAAGTTAAATGACTTTCCTCTAGTAACACAGGTAATGAGTGGCAGACACAGGTCCCTAAAGTCCCAAAGGGAAACTGGCAGAGATGGTACCTGTCAAGAATCTCTATCAACCTACTACTTTTACTTTTCAACATAAAGGATGGTAACTACATGCAAATAAATGCAAGATTTCACCGACCTGAGTAATAGTAACATTAGTCAAGTACTCTCAAACTTCATTTATTTTCTTCTCAGAGTTTTAAAGTAGTAAAACCTAACCGAACTACAGTTATGGCTTGAGACAAAGACCACAAGAGCCTGTGGGACATTTTGACCTGTGATGACCACGTTAGCATCCAGACACTTTAGAATCAGCTGGAGTCAGGATAAGCCAAAGTCCTTGATCTTTATTCTTTGTGGACATGAACAGAACGGAATGGCCATATGAAGTGAGAGGAATAAGGACAGGAATCAGCCAGGAGTGACTCTGGTTTTCTCACTCCACCCACCAAATCCTCCACCCAATCTCCTATACAACAGATCAAGCCTGCAGCGTAGTGGGCAGGGCCATTCTTTCTCCAAGCCTACACTGATGGAGTATTGTCCAATTGGTAATTAGCCTTAAATGCTCAGATCTCAGTGTATCTGCTCAGCTTCAGCCCATTACACTGACCAGTGCCTGAGACCACAGCCAGAGGCCCAGAAGAGATGAGAGGGTCTGTCAGCGTCAGCCCCCATGAAGGGAGTCACAGCCCAGAGCCCTCTGCCCGGGAGCTGCTGAAACACAAGCAGCTTCTCACAGAACTAAAGGTATAAGGTTATTTGTGAGGGAAACGACCGGACACTTGGTGAGCACAAGGAATGTCGGACTCCTGCACTTCAGCTCGGCTGCTTCCTGATTCCATGACACTGGACAAGACCTCCTCCCCGGGCCTCAGTTTCCTTGTCTGCTAAATGGGGGCTGTGTGACAGATGGGTGTGAGCTGCTCGCAAGTTCTAAATCTATTTGCCTACGACCATGAGGAAAAGACTCCTGTGCTAGTTGGCGATCACAAACACCTGGGCCTTTGCTCCATGGCTGCCGTTCCCTCACTGCACACGCTTTCTGTCCACAAAGAGCCTGGCCCTGCTCTTCCCTGCGCCGCGCTTGGCTAAGCAGCCAGTTCTAACTGACGGAGACAGGAGCTGGGAGGTCCAATGGAAAAGGAAGGCAGCTCTAAGAAGTCTGCTCAGAATGGTGCCACAAAGTCAGAGGAAGGCCGGCTCTGGGAGCTAGTGGAAGCTTGCCTTCAAAACTTAGCGAACCCAGCGAGTTCTTAAAAGTCAGGCAATAGATTCAAACCCCTAATATAATCAAGAATTCCCTTTGCCTGAATTCTGGTTTTACAGAGTCAGAATAATTCTCCCTTTTCCTTTCTTTCCTTTTACTCTCATGCCTACTCAGATACATCCCAATATATCTTTTGCGGGATTCATCTCAGCAAGAACGATCCTCAATAATCTCTGGGCCTTGGATTTTCTGTTCTAGCTTGAGTTTGTTCTTAAGGAGCCAGCTGTTCTAAAGAGGAAACCATCCCTGAAGCGAAATCCGTTGGAAAGGAAGAGGAAATTCCTCCAGGAAAGTCACCTTTTATATACTAGAAAAAGGCCAAAGGGCAGAAGTGGAGTGAAGTAAAGATCTTGGCAATATGAAAAGAGGTAAATGAAATAACCATTCTTTGGAATATTTTGCATATACCAAAATTATCTTATTTAAGCACTAATAAACATGAAATATTCTATGTTTGAGAATTTCAGACAAAACAGAAGCTAGAAAAGATCTTATTATCTCTAACAAAATTGATTCACAATGAAATTTTAAATAATATTATTAAAATGATGATGAAATTATAAAATTCCATACTCTTTTGGATAAGGAATCTGAATATCAACTCAGACTTGCTGGAGAATTTTTTTCTCATAGTATTCATTATATGCAGAACTTATTGTTTGTCTAATAATTATTCCTAAGAGATCAGAAGACTCCATACTTTTTTGGGGGATGAAAAGGTACACTTATTCTTTCAAAACTTTGGATGGACAAAAGGGGAGGGATGAGTAAAGTACTGGGCCAGGGAAGCGGCATCCTGAAACACCAGTAAAGCCATATGAGAGTATGCTGATGAACATGGAAGGTTGCATTTTAAGGTGCATATTTCAGAGTGTAAAGTTAAATTTTAAAGACCTTTAACTGAAATTGCTTTACTATCTAAGATTTTTTTTTTTAAGAATAACACTAGGAAATAGAGAGGTCATGGGAAATAAATTCAAATAAATACAAATATCAATCAAGAATAAATAAGATTTATAATGTGTATTGGCACTATATTGCATGGACTCTCATCTCAGATTTCCCAATAAAATCTTGCTTACCATTTCCAGAAAGTTGTTTGAAAAGAAAAGCCTTCATATATGACAGCTATTCTGAGAACATCCAGTTAAAGAATCAGAGACCATTTCCTCCCCTACATTTATTCTTCCAAAGTCAAATGCTATGAGGATTCCCCAGGCAAGTGTGATTTATATAGCACTGTTTTGACACAGAGTACCTATAGATTTCTATACTTATAACCATGGCATAGGTTTTTAAGGCTACTACTAATGGATATAAAAACTAATGAAGTAAATGGTACGGAATGATCTGTGAATCACCAGATTTCAGACTCCTTGAATACACAGCATACTTGCTGTAAAGAGCACTAAAAATGATGAGCTGGGAAGCTGCTTTGTTGTTTTCATATTTTAAAGTCTGTTTTATAATTGTGATTGTTTTTGTTATCTTTTGAGATTTGTTTTCCTTTCTAAATAAATGACTTCAAATAGGCTACTCATATTTTAGTGTTAAATTGCTGCAAGCAACTCTGTATGCTATAATTAACTTTTCAGTGCTCCAGGTAAGATAATATAGTAAAAAGAAACAGGGGTGGAGGGAAGTTTCAGTGCTCACTCTAATAAAATCACAGGTGCTGACCACTCTCTACATATATATTGATATACGGGCACACATACATAAATCATTATACATCTTATATTTCACCTACCTGAAATTTCTGTGACACAAAAACTATGTCATTTTTCATATATATATCCTTGCAATCTAGCTAGCAAATAGTTTAATTTGTTTTTAATAAGAGCTGGCAAACTCATGCAATATTTACAACTACCCTAAGAGGTAAGTACCATTATCATCCTCATTTTACAGATGAAGAAACTAAGGTTTCCCAGAGTCACACAGCTAGTTAGTGTCTGAGGCCAGGCTGACCTAACTCTAGGCCCAGCACTCTATCCACCATGCTACCTAGAAACCTACATTTAGGTTTAGGTTTCCCCTACAGGGATAAAAGTTCATATACCAGTAAAAATAGTATATATACAAAATAAATACAGTGTTTTGTTGGAGGGGATGGTAAGAGGTAGGACACTAAATGATAGAAGGAATTAGGAAGTAGCATTTGAGATGAGCCTATAAGAGCTTCAAGAGATGAAGGTGAAATTTTTCTAGTCTTTTTAGACTAAGGGTATAGTCAAAAACACAAAAAAGATGAAATTACATTGTAAAATATGATTCTTCATATTTCTACAACCAATCATAAGGGGAAGTCCTTTACCTTCATCCTCCAAAAATTATTTCAACATTTGAAGCTCAAAGCATTAAAAATAAAAGGCTTATGATGCATAGGGTATCAAATTAAACCCTTATTAATGATATGACATGACATGATATGATATCCATTTAACTTAACAGTTTATATTTGGCTAGATTCACTTAGCTTTGAATGATTAAACTAGAAAGCTGTCAGAAAGCTAAAGAAGAAAGGGCCAATGTGTTTAGCTCAGCAGAAGGAGGAGACAGAGAAGAGATTGGCAGAAATGATTTGTAGAATAAACCTGTGATATATTAAAAACATGAATAGAAATGCCTTCTTGGTAGTAATTAAATGTTAAATGAGGAGGAATAAAAAGGATTCTAGAACAAGACTGCAGGCAATTTTGATACAATAATACAAGAACTAAATAAAGAAATTGTCCTTAAGTGTTGAAACAAAAGGGCAAAGTAGAAATAGAAAAAATACATTACAAGAGATCATATGAGGAAAAAGTCACAGGAATATGACAAGAAAAACAAAATTTTTAAAAATTCAAATATGGCAGAGCCACAATTAGAATCACACTAGATCTAGCAGCAGCTACATTAAAAGACCATAGGTCTGGGAATACTACATATTGAAAAGCAAAAAATCAGAGACTGTGTCCAAAAGTACACGCAGAAAACTTAAAAGATAATTCTGAACAACAAAGGAAAAAGGACATTCAATGACTTGACATACTTTCAGGATTTTGCTACTGATCTTATTAGAAAAATTGACATAGAAGATCCAAGAGAAATGTAAGGTAAACATCAAAGATTAATTACTCTGGACCTCAATAAAGAAAAACTGTTTATTTTTTATATGTGGAAATATAAACCATATGTCTAAGATTATCATTAGTAACCAGGTAATTTAAAAGAAGGATTGGGATGATATATTTCTAAAAAGCAAAACCATATAGAAAAAGGTAAAAAAAAAAGTGTATTATACAAATGAAGTAAAAGAGGAAGAACTGACACAAGGAAGGGCTAGTAAATTCTGGAACCCTACTCTCATCAGAAATGAGTTAAAGAGAGAATAGCACATAAATTATATATATATTATATATATATATATATATATATATATATATATATATATATATATATATATATATATATATATATATATATATAAAAGTCTTCTAAATTCAGAAAGAAATGAGACTAAAGGGACAGAGACAGGGGAGAGGCTAAGAAATGGATTTTTAAAGAAAACCTGATTCACATCACATCAGGGCAGTTAAAAGGAGAGTAACATATACATTTAGAAGGGAATAAAAACCTTCTAAATTAATAAAGAAATAAGAGGATGAGGGAAAAGGATAGGGAGGATATAGAAAGGTGTATAGATCAATAGAAAAGGGATAAAGAAACTATATATAGATATAAAGCGATAAACATCATTTTAAAAAGTAGGTAAGGGGAAAAGTCTGGGAGGTGAGAATAAGAGCGGAATTCTTGGAAGGGGAATAGATTATGTACTAGAACATCAAGGTATTGAATAGAAGTAAAGCAGAGGAGTCAGGAGAGATTAGAAACACAAGATACACAGAAACATAATAATAAACATCAGGAGTAGAATTTATTAGATAAGAAATGTAACGATAGTAATCATGATCTTAGATTAAAAACAAGGTTAAAACTAAAATCGATTTCATCAAAAGAGAAAAAAAGCAAAACTATATTCTATGTCAGTCACATTAATAATACCCTTTTAGACTATTTAAAATAACTAGGCAGTATAAGTTGGAATATTAATTTATATAATATGGTGAGGTAGTATATGCACGAATGTTTGTGGCAGCCCTCTTTATAGTGGCCAGAAACTGGAAACTAAGTGGATGCCCATCAGTTAGAGAATGGTTGAATAAATTGTGGTATATGAATGTTATGGAATACTATTGTTCTGTAAGAAATGACCAGCAGGATGATTTCAGAAAGGCCTGGAGAGAACATGAACTGATGCTGAGTGAAATGAGCAGGACCAGGATCATTATATACTTCAACAACAATACTATATGATGATCAATTCTGATGGATGTGGCCATCTTCAGCAAGGAGATGAACCAAATCAGTTCCAATGGAGCAGTAATGAACTGAACCAGCTACACCCAGCGAAAGAACTCTGGGAGATGACTATGAACCACTACACAGAATTCCCAATCCTTCCATTTTTGTCCGCCTGCATTTTTTATTTCCTTCACAGGCTAATAACACTATTTCAAAGTCCAATTCTTTTTGAACAGCAAAATAACTGTTAGGACATGTATGCTTATATTGTATTTAATTTATACTTTAACATATTTAACATGTATTGGTCAACCTGACATCAGGAGGAGGGTATGGGGGGAAGGAGGGGAAAAATTGGAACAAAAGGTTTGGCAATTGTCAACGCTGTAAAATTACTCATGCGTATAAGTTATAAATGAAAAGCTATAATAAAAATAATAATAATAATAATGTGGTGAGGTAGCCCATGAGCATATATGTCAGACTATTGACTTCTGCAGAAAAATTCATTTAAATCAAAAGGTAAATGGATTTCTGATTCCAGGTTATATCTTTCTTGTTCTTATCACAGTAATTTTTAACTTTCTCCAATTTCCTCAATATTTAAAAATTCCATTTCTGTGAGATCCTTTTAAAATAGGGAAGTGAATTACCCAAGCAGATGTGTGAGGGAACAGATTCACACTCAAAGAAAAGTTTACTGCTTGTGTTATGTCTCATTTGTATTCATAAAACTAAACTGTAGTCTTCTATCATTTAAATTACTTTTTCAAAATGAAGGTAATCTGCATAGTCCTGTAATTCAAATACCTTTTTTCCCTCTCCCTGAATATAAAACTCTGGGGAACCAATACTAAAAAATTTCACCAAATCTTTTATATATTAAAATGTAAACTGCTTCTAATTTGAAAATCTGTATATGACCATGTATATTTAAATACATAAACATATACATATGTGTGTGTGTGTGTGTGTGTGTGTGTGTGTAGGTGTATTTGTGTGTATTGAATCCAAAATGGAAAGATTTCTAGTTTCAAAATTATTTTTAGTGATTAAATAGAAAATATGGGAATCATAATGTTATTCTTTTTTTATTATTATTATAGCTTTTTATATACAAAACATTTGCATGGATAATTTTTCAACAATGACCCTTGCAAAAACTTTTGTTTCAAATTTTCCCCTCCTTCCCTCCTGCCCCCCTCCCCTAGATGGCATGTAGTCCCATACATATTAAATATGTTAAAGTATATGTTAAATATAATATATGTATACATATTTATACAGTTATCTTGTTGCACAAGAAAGATCGGAGTGTGAAATAAGATAAAAATAACCTGAGAAGGAAAAAAACAAAAATGCAAGCAGACAATAACAGAAAGAGTGGAAATGTTATATTGGACCACAACATAGTCATTTCCCAGTGTTCTTTCTCTGAATGTAGCTGGTTCTGTTCATTACAAATCAATTGGTTCAACTGATCAAGGATGGACAGAAGCAGCTACACCCAGAGAAAGAACACTGGGAAATGAATATAAACTGCTTGCATTTTTGTTTTTCTTTCCAGGTTATTTCTACCTTCTGAATCCAATTCTCCCTGTGCAACAAGAGAACTGTTCGGTTCTGCACACATATATTGTATCTAGTATATACTGTGACATATTTAACATGTAAAGGACTGCTTGCCATCTTAGGGAGGGGAAAAATCGGAACAGAAGTGAATGCAAAGGATAATGCTGTAAAAAATTTACCCTGGCATAGGTTCTATCAATAAAAAGTTATTTAAAAAAAAAAATCAATTGGAACTGATTTGGATCCTCTCATTGTTGAAGATAGCCATGTCCATCAGAACTGATCATCATGTAGTATAGTTGCTGTGTATAATAACCTCCTGGTTCTGTTCATTTCACTCAGCATCAGTTCCTATAAATCTCGCCAAGCCTCTCTGTAGTCATCCTGCTGGTCATTTCTTATAGAATAATAATATTCCATAACATTCATATACCACAATTTATTCAGCCATTCTCCAATTGATGGGCATCCACTCAGTTTCCAGTTTCTGGCCACTACAAAAAGAGCTGACACAAGCGTTTTTGTTCATATGGGTCCCTTTCCCTCCTTTAAGATCTCTTTGGGATACAAGCCCATTAGAAACACTGCTGGGTCAAAGGATATGCATCGTTTGATAGCTCTTTGGCCATAGTTCCAAATCGTTCTCTAGAATGGTTGGATTCGTTCACAACTCCACCAACAATGCATCAGTGTCCCAGTTTTCCCATATCCCCTCCGACATTTGTCATTATCTTTTCCTGTCATTCTTTGCAATGTTGCATAAATGGCTCATCAATAGCAATGACAATTAAGGAAACAGAAAATTACCTGTAATTTCTCAATGCCATATGAGAGGATAACATTTAAGAGCTCATATGGCCAAAGGAAAAGGTATGCAGTTTTTTTATAATCAAAAACAGTCCTTTAAAAAACACAAAACAAATAATACCAAGTGTCAAATTAATGAAGTCTTGCTTCAAATATTTTCAGAGAATCCTAGAATGCTAGGCCCCCATGAGATACTAGCCCCTCTAGTATGATCCCCAACCTTTACTATTCAAGGCCCTCCCTTTAGAACAGAGATTGGACTCCTATTTCTGATCTTTATCTCCTAAGCCACCGGGTAACCTGCTTAAGGGCAGTGAATAGTTTTGTCTTTGTGGCTCAGGTACACTGCCCATAATGAGCACTTAATGGTTGTTGAATCAATGGATGTATTAAGACTAGAGGCCTAGAGATGGCCTCTGTGTATCAACCACTGTTCATATGGAAGCCATGAGGAATTAAGTTTAGAAAGGTTCAGTCACAGCTTGCTACAGAATGAATTTTTAGCCATAGCAGCTCTCAGAGATCACCTACTTAAGTAAGATATAGAGAGGCATTTATAATTGCCTCACTGGAGGTAGTACCTTCACTGATTAATCACCAACTTCTCAAGTCTAAAAATGTAGCTGTCATCCAAACTGTCTCCAAAAGCTTAGAATGGTTTTCTTCTCTTACTGGAGTTTGGTTTTCCTCTGTTATTAGTGACAGTGTGGAACAGCAACAATTACCAGTTGTGTGGCCTATGAAAATAAATTTTGGGCCTCAGTTTCCCCCTCTATAAAAAAATTCAATTCTATGTATCTTTCAGGTTGCTGTGAAGACAGCATTTTATAAATCCAAAAATGCTATCAAAATGACTTATTAATACTGAAATTTTAAGACTTTAAATTATTCATATACCATTCTTAGAAAGCTAAATCAGTAAGAGCCTTCCAATATGTTCTCAAATCAAGTTAAAAGCACACCTACTTAACTACAAAATTTCCTAGTTTTCATTCAGAAACATAAATCTCAAAACTTTGGAAAAAGTAACTAGCTTTATTTCATCTGAAATACTGAATCTCAGTTTAGCTTCAAGTCAGAAATAATGTCCCAAATGATTCCTTCCACATCCCAGTTTTAGATTTTCTTATGGAATTTTCAAAATTGGCACATTCACTCTTCAAGTGCTTCTATCACTTTACTGAGATGCCTCTTTTCTGGTACAAGAGCTGGCTTGGGGTAAGATAACTTGGATTCAGATCTCAGTTCTGTTCTTTACTACTTGTGGAAAGTCACTTCATTTTTCTAGATCTCAATATCCTCATCTGTAAAAGGAAGGGAATGAACTAACTGATCTCCATAGTTCCTCAAAGTTCTAAAAGACCAATTCATTTTCATGTCCACAAAATTTTGCTATTAAACAAGCAAATAGGCTTGACCTTGCTTCAGTTAGGTACAATGTTTTACTTTTAAGTTATGAAAAAGGTTGCTTAAGTCATGCGCCATTTGTCTTCCATGATACTTCCCCTGCTGTCCCTTAAATAAAAGTGATCCCTCCTTTCTTAAGTGTGCTCAAACCATTTTGTTTGGATCTCTCCCTTCCTTTGTGCCACATTTTGCTTTGTATCATTTTTATGATTTTTCTCCCTATTTTTCATAATTTCCCTCACTAGACTATAAGCTCTTTGAGGGCAGAACTGCAGCATTAAAAAAAAAAAAAAGAACTTTGTGTCCTCACTCTAATTCAATGTTTCACATTTTATAAGTGGATTTTAAGAACTTTTTTGTTGAATTCGAATATTGAAGAAAAAAAACATATTGCTTCATAATCAGCCCACAGTTAATGAATATTACTTGAAAAAATATGAAATGTTAGAGATGAAAGGGTAGCTTTAATAAAATATTTTCAGAAAACAAATCAGAAACTTTAATGGTAAAACTAGCAATCACACATACAGAACCCTGATGATTTACCATGACCTGTGTTAGGTTCTGCTAAGTTGGAAAAGTTCAAGTGTAAATTCAGAAACTGAACAAGATCAGAGAGAAACAGCCAAACTCATTCTGAAGAGGCTTCTTAGTAGAGACTGGCCTCACTGATACATTAGGATTTAATGTTCTACAGGGACACTGATGCATTGTTGGTGGAGTTGTGAACGAATCCAACCATTCTGGAGAGCAATCTGGAATTATGCCCAAAAAGTTATCAAACTGTGCATATCCTTTGATCCAGCAGTGCTACTACTGGGCTTATATCCCAAAGAGATACTAAAGAAGGGAAAGGGACCTGTATGTGCCAAAATGTTTGTGGCAGCCCTGTTTGTAGTGGCTAGAAGCTGGAAAATGAATGGATGCCCATCAATTGGAGAATGGCTGGGTAAATTGTGGTATATGAATATTATGGAATATTATTGTTCTGTAAGGAATGACCAATAGGATGAATACAGAGAGGCTTGGAGAGACTTACATGAACTGATGCTAAGTGAAATGAGCAGAACCAGGAGATCATTATACACTTTGACAACGATATTGTATGAGGATGTATTCTGATGGAAGTGGATTTCTTTGACAAAGAGACCTAACTGAGTTCCAATGGATAAATGATGGACAGAAACAGCTACACCCAAAAGAAGGAACACTGGGAAACGAATGTGAACTATTTGCATTTTTGATTTTCTTCCCGAGTTATTTTTACCTTCTGAATCCAATTCTCCCTGTGCAACAGGAGAACTGTTCGGTTCTGCAAATATGTATTGTATCTAGGATATACTGCAACATATTTAACATATATAGGACTGCTTGCCATCTTGCGGGGGGGGGAAGAAACATAAGCGAGTGCAAGGGATAATGTTGTAAAAAAATTATCCTGGCATGGATTCTGTCAATACAAAGTTATTATTAAATAAAATAAAATTTAAATTAAAAAAAAAAAGGATTTAATGTTCTAAATTTAAAAAATAAGAAAAAGGATCTTAAACATTTTAGAACTGCAGCCAACTATTTCTTACATTACAACAAAATTCCAATTATATTAGATTTAGACTTACAAGGGATTACAAAGGACTTCTAGTCCAAGACATTCATTTTACAGGTGAAGAAACTTTGGCCCAAGAAAGTTGATTGTTTTATCCAAAGCCACATATCTACCAAGGGGCAGAACAAGATTCAAAGCCAGGCCCTTTAACCCTGCCTCTGTAGCAATTTCTTCTTGTCAAGTCAATGCCCTTCCCTTTACAATATATATTCAGGAAGTACAGAGTAACCCAGTGGAGAGGAGACATACATGCCAGAGTCAGAAGGAGTAATTCTGAATTATATGTTATTGTAGATTAGGCCACTCCATTGGTGTAGATAATTGAGAATTAACTGTATATTATAAGAACCTAGCTCCAAAGTTGTTCCCTCACTTGACCATACTTTACTAATGCAAAGGAAGCTTAACCCTTCTGAAAACAGTTTAAACCAGATCGAATTAAAAGTAGCACCAGAGGGATTATTTTCTTAGTAAGAACCTGCAAGCAATTTACTTGACTAGAGGAAAAAATGCAAAGAA
Source organism: Antechinus flavipes (assembly GCF_016432865.1). NCBI lineage: Eukaryota > Metazoa > Chordata > Mammalia > Dasyuromorphia > Dasyuridae > Antechinus > Antechinus flavipes. The sequence goes on from NC_067398.1 coordinate 108,370,701, forward strand.
ATCCTTTATCACAAAATAGCTTCCTTCATCTCTTCACCAATAAACCTTCCATCCATTTGAGAATAACTATCCTTTCCTGCTGATATCAACAAGCCACAAAGATAAATATTTTATTTTTCCTATAAAATTCTAAAGAGGTATTTTTAAAGTAAAATAAAATAAAACTAACAAAAACCTGTGATGGAAATAGTCCTCACAGAGGAATATGTCATTTAAAGGTTGCATGCTGAAATATTTAGTAATGGAAATCTACCTGTCAAGTTCTTACACTAAACTCTGATAAGGATACAAGTCCTCCTATCAAATTTTCATCTACCTTAAGGCTGGCCTCTCTGACAAAGGAGCAGGATGTTGCTCTGATGCTGTAAAGGATTTGGAAAGGCAAGAGTTTCAGAGCTCTGGGATGAAAAAGGGTCATGATCAATTATGCAGACTTTGGCTTTGGAGAGACACCCTGCAATGGCACACGTGTAAAGCTGTGCTGGCTGTGTGTGGGGAGGCAGCTGTTTTCTGCTTAAGCACTCCTGCAGAGCCTCAGTAGATTACAAAAAGCTGGGGTTAAAGAAAGGGAAAAATAAAAAAAAATTTTTTTAAAAAGGAGAGGGGGAAGAGCAGCATTAAGATTGGAGGCCATGTGGTAGGAAAATGCAAGATCTCTGTAGATAGGGAAAATTGTACTCCAAGATTTTATATTATGCTCCAGCACAGTTATTTCTATAAGTACAAAGACCAGGAAAAACTAAGCTGTGGGAGGGGAGGGGAGGTTTAAACAGGCCTTGGAATTGTACCCCTTAGCAAATTATGTCCAATAGCCTTTTTTTTTTTTTTAAACAAAGACAATTTAGCTTTAAAGAGTTTTAAAGAACATTTAACATTTAGAAGTGAGGTCATGTGCTCGATGTTTGGCCAAAAAGCTCAAATCTCCTTTTTTACTAGAGATAATTTTAATATTGTACCTCACAGGAGTATTGTGTCATATAATTGGGCAGCGGTGATAAGCAGTACAGTTAAAGTATGGCTTCCCCCTCAAAGACACATTCAAATATCTTTTTAATACATTCAGAAAGTCTGCACAGATCCATTTAGCACAATCTTAGAAATGGTAAATATGCCTTCCTTTTTCTTGCCTTTACTCCACACAAATATCAATGGATAAATACCCAGACAACTTTAATTTTACTGCAAACCAGGATGATGAAGCACTTAAAATCATATGCCACTGGGAATATTGGTTAAATCATTTCCCCTCCCAAACTTAATCTAATCTAGAATTTTCTAGAACAAATCCATTTTAAATGCTACAATATAACTATAAAGTAAATAAAATAAAATCTGCAAAGATTTCATTATAATTTATCTAACATTTTTATTCCTTGGCTTCCAGGTAGCATACATGTATGATTTTATTACTGTGGGGGACTCACAGAGTAGAAAATTCCCTCCATATCACAAACTCATTTGTAAAATGTATGATCACAGAGAGTTTGCCTTTGGAAATGATAACATTTATATAGGGATTTGCATATACCAGGAAGTTATCTAGAGTCAAACAACTTAAATAAGAAGAAATAAAACTTGAACCCAGGAACTCCAGAATCCTATGTTGTCTCTAAATCCTATGTGAAAAAATGGCCAAAAACGTCAAAAAGTGTACAACTGTTTCTCTAGAAAGAGAAAGGGAATGACACTTTCATTATCTGTTTGTTATGCTGACTCAAATAATTTTTGTCTTCTAAATCACAACTTTGTTTACTAATTTAACTGCAGTCATGAAATGAAGTAAATGTATTTCATTTTGGTCAAATAAATAAATGACCAATTTATCCTCTTTCCTTGGAAAAGAAAATGGCAAACCATTCCAGTATTTTGGCCAAGAAAACTTCAAACATATTCAGGAAGAGTTGGACAAAATTGAAACAACTAAACTAAAAATGTTGTTATTATTTAACAACATCCTCTTTCTGGCACAAACTTATCAAACTATGTGAAAACAGGTTCTAGGTCTACTGTGAAAACAGCAGTCTTATTTCAAAATAATACAACTTGCTATGCACTACTGGCATGAAAGTTCCTAATCCAAATCATTGACAGCTTGTGAAATGGACAGATGAGGTGAGGAAAATATTTTAAATTAGTTCATATATCTTGTTGAAATCTAGGAAAAATTTACACATTCCTTACAGATATAAGAAAAGATACCCTTAACACTCACTTACACACACACACACACACACACACACACACACACCCTGGCAATTTTTAGCTAGGACAGTTCAAAGAGCCAAATAGTAACCAGAAACCTACTTCACTTTTCCCTATTGAAAGCTTTAACTTGAGGGCGTTTTAGAATTCTAAGACCCGGGAAGAGAATAATATTGCATATCAGTTTAAAATTTGCTGAGTTCAAATTGGTTAAATGATTTTAGAAATTAATATCTCATTTTTTACCCAAGAAAAAAAATCATTATGAACTTGACTTTAAAGAATAAACAAAAATTATAAAGTATGTAATAATTCTCTGGGTAAAATTTCACTGTCTTAACTATTTACAATCCTTTCAGAAAAATATTTGCAGATTTTTATTTTATTTATTTATTTAGCCAAGGCAGTTGGGGTTAAATGACTTGCCCAGGGTCACACAGCTAGAAAGTGTTAAGTGTCTGAGACCAGATTTGAACTCAGGTCCTCCTGACTTCAGGGCTGGTGTTTTATCCACTGCGCCACCCAGCTGCCCAAAATATTTGCAGATTTAACCAAAATAAGAACAATGGACTATATCCTTCTAACTCTTAGCTTAAATACTTGGTTTTGTTGCTTGTATATTATGTGATAGTAGTTAGTATTTTTGTTTTCATTCTGCTGACACAGGTTTTCAATTTTTTCTCCTTAATACTGGGTATACAAATCTCAGACTAATATTAATCACGAGAGAAAATTACATTCTGTACATTACATTAAATGTACAATACAAAATGTTAATGTTCAGTAAGGGCCTATGCTCACCTGCCATGGTTTAAGATAAATGAAGAGAATTCTAGCATCCCCCAAACTGAAACTATTTAAAAAAAAAAGAAACAGCAGCAGCAGCAAAAACCCCTCTGTGGAGGGCCCTGACATGCTAGAGGAAGTGAGGCCTTCTCTGCAGCTGTGAATCCCCGGCCCTGCCTCTGCCTCTGCGGGGCCTGCTCTCACTAGACTGACTTTCCTACTAGGAAGATACTCTTTTGTAGCATTTTAAGGTTTTCAAATCACTTTCCTCCCAACAACCCTAGCTGGAGCTCCTAGAAGGCCCCATTTCCAGATGGGGAAACTGCAGCTTCAGAAGGACAAAGTGACCCATTGGTCACAGGGTGGAAGCCAGCAGCACCCGCAGTCGGCCCTCTCCAGGGCCAGCTGAGCTTCCCCAGCAGGACACCCTCCCAGGCGGCCCTTGCCCAGCTGCGAACCATCACTGAAACACCAACTTTCTACAAGAGCAGCGCAGGGTGACTCAAGAAGCGTAATCTGGGGGGGAAACAAGGGGCGTGAGCGAGGCGGGAGGCAGCTGGTGCCGCCCCTCGTCCCAGGGAGACGGGAGAACTGGGGAGGCGCGGGAGGAGGCTGAGGGGAAAGCAGAAGCCGACCCTAAAGGCAGCCTCTGTATTCCTTAAAACATGTTTCCAGTGGGATCCCATTATAATTATATTATATTCCGTGATACTCAATGTCTTTAGTATTATCTTAACTTCTGTGATTTGTTGTATGCTTCCTCACCAGAACTAGTCTGAAATGGGGCACTTAGTGTCAGGCTTGGAATTTGGAAAACTTGTTAAACTCCTTCCTCATGACACTTACTAGCTATGTCATTTTGAGCGAGTCACAACTGATTAACTTCAGTTTCTTTATCTGTAAAATAGGGATGATAGCAGCACTTACCTAACAGGGATGTATGAACAGCAAATAAAAAAACACCAAGTGCTTTGCAAACCTTGCACTCAAGAGCTTCTATTAACTATTACATAAAAAGAGTTATTTAAAAAAACACAACACAAAACTCACAATTAAGGTTGGCTTGAAAAAACTGACTATCCCACACTTATATCATTATTTAAACTTCGTGTGCTTTTAGGATTAAAACTAATGAAAAGCAAAATTTATTAAAAGAAACAAAAGCTAGAAAGACAAGCTACTGCATTATATTCTCCATTCACCTCAGAAGGTGTTAACCTTCAAGCCCAGTAGGGAGAACCATTTACTATAAATTATCACACTGGGAAGTCTGAGAGAAAAACAAAGAAACAACTACATTTAGACTAGACCCAGGGGAGGAGAACATCCCACAAAACCTAAAATCACACTTAAGTTCAAGGCAGACAGACATCTTCAAAATTTCAACACACTTCAAATATTCGATATATTCAATATTCACCAAAGTTTCAGATCACTTCAGAACTGTCCCGAAACAGTCAGACCTGCTCTTTTTGGGAACAGAGCACAATTTTTAAATATACCACAAAGGCAATAACTGAAAGCCATTGCTCAAGGAAAAAAAAAATCATACTGTATTCTAATGAGTTATCCAACAAGAACAACAACAAAAAAAGATTTTTTTAAAAAGACACAGTCCTCAAGTTTAGGGAGCTTTTTATTCAAGAGAGGGTTAAGACACAAACAGTGTGCTAAACACTACATTGCAGTGTTGTGTAATGTCCAAAAATGAGAATCATTAGGAAACAAGAATAGAAAGTGCCATTTGAACTGGGTTTTAATTTTGTTTGAGGATTTAAAGAGTGAAAGAAATAGGTAAAGAAAGTAGAATTCTCCCATTAGTCAGGGAAAAATAAAGTCAGGGAGGCGAAAAATAAAGTGAAGGGAAAAAGTAGAACATAAGAGTTTGGCAAGAGCTAGATATGTTAAGGGAATAACAAAAGATAAGACAAATGGCAAGGAGTTCGCACAAAGATTTTTTAGCTATGGAACTTTGGTATATCTATATCTGGGGATGATTATCTCAAGAATTTTCCATGGTACTTCTAGTCCTAAAAATTGTTATTTAAAAAAAAAAAAAAAGGCAATGAAAATGAAATACTTTAAGTAGGCAGTTTGCTAGAACAAAAAAGGATGGGTATTGTCTGCCCAATGCAGAAACACCCAAAATTCACATTTATGCAAGGTTTGCAAAGCTCTTTCAAAACAGCCCTATGAAGGGTTGCACTGTGAAGTGGAAATTCTACTTTTTTTGTAAGATATCATTTACAAATCAAACTTCTACTTCCTGAGGCAATAATTCATTACTTCAAAAGTCTATATATAGAAGGAATAATTATTTCTATCTTACTAGAAAATTTGAACACAAAGAAATTAGAGCATCAGATTTATAGCTGGAAGGGTCCTTTAGAGACCACAAAATTCAATGCCCTAAAACATGCTAAAGTTAAATGCCTAGCTCAGGATCACATAAGTATCTGAGGTGGGATATGGATCCAGAATTCTTGACTAAAAGTCCAGCATTCTAGCCACTATGCAACACTACTGTAAATCACACAACTAAGTTGCCTAAAATTAAACAATAAATAGCAGAAATGTAGCTAGATCTGCTCTCTTGCGTATTAAGAATAAACATGAGCACTTACTTTTGCAAGTCATACTGTAAAGCCATGTAAAACTAGGGGATTTGCATATTACAACACTATATGACTAAAAGTCCTTCATCAGATAACAGGCACACAGTCTATCATCAAGTCTACAATCAAAGCCCTTCCATGTTAAAGTGGAACCTACTAGAACTTGAACTTTGATGACTCCTTGAGATTCCATGTGCAATTCTATACCACAATAACATTTTTATGTTATTTGATGAAAGGCAGAGGCATGTTGCCCCCAAATGACAAATTGTGTTGTTCAAGGCAATTCATGAAAATTGTCTATGATTTGTCCACAATAAAAAGAATATCAAATTGACCATTTTCTTTGTTAAGGCAGACTAAAGTGTTAAAAGGGAAAACAGCATTGTCAAGCATCTGTTGCATACATCAGTACGTATGTTATACATGCTTGGCCTATAATCTAATACTTATGTCCTTTAAAGGCATTCAGTTATACAAATACCCGATTCTACCTACGCTTTATAAAAAGCACCTTTAAAAATCTGTCATTAAAAGTACTCATTATATATTTGCATTAGCCAACAGTAAAGATAAAATTAATTTAGTTGAACTGATAAAAAGCTTTGCTGAAATAGCTCTTTTTGGAAACACACACATTTCTCTGATTGTTAAAAGGCAAAAATGTTTATATAACTAGAAGAAAACTTTTCTCAAAATTTAATAGGCAGAAATTATTAAGCTTTCCAATGACACTTTGGAGTCACAGTATGAAATGCTTGTACGCTTAAAAAATAATTAAATATTGTGAATGTTCTTTCTAAAATAAATCTCTAAGTCACTTCTGACTTGAAATCAACACTAACCAAGCAACAGAAATTGCTCAAGATCTTAATATAAAGTGTGAAAAACAGTCTTTAATGTTTGGCATTAAAAATTAATTTCTCCTAAATTTGACAAGTTCCTTCTTTTATTGTATGTTAACTTGACCATTCCATTGAACAGGGAACACAATGCTAGTTTGTCTGCTTTGTATTTTGCTGCTACAAATTCCTGACAAAAAGGCCAAATTCAATCTTTATTCCCTGTAGGTCGTTTTATCCTCCAGGCAGCAGATTTAAAGAACTGAGAAATCTAGAGCTCCACATGACAACAGAGAAGTGTTGAGAACTGTCAGTCATCAGGCAAATACATGCTGTAGGAGCAATAGCAAGTATTTCAGAAAAAGGATAACAGCAGCTCCATTAGATGGATCCTGGAAGTCAGAAGTTAGAAAGGACTCTGTATTTTAGGCCTAAAAGCAGCAGTTAAGAAAAGTCCTTGCTCTCTTCATCCCCAGGGGGACACCTAACTACTGCTGTGAAAGACACGGTTATTCTGACAGTGCCAATCTAACCTGTGGGGAGGGAGGGCCTTCCATGCCCTTCACAACACTCAAGTGATGGTGAAGAACTCGCTGGGGGTTCACAAAGTGCTTTCCTTGTTACTACTAACAGATGAGCAAACTGAGGATCAGTGGCTTGTCAGGAGTATCAGAGCAAGGATGTGAGCTACTGTCCTTTAGGACTCCAGATTCAGTGCTCTTTCTATTAGACTACTCTGCCCTCACCCTATAACATGATCAGATGTTTACTCTTTACTAGATCATTTTTTTCGTTATAGTAGACTCCAGGCTGAATGTAGGTATCTATTTGTTTTGAGGTTGTATGTTTAGCCCTGAAGCTCACTTTGGCAGTCCTCTTTTTAATTTCAAATATTTATAAATATCAGTTATCCTAAAAACACCCATCTGATCTCTAATAATGTCATTCTGAGCCACTAACTAGCATTTTCAGATTTTGGCTACTAACCAGCATACACTACACGAAATGAGTTCTAGGATCTCATCAGCTCATTTCACCTTGCCCAATATACTCCAGAAAAAGTTTACCCAAAAGGCAACACAATGGAAGTGGTGATTCCATGGATCTTCTATCACTAATCTTTTTGTCTGCACTTTGCTGTTTTTATTTATTAACCATTTTGAAGTCATCTCCCTAAGTTTTCACTCAACTTCTTCTGCTGCCTCTCAGTTTTTCCAACCATCCGTTTGCCCTTATGCTCCCTCACAAAGGGGGCATCTCTCTTTCCTCCTGAAGCCCACAGGGGGCTTCCTTTTTTTCCAGAACAAATGCCAGGTGTCTCTCTGGCATTTGTGGGTTGCCAACATACTGACATGGAGGAATGCCACAGGAGACATTTTTAGTTAAAAGCCACGGCACCACAGTGTGAGATCTGATCATTTTCTGTGACATTTTAGCAGGCTTCTAATGAGTGACAATGTCAGAGGCCTGTTTCTGCTGTTTCTCATCTTGCTGTAGCTTTCCATGCTGCTGTAGAAGAGACTAGGTATATATATATATATATGAGTATATAATCAAGTAGAATTGTTTAAAACCCTAAGGATGGTAGGATTGCCAAATTCTAAATTCAGGTAATTACATTCTGTTAGACTCAATCTTTCCTGTAGCATTTTTGTTAGATAAGTTATTCGTTTTCTCTCCAAAAAACGTTTGGCCTGTTTCCCATACATCCCATGTGAATGAATCTCTTTAATGCACCCAAAAATATTCAGAAAAGGCTGAAAATGATTATATTCAGTATTTACTGGGGGGCAAGGGGGAAGGGGAAAGAAAGGTAGATTTGGGAATGGGAAGCACAGTGGGAGGATTGAGGAGGATGGGAATCCTCCATTACTGAGATAGCATATGAAATGTTGCTACCCACTCTCTTAGCCCAATGTATTTCTTTTAAGAGGATATTTTCAATCCTTCTATTCACCTGCTTGATAATTAATTCATTAAAGAAAATCACGGAGGAAGAGAACAGTCATGGAAAATGTTGAAGTTCATGTGTTATTGAAATTTCACTTATATAAAACCATTTACATAATTTTAAAAGTAAAAGAAAAAAAATTTTTTTTTTTGATTTTGAAGCAGGGCTGCTTTTATGGAGGGGAATTTCATGGAGCAATAATAGGGAGTTTGATAAGAGATATTAAGGCAAGGGTTGTGCAGAGACTCACTGGAAATTGCCAATCTCAGGATATCTGCTCAAAGTCAGTTTCTGGGGGTCTCTTCTCTTCCTGTTCTTTGCTCTTACTATAACTTAGTAAAGGCTCTCCTAAGAACTGACAATAAATAATAGTTCCAGACTACAGGTTCAGGAAACCTGCATCCCAATCCTGATTTTGTCAATCTTTATTCCCTGTAGGTCGTTTTACCCTCCAGGAAGCAGATTTAAAGCACTGAGAAATCTAGAGTCTGGAACTATTATTTCCTGTGGAATCTTATGTGTGTCTGTGCATGTACAGAGACAGACAGACATGCAGAAAGAGGGAGAGAGGGTTAGGGAGGGAGAAATACAGAGAGAGATGGACATGGAGGAAAGGAGGGAGATGTGAGATGGGTTGACAGAATGGAGGGAAAAGAAGATCTCAGGAAATTTTAAACACACAATCATCAATCATAGATTTAGGGCTGGGAGAGACTTCAGAGAGATCTAATCCAAAGTCCTCATTTTGCAAATGAAGAAGCTGAACAAAAGAGAGGTAAAGTGACTAGTACAAACCAGGATTTGAACTCAGGTCCTCTGACTTTAAATCCCAACATATTTTCTACTATACCATACTGCTTCTCACATATTCTACAAAAGTGTATTAGCAACTGTTAATAACCAAGAAATTGTCTAAGAATTTTACTTGGAACCCTAGTTTTTTCCCAAGATTAAACCAATGTTTCAGACTTGGGTCATGAACCAAGGTTATCTTGACTCCAAGGTGAGTGAACTGTTCTATCATAACTAACAACTCCCATTTTTCCCACTGAAATGCCCATCAGAATAATTTACCACTCCCTCAATACTGTAGTCATAGTCTAGTTTCAGAAGGTGGAGTAAATTATAATTTCACTGAGTTATCCTTACAGTCTACATCAAATGAAAATTTAATTTAGTGATTTGTTTATTCACTCATGCATGCATTTATTTATTTTGCTGAGGAAATTAAGGTTAAGTGACTTGCCCAGGGTCATATAGCAAGAAAGTGTTAAGCATCTGAGGCCAGATTTGAACTCAGGTCCTCCTGACTTCAGGGCTGGAGCTCTGTCCACTGCACCACCCAGCTGCCCCATTTTATTTTTTAGTTTATCAATAGCTATCATTTGCTCAAAAAACATGAATCAACTTTTAAGAAGTTGACAACAAAATGAAAGTGGGAAAGGATGGAAAATTTTATCATGACTTGATTTTGATGTTTTGCTTAGTTATGAATTCCACAAGTGCTAAGTTATGGGATCCTGCCCAGAGGGAGTAGAGAGGCCACCTTGACCTTCAATACACAATAAGTTTTCTGCCACGTTGCAGAAACGCCCTTATTGAGCAAAGAGCAGAAGGATTGAAAATATCCTCTTAAAAGAAATACATTGGGCTAAGGAGTGCTATCTCAGTAATGGAGCAGTAACTGTAGGAACGAATGTTGAGCCGGAGAGTCACAGCCAGTTGCTCATGAGCAGGGATGCCTGGACAGGGCCTCTCACCTGTGAGCGGATTGCTGGATCGGCTCTCCTCCCATTGGCAGATGCCATACATATGCAAAGCCCACGAGCTGCCTCGCTGAGTGGTGATTGGGGATTGCCTATTGTTCACGCACTGATCACGCTTGCAAAAATGTCTATGGACAAGGCTGTGCTCTTCTCACACTATGAATTTCCCGCCTCACTCATCTCACCTCTGAGATCGAAGGGCTCATATGCTTTGAGCTCTTAAAAGACGGCCTCAACAACTGGCGCCCAGGAACAGTGGCAGGAAGCCGAAGGTTGCCAGAGCGACCACTTCGTGCTACGGGACCCCAGGGCGAGAGCCGCCAAAGTCGCTGTTTCGGAACCAGGCAGAATGTGGCAGCGATGGAGTAACCTAATGGGGCAGAAAACAGGTGCCCTACTCCCTTCAGACAGGGAAGCATGTGTCAGGACTATATATCAATGTATAAAAGAGCAGGGGTGCCCAGTTCAATTTGGCGACATTAGGAACTTCCTGGACATTGCTTACAAAGTTTCTCTACCATTACCTGCGGAGGGCTATTATAATTGTGATAGATGGGTTGCTTTCAGTGAACAGTTTACCACATATGATAAGCAATGCCCAGGAGAAATACAAAAAAGCCATTTAATGATATATAATCTCATTAAACAAAGTCTGAAATCAGAACCAGAAAAGGAGGTCAGGAAATTTATAAACAGTTGGAGCACAGACGGGCCCATTTCTTAGCAGTAGACGTCCCTCTCCTGAGCCTGAGCAGGATGATTTTGAATGGCCTTCCCCACCTCCACCACCTTCAGCCCTGCCTTATTTTTGCATCCATCTGAACCTACAGCCTTTTAAAGGCTCTCCTAATGTAAAAAAAAGAAATGAAAACTGAGGCAAAGCAGGATAAGAAATATAAAACAAAGATCACAGTGACACTTAGCGGACAAAAAGCAAAAGGTAATCCGTTATATTCTTTATCTTCACTTCAAAAAGTATTGCAACAGGCTAGAGATCCAGGAGAAGATACGGAGGGGTGGGAAGAATTATATCCTGTTATAGCGGAGGATGACCCTTTTAACCCAGGCCAGAGAAGACGCAGACATGAAGTCTTTAAAGTTCTAACCCCACTTAAGGACTGAGTTCATAAATATGGGCCCATAGCACCTTTTGTATTGTTACAACATGAAACAATGTCAGGGGCAATTTCCCCCCCACAATGATTGGAAAGCACATGCAAGGGCAGTGTTGACTTCAAACCAGGCAGTGTTCTGGATGACAGAATTTTTAGAACAGACTCGGTTGACTGCCGCGCAGGTTGCTCCAGGAGCAAGCATGAAGTTATACTTTGAGCAACTTAGTGGCACTGGGACTCATGCAGTCACTGGAGATTAAATTCATTTTACTGAAGAGACATATCTACTAATATCCCAATGCGCCAGCATGGAGTAGGATTCCTGTAGAAAAGGTGAAAAGAAAAGCTTTTCCCAAATAAGACAAAAGACTGGGGAGCCCTTCACTGATTTTGTTGTTTGATTACAGGATGCTGTAGCTAAGGCATGGGAAATGTAGGAGATGTAGATAGGATATTAAAGACTTTGTTATGGGAATACTGTAATGCAGATTGTTGCAGAGCAATGATTATTACTGCCTACCCCTCATGCTATTTGTGAAGTGGCCAATGAAGTGCCAACAGTATCAAAGAGGAAAATGACTAAAAATCCTTATTATAAAACCTCCATTACTCTGGTATTCATTAGCTATCCCAGTCATACAAATATAGGAGGAAATGCCTGTGTCTATAACTTTGATCAACACTGACAATATTGAAACCTACCTTAACAAGGGACAATGTCTAGCTCAAGGAACTTACTTTGGAATTTACAGTTTAAACTTACAGTTTAAAAAGAAGATAATAATTGTGATTTAGCCCTATGGACAGGTCCAAATTCAGAGGCTGTTGGACAAACATATTTTACAAAGGCTATTACACTCACTCGACCAATACTGACCCTTACTTTGAATAACCAACAGTTTGAAGGATTAATAGACACTGGAGTTGACAGGACTGTGATGGCTGCTTCTCAATGGCCCCCTTGGTGGCCTATGACTTCATAGAATGGCAGGGATAAGAGGCAGTAAGGTGAATTGGTAAATTGGCAAAAATATGGAAAGACAGGGACCATTTTTCCTTTAATAATAAATGGCTTACATATTAACTTATGAGGAAGGGATATATTACATCAATTAGGGATGAAAATCACCACAGATTTTTAGGAAGGGTTATTGCTGCTGTGTCTTCCACTGCTCTAAAAATGACTATTGATACACCAGTATGGGTGGAGCAATGGACCCTGTCCAAAGAGAAAACAGCCACTCTTCATCAATTAGTACAAAAGCAATTAGTAGGACATATTGAGGAAACAAATAGCCCATGGAAATCCCCTGTATTTGTTACAAAGACATGACAGCTGAAATAGCAAGGAAAATATTGCTCAGAATTATCCAATTAATAGGAGAAATAGAAATTATATAGATTAACATAGACAAGGAGAGGTTAGATTGCTTAATAGCTACTCAAGAAACCTGGACCATTTTGTAAGGGTTAGGAAAAGAGCAGGAAAAATCCTGACCCAGTTGCCATTCTATGAACAGTGGCAATGGATATTTCCCATAAAAACAAAACTACATCCACTTAAAGGCACAATGTATTCACTAATGCCACCAAGCAAAATAAAGCGGCCATATATTTTCCACAATTGGGCATCTCTAATGTATTTACTGCACCTCACACTTCAGCTCAGCAAAACGAGCTGTACGCCATTATACAAGCACTGAAAATAGGCAAACCCATCAATATAATTTCAGATAGTCACTATGCAGTTGGGGTGATCCAGAGAAGAGGGACAGCACATGTAAAGACACAAACCGGACCTATCATCTCATTGTTTCAGGAGACACAAGAGGTGATTTTAATGAGAGTCCACTCTTTTTATATAATGCACATCTGCTCTCACACGGATGGACTGGGACTTATATTTGAAGGGAATAAAATAGTGGGTGGTCTGCTTGTACAAGGTATTCTTTTCTGCCCTCTAGAACAAGCAATAAAAGCTCATGAACATTTGCATCTGTCTGCCATATCTCTCCAGAGATTATATGGGGTGTCCCAGCAAGAAGCAGCAAGCATAGTACAAAAATGTGTAGCTTGTGCAGGTCTCAAAGACCTGCAGGGCTGGGGACTAACCCCAGAGTGGCAGGCCAAATGATATATGGCAAATGGATGTTACACATATGGGAAAAAACATGCATTCATGTTACAGTTGATACTTATTCAGGCTTGTATCTGCATTCTCTCAATGAGGGGAAGCTGTTTCACATATAATAAATCACTTATTTCACTGTTTTGCCTCTATGGGTATCCCACACACCATTAAGACTGATAATGGACCTTCATATACTTCAAAAATATTAAAACAGTTCTTACAGGAATTCCCCATACATCATATTTTTGGGATTCCTTACAACCCTACAGGACAGACCACTGTAGAAAGGACTAATCAGACTCTCAAAAAATTTATCAAAAAATAAAAAGAGGGAGATGGAAGAAGGGTCACTCAGAAAGATATAGATAAAACAGTAAACACAATAAATTGCTTAAAAATTTGATACAAATGATTTAAGTTCAGCAATGAAATATTCTTTGGTGAACGTGGAGAATTACTAAAAGATAATACTCCATCTTTCATTAAGAAGGCCCCCTAAGAATGAGACCATGGTAATGAAAAAGGGTCCTCAAGAATGGAAGGGACCCTATAGAGTTCTAATGTGGGGGCGAGGATATGCTTGTATCTCCACAGGAAAAAACCGTCAGCAGTGGATCCCCACCAGACATCTCAGAGTTGTCTACAGAGCTGAAGAGGAAGAAGAGGAAGAAGAGGTGACTGTCCAATAAGAGAAGACATATCCCCAAGACCACTAACAACGCTTTCTATATATATATGGGTTTGTGTTACATACACTCAGAATTGGCAACAGAAGCCAAAAGGTGGGCTATGGACCCACCATGGCCTAGGCTTGTCTCATGGGGAGAATGCATACCAAATGTATGCTGACAGGAAATGCGTCCCGAATAATTGTGGACAAATTTCACCTTGAGAAATACAATGGAACTATGGGAAAAGTAAGGTACAACTCTGCTGGACTTGCCAATGGGCTTCCTTTGTGCTGGTCGTGAAGGAAGGGTACCTACTGCGCTCAAGTGAAGAACATGGCTTTACAAATGCCAGCTTCGGGTATGACGTACCATGTGACACGCATGCTGGGCGTGCAGGGAGGACTGCAGTAGTGTGTCTACATAAAGGGGTCCTCAGGCTGGCCCCTCATCCCTTCGCGCCAGGTTTCCACTCGTGCTTGTTGCACGTCTGAAACTGGACATTACAATTGTGGCAGGACTTATGACAGTCTCCAAGCGCCCATTTGGGGACCTTACAAAGGCAGTGCCTGGGAAGGTTTATGGAAAGCACAAGCCTCCGTGGGACACATTCTGGTCACTCAAGAATGGGGCCAGCAGTTTGTCACAGGGAGAAATATCGTGGGTCCTGGTTCTTGGACAAATGGCCCAAGAATTGGATACCAGTTCTACACTAAAGCCTGTCTGGGAAAGAAATATGCATTTATGTGGGGAGACTGTAACTGTTAGCAAAGAAACATTAGGTTTTTACAGTGTTACTTGTTGGAATTGTACAATCAATGTTTGCTTGGATGCTGAACTTGAAAATCAGACTGTTTATGATCACCGGAGCTCGTGTATCAGTGCTTCCTGTCAAAAGTGAGAAGTGGTGCTGTACTACGAGTGACCATATGTTCAATACCATAATAGAAAAGAAGGAAACAGACCTGAGTCCCATTAGAAAAAGGAAGTGTATCAGCTGTGTCATATTAGGTGTCCTTATATTGGTTTCACTTATACTTTCATCAGTGTCTCTTGCAATGTCCATAGTTAATGTACAAAACAGCACAGTACAAGCTAGACATATAGAGAAACTAGCTAGGAATGTCTCAGTGGGTTTTGCCCAACAAGCTAACTTAGATGAACAATTCTATCAGATGATAAAAGATTTAAGAGAAGTATCATTGGAAATAGGAGCAGAAATGAAGTTAGTGAAACGCCAGGCTCAATTACAATGTGATTACAGATATACAAAGGTTTGTGTAACCCTTTTGCTGTGCTATCATACAGGTCAAGATTATGATTGGGACAGTATCGAGGCATTTGAAAGGTTTATTTCTCAATAATACAATTGAAAGTGACATAGAAAGTTTATATAAATTAGCAAATGACATATAGAAAACTTCTCATGAAGATTTGAATCCAGATAAAACTGCTGAAAAAAATCATACAATCTGGTGTGATAATACCTCTTCATGGTGGTTAAAATTAGAATCTTGGATTGCCCTCTGTGTTGCTATCTTGTTAACTGCTAAATTGTTGCCCTGTAATATTAGGATGCTTTGATAGATCTTTCTCCACCATCCTTTCAGAGGTTACAACCCAAGAAAGGACTTTTTATCTAAAAGATAAAAAGGGGGAATTGCTAAGATACGGGACAGTGCTGAGAGGAAGTACTGAGGTCACCTCGACCTTTGATACACAATAAGTTTTCTGCCACACAGCAGAAGTGCCCTTGTTGAGCAAGGAGCAATGATCTGTAACCGCGGGAACAAATGTTGAGCCCAAGGGTCACAGCCAGTTGCTCATGAGCAGGGATACCTGGACAGGGCCTCTCACTTGTGAGCAGAATGCTGGATCGGCTCTCCTCCCATTGGCAGATACCATGCATACGCAAAGCCCAAGAGCTGCTTCTCTGAATGGTGATTGGGGATTGTAAATGTGCTGATCATACTTGCAAAAATGTGTATCAACAAGGCTGTGCGGCATAATAAACTGGAGCTATTTTCACACTCTATGAGTCTCCCACCTCATTCATCTCACCTCAGATCAAAGGGCTCATATGCTTTGAGTTCTTAAAGATGGCCACAACACACAAAAAATTATATAAGAAGCTTATTAAGGTAAGTGAAATAATTGACAGGTAGTAACTAAAACCATTCACTATAATCAAAATCACTTTTTTGATAGTGAACAAAACATGGAGTCCTTTCTAGAGGAAAGAAATATTCTATACTTTATCAAATGAGATAATTTACATGAAGAACTTGGCAAATTTTAAAGAACTATGTCAATGTCAGTTATCATATGAAAGAAAAACGATACCATTTTCTAATCTATTAATCATACCACTGCCAGAACTAAATTTTTATGTATAAAACTTGTCACAACTATCCTACTAAAATGTCCTCAGAAGTTCCCTACTGACAAGCAAAGTTCAAACTCTTTGGCTTGCCTTACAAATTCTTCGACAATCTGGCAATAACCTTCTAATTATATTTCACATTATTCGTAGACATCTTTCTGTTCTGTGAATACAATGAATTTTCAAGTCTCTTTATAACAGAAATGCCTTCCTTTTCATACTTTACATACTGAATTCCTACCCATTCTTTAAAGACTAAAAAACACATTTTTCAACATGTCTTTCCTGTGATAACTGCCTACTCTCCAAAACCCATACACTACTTTTATAGCTTTAATGTACCTATCATGATTTTGTATAATACTGATATCAAACTCAAACCAAACATAAGGCTCCTCATGGGCTACATTTTCACTTAGAAAACCACATATTAGCATTATCTGTGTTCTATTGTATTGTATTTTTATTTAATTTTGGTACTATTTCCCAATTACATTTTAATCTAGTTTGAGCCTGTGAAAGCAGCAATGAATGAATATCCCAGGTATCTGTTTGATACTTACGTTGCATAATATACTTGTCTGTCTTGGTGTCTTATGAGAACTCCCTCAGTTTAGGCATGTAAATTATTCTGAGTCTACCTCTTTGTATTATTATGACTAGCACTTCCTATTCTTCCTAGTGAGGTGTCTATCATTTGGCATTCAAAGAACATAAGACATATTCAACCCTTCCACAATATTGCCTATCTGCAAACACAAACACTATGGGATCCTGAGCAACAATATGTTCTATTAATTTAGATGGCAAGGGGCTAGAGATTGGCACTTCATCAGCCTACAGAGCTCTAATGTGCCAAAGAGCTACTGAGTATCAAAATACAAAGGAACAAGCACCTTTCATTTACCAGATTTCAGGCATTTTCTTTTGAGTGCTAATGACCTGTCTACCAGCAGGATGTTTGATAACAGCAGCTTTAACAACAGGTCCATTCTCAACATCTGTCAGCCTGGTTTCCACATCTGTTTTCAAAAATGCTCATCACACAGACAGAAAGAACTCTGATGAATGAGCGATAGTTTCACCTAAACCGAAAAGATGCTCAAATGCTTTGAAGTACTGCAGGAAACTGTGATTCAGGCAGAGAGAGACAAAGTAGATTCCCCAGGCAAGAGCCCTCCAGGCTGGGGATGTGCTGTAATATTAATAGCGATACTTCTGACAGTCTTACAAAATGCCTTTATGTTAGAGAAGAGGATCAGACAATGTACAAAATACATTAACACAATGTTCCTTGGAAGGATTTTGATGTAGAATCACAGTTGCTATGGATCTTAAAAGGATTGCTAGAGGAATGCACATGTGGAGTTCATTCACAAATAAAAAGGAAGGGACACACACAACCAAGAAACCCACACGTGCAAACAGGCAGACACACAGACACATGCAACTTTTTTCTTGAAAGGTAGAAAACTTATTAGCAAAGAGAAATTTCCAACTCTGGCTTAAAGAAATGTCTTTTTGCTATTAAAAAGGAGCATGGTGTGGTAGAATGAGCATTCAACTTGTAAATGAGAGAGGCCTCTGACACAGAATAGCTAATCAACGTTGCTTCACCTCAAGTATAAAAAGGTACTAGCAATACTCCACTATCTAAAGAGTCAACTAAAAACTAATTGAAACAAACAAACAAACAAAAAAACACTTCACAAAGTCTCAGGATATGGAATAAACTACACATAAATCACCAGCATTTCCAGATTACCAACAAATCTATTAGGAAGAGATAGAAAGAGAAATTTCATTTAAACTTTGTGCATACAGTATAAAATACTCAGGAATCTCCCTGCCAAGATACACATAGGAAATATATGTACACAAATGCAAAACAATTCTTCATTCAAATATCTAAATAACTGGATAAATGTTAACTGCTCATTGGTAGGCCTAACCAATATAAAAATGAGAATTTATTTTTTCAATGCCATACCAAATTAGTAACAAAATTCATCTGGAAAAACCAAAGGTCAAGAATATCAAGAGAATCAAAGAAAAAAATGAGAAAGGAAGCCTACAGCAATATTAAATCTCAAATTATACTATAAAGCTGTAATCAGTTATTCAAATAATTTATCCCTAGGTAAGAATTGCAAGATTGATTAGTATAAGTGACCCTAGAATAGAATGTTAGTTAATAATTATATTAACACTACTTAATATTAATACTAATATCAGATTTGGTACATAATATACAAAAGTAATAGACCAGAATAATCTAGGGTTTTTTGGGATGTGACAAAAACTTCAGGGAAAATTGAAAAGTAATCTGGCAGAAACTAGACGTAGACATACACTTTATATCACATACCAATAGAAGCTCAGAATGTATACATGATTTGGATAAAGGATGATATAACCAATTTAATAGAATAGGGAGCTATTCTGATCTATAGAGAAGGAAAGAGTTCAGGACCAAATATGAGATTGAGAGAGTCAGTGGAGACAAAATGGATAATTCTGATGATATAAAATTTTTAAATTTTTATAAAAATAAAACTAGTACAGGTAAAAATTAGAAAATAAATAAGAAACTGAGAAAAAAATCCTTTATAGCAAATTTCTCTGATAAAAATATTAATTTTTAAAGTATATAGGATGCTTTACAAGAATAAGAGACACTTCCAAATTGATAAATGGTCAAGAAATATGAGTTGGCAGTTTTCAGAGGAAGAATTCTAAGGTGGAAGTTATATGAAAATTTCTTTAAATCACTTAATAATTAGAGAAATTCAAATTAAAATGAATCTGAAGTTTCAAATATATTCTTGAAATTGTCTACAATGATTAAAAAGAAAAATGACAAATGCTAGAGGGATGTGGAAAAACGGGTATCCTAATATACCACAGGTAGACTTGTGAACTAACTAGTTGAGCCATTTTGAAAAGCATTTTGGAACTATGGCCCAAAAGACATTAAACTGTGTCTGCCCTTTAAACCAGTAATATTGCATGAGATCTAACAAAGGAAAGGATTCATGTACACCACAAAAATACTTGTAGCAAAACTTGTTGTGATCTTAAAAAAATTTGGAAACAGGGAATACCCATCAACCATAGAATAGCTACACAAGTACATAAACATGATGGAATTCTACTGTGTTTTAGGAATTAATGAAAAAAATCATTTCATAAACATCTGTAAAGATTTTTTTAATTTATTCAAACTGAAGTAAACATAACTAAGAATAATGTGTATAGTAACAGAAATGTTGTAAAGACAATCTTGAAAAACTGATGTGAAAACAAAATATATCAATAAAATATTTTTAAAGAAATTTTCAGTAAATCATTTGGAGAAACTTGGAAGAAAGATATTATATCAAAAGATAATTTTATGTATGTGACTTTTCCTTTAGAAATTTCTTACTGAAATACTGTGTTTTTATAAATGACATACTAAAAAAAAGCAACAAAATAAAGAGATCTCAATTTTTTTTTAAACATCTCAAAGTATATATATATAGCATTGAGGTACCTGACTCAAATATGATATTCCCATTTTGTTATGGGCTAAAAATTATTTGAAAGTTATAAGTATGAATGAAAACCTAGTTGCTCTTTTACAGGTATCTGTTTTCATTTGCAGGCATTGGAAAAAATTAATTTCATAATACAGGAAAAGAAACCATATCTTAAAGAATATGTTATAAATTATATGTATTATACATCATATCATGACAACAAATAAAAATTGCTTTATGTCTATCCTGAAAAAAGTTTTTCTTTCATTTTTTTAAATTATAGCTTTTTATTTTCAAAATATATATGTGAATAATTTTTGACATTAACGCCTAAAAAACTGTGTGTTCTAATTTCGACCCCCATTTTCTCCCCCAGTTGGCAAGTGATCCAATATATGTGCAATTCCTCTATACATATTTCCACAAATATCATGCTACATACACATACACAAAAAAAAATCAGATCAAAAAGGAAAAAAAAAAATGAGAAAGAAAACAAAATGCAAGCAAATAACAACAAAAGGAATGAAAATATTATGTTGTGGTCCACATTCAGTTCCCACTATCCTCTTTCTGGGTGCAGATGGCTCTCCAAAGGTTTCTTAATAAAATAGTAAAATTCTGGCCTTCCCTAATGGCTCACTAGAAAGTAGAAATGGCAATGAGAAAGAAAACAAAATGCAAGCAAACAACAACAAAAGGAATGAAAATATTATGTTGTGGTCCACATTCAGTTCCCACTATCCTCTTTCTGGGTGCAGATGGCTCTCCAAAGGTTTCTTAATAAAATAGTAAAATTCTGGCCTTCCCTAATGGCTCACTAGAAAGTAGAAATGGCAATATGGATTTGGAATCAAAAATCTGAGTTCAAATTCAAACACAGTAACGTACTATATTTGATCTTGGGCAATTCTGTTCATGGAGAATCAGTTTATTCATCTCTAAAATAGAAGTAATATAATTTGCTCTACTGATTTTACACAACTGATGTGAGAAATGAATGAGATAATGGCTACAAAGCAATACATTAAAATTTATATTATTATGGGTATTAAGAATAATATATCAATAGATCAAGTATCCATAATTTTATCTGTGTATGCTCATTCCCCCAGTGTATATTATAATACTCATTTATAATGAAAAAATAAAATCCTTCATCTTATGACCCACTTTTTAGTGATTTAGTGATTTAGAGCAAATATAATAGTACAAAGCATCTATGTTTGAAGAAGCCATGCTTTGTATACTAAATATTTTCTCTCACTAACAATCTAGGAATTATACAGAACTGGAATTTTCCAAAATGGAAGAAAAGCACATTTAAGAGCATTTCACATTCATGGCTTTACTTAAATATGAAGACTCTTCTAGGAAGGGAAACTACTAGTAAGGCCAAGAATTATCCTCTATAACTCTCATACACAGAGCATCAAGGACATCACTTATGTCTATAGTAGAAGACAACTCAACTGCAGAGATCAGTGACAGTGGTTGGTTGTTGTTTTTAAAAATCATGATGGCTGATTTATTACATTTCAGAGCACTTACAGTTTTTAGAATTAAATATGGGTCAACTATCACTAGACACATCAACAAGTGACACTCATTAAAATAAATCACACAAAATAGCTTGCACATTTTAACATGTTGTGACACTACTACTGCTTTCATAAATAAAGAATGAGAATTAAACTTTCATAGCAAAATATCTCAGTCTAGATTACAAATTTTGACAGAGTAAATTCATCATTGTAAAAATCAGACAAAGCTCAGCCTGCTCTAGGCAAGAAGCTCATTATTTTATTAAAATTATACTAGAGCAAGGTTTCACTATTCTTTTTATTAAAAAACAATCACCATATAGTAAAGGGTTCTTGGAAGCCTTGTTTATTATTATTTTTTAATCCAAAGCTAAAGTCAAAAGTTAATTAAAAAGGAAAAGGGAAAAAAGTGCCATGGAATCTCTGACCCTCAGAGGACAACTGGCCAAATCCATTCATGATTAAGTATAGTCTCTACAAGACTGGGGTTAAATTCAAAAAGAAATGGAAGTCATATACAGATTCCTGCTGACACATACTAACTTTGAAAACCACTTATTAACTTTATGCTTTTCTATATTTTCATTAATTATGTTAAATATTTCCAAATTATATTATAACCTGGTTTTGGCCACATTTGGGAGTATTGAGGACTATGTGTTTGACATCTCTGTTCTATAACATACCTGAAATAGAGAAGTCAAATAATTCACTTTATGGTGCTTTAAAGTTTAGAAAGCACTTTCCTGGTAATAAGCCTTTGAATACAATAATGTAATATCTTCATTTAACAGAGAAAGAAATTGTGACTTAAGAGAAACAATAGCGAGTAACTTGCTCACTTTCAAAAAGCAAATAAATATCAGAGCTAGAATTTGGAGTCAAGTCTCCAGATTCAGTTTAAGATGCCCATAAGTTTTAATTTAGTTTCCATTTGTGTGGATAGCAATAAATCAGCAGAGAAATAATTTTTATTTATGGGTCCTCAGCTTATTACAAACAGCACTATAAATTTTGTATGAATTCACAGAATATATTATATGTAAAATAAATAAAAAACAAATGATCAATTGGAATTCTCACTTTGAAGACATTACTTCTTTCACAAATTCTATTATCACTAATAAAATCTGCTGTTATGATGGAAATATGATTGGAAGAGAATGGAAACTCTATTTTCAGGACAACATAGACAAAAGGGATGAGTAGATTAAACAATATTTTTTTATTAGAAAACATTTGGGTAGGATAGGTTCAATATAGTGACTTAATAGAGCAACTATTACTGATACCATCAATGAGTTTTATAAAATGAAAAGAAGCCACTTTTGTTCAATATAATATCCATTAGATTGAAATGACAAAGATTTACATGTAACTGGGGAAAACAAAATTTAAAAAAAAAAAAAAGAAATGGACAAGAAACTGTACTATTTCTGCATAGCTATTACACAAAAATGAAGAACTATTTGATTCTATGTACCCCAAAAGAAAAATCTTTATTCTGAAGATTGACAATAAATTTTGCCAGAAAATGAGTAATAAGAGAATTGTTAAAGGATGACTATATATCTGCTAAAACATTCTCTCTGACCACCATATGTCCATGTGTATTTTCATGTCTAATGTTTCAATTTCTCTTGCTGGTTCTTTATCATTGATATAGAAGTATAATCTACTAAATTCTATATATATGTATAATCCAAGCAATATGTAGAAAATTAAAGTGTCTTAGACTTAAAAACTCAGGATGATTGAGTTTGAATGCAAGCACTAGTTGTTATTAGCAATATTCAGCAAATCATTTCCCATCAGAGTTTCAGTTTTCTCAAAAAAGAGGGCTAATAATTCTTTGGTACTTATCTCACAAGGCTGTTATGAGAAGACTCGTGTCTATACTAATAAATACTTATTGGATTGAGCTAATTAAGGAATTAGGGAACTATGAGCTACTGAAATGCTCTATTTTACTGGGAACAAACATATGCTATGAGAACTTCAGGTACAACATAACAAGATTCTCAAAATCTAGATCTTGAAAAAAAATATTTTCAGATATACATATATGAATATACATATATTTCCGATACACATATTTATTCAAAGTATTACAGACATAGCAGGTATTGGCTTATTGCTTAAAATGTAAAGTTAGCAGAAGGATAACTGCCTGATGCAGAAGATTGTGGAAATGCTTCATTAGACTTAGACCCTAAATCTGTAATTTGGTTTCATGAAGTCTTTGAAAATGACAGTGATGGTCATATTAGTTGGTTTTACATTCGATTATCTGTCAAAATGTTGAGAAAAGAAAAAATGATCTTTGTTACCACAACAGATGTTCAGAATCAGCTGATAGAGAAAAGCAAATGACTCATCCTTTTCTAATTCATTTTATGGAGGGTACAATGTCACGTGTAGAAATCAAATACTTAAATGTGAAACAACACTCACGATCAAAACCATTTCTTAGATGTGTTTATCTATTAAATAGACCCTCTTCAATCACATGCCACTCAATTATTTATCAATCACTAAATTACCTATAAATTTTAGATTATAACATTGTAGAAGGTGTAAGTTACTGATGAGTTATTGATCTGCATCAGTAAAGGGAGTTTCCATGAGAGTTCCCATTCTGAATCACAGGCCTGAGATGCCCCCTCCCAAAAACTAAGTCACTTGGAAAAATTAACTAATCCTTTTTATTTTGGCAATAAAAATTAAAAAACAACAACAAAAACTTTCATATTCCATAGAATATTCGTTTATAGCAGGGGTTCTTAACATGTATATGATGCCTTTGACCGTCTGGTGAAATCTACAGATCACTTCTGAAAATGTTTTTAAATGCACAAAATAAAATATATAAGATTACAGAGAAAAGCAATTATGTTGGAATACCAGATATCCTGAAAGATTTCATTCAGTTTCAAACTATAATCGCTTAAACACTTTTGGGACATCCCCTAAAGTTATGAAATTAACTTGGTCATTATACAGTGTTCATGTGTTTTTGCTCTTTTGTTATGTTCTTTTTATTCCAATTGTTCTAGTCGTGTAGTTGTCTTCCTAGCTCTGCCTGTGTCTAAAACTCCCTTGCTAATGCTACTTGTGCTAATCATGGGAGCATAACTTCTACTAACTGCGAGGGTCCTTCAAATGGCTCGCTCAGACGTTCTTCTGCTTTTCCTCTGAACAACCTTGTTGGGGAGCTCAGCAGCTCCCAAGGTTTCAGCGTGTAGTACATGCGTGTAGGCTGTGTACATGTAGCCAGTGCAGAACATGTACATCTGTGGGGGGTACATGTGTGTATGCATGTGGTATGTATGGGGGGGTGTTATAGTGAGAGCTGCCTTGTGCATACATGTGGCACATATGTGCGTGTGCCGTATGGCAGCACACACATGTATGTGTGCGCATGAGGACAGTGTGGAACATGTGTATATGTACTTTAAGTGTGCATGTGCTATGTGTGAGATGCCTGTGTGGGTGTGGGTATGGGTGTGCTTGCGTGCATGCAGCCCCCGCCCCTTTTTTTCTAAACTGCAGCCCCCCACCCCCTAGCCCTTAGGACCTCTCCAGTTGTCTGCACCCTCGGCACCGCCAATTCTGCCCAGACATAATAGCACCAAGTGTCTTCCCCTTTTCCCCCAGGCTTCTCCTCCTCAGAAACTCCCTTCTTCCTGGAACAGGGACACCAGACCTCCCGGCTGGCCACCTTGCTCCACTTCGTCCCAGGAGCCCACTTTGTGGCCCTTCCTCCTTCCAGAATCCCTCCTCCCTAACTACTCGAGGCCCTCAACTTTCTCCATGGGTCCCACCCCGTCCCCTCGACCAGGACCAGAGAGGAAGGCCCCTCTCCCTCTCAGAACACCTCCATGGCTCTCCATACCCTCGCACTGTTTCCCTGACTCTTGCCCATGAGATTCCATCTCGGGCCTTTTGACTCCCCAGCCTCCCTCCCTGGAATACTCTCTGCTCACCTGTGTCTCTCAGTCTCCTGGGCTTCCTCCAAGTCTCAACTCAAACCCTGTAGTTCCTCAGCTTCTTCTCTAAGCAGCTTGGGTTCTTCTCCCCTTTTTTTTTTAAAGACATTTTCCATGTATCTAGCACATATCTAATTCTTTCCCTATTCCTCCCATTAGATTATGAGTCTTTTGGGACAAGGACTCAATTTTAATATTTGGGGGTAGAGATGGCAGTGGGGAGTGGGGGTGGGGAGTGACACAGCAGATAGCTAGTTTGGTCTTTGGTCTGGAAGATCTTACTTCAAATACAACTTCATATACTTACTCAAGTGTGACCTTGAGCAAGTCAATAAACTTTTTGCCTCAGTTGTTTCCATTTTAAATGGAAACAATAATAGCACCTACTTCATAGGACTAGTGTGAGGATCAAATGAAATAATATTTGTAAAAAGTGCTTAGCACACAGTACCTGGTACACAGTAGGTCCTTTAGAAATACTTGTGACCTTTTCCTTTTTCCTAATATCTGGCACATCATAAGCAGTTACCAAATGTTTTTTAACAGACAGACTTCCTAATTTTAGTTTTATTTTAGTTTAGTTTAGTTTATATGTGGCCTTTCCATCTTTGTCTTCCCTGCCTATATATACCTAGCAATAGAATAAAAAAGATATCAACAAGATATAAACATTTTATTCACTTTTCCAGCATAATTCTAAATATTTTTTCAGGATGACTAGTTTAATTCAGTGTATTAGTATACCAATCTTTCCATAATCCCTTCCTAATATCATCTATTTCCATTATTTGTCTTCTTTTGCAAATTTATTGTACCTTAATGTTGTCTTAAATTGCATTTCCCTTATTATTTATGATTTGCAACAATGTTTTTTGGGTTAGTTGAAAGAGATTACTGTTATGTATATCATGTATAATGAAAGATGTCAGAAAACCTTTGTTCATTCGTATCCTAAGAATTTGGTATTTACAATAATTTATATATACTACATTTGTGAGAAAAAAGTTAGGATTAACTTTTTCTTCTAAGAATTTTAGGTTCTTATCAATGGGAAAAAGGAAAAAAATTCCAAAAGCAATAAGCATTTAAAGAAAGATTCACAGTACTAAGAATCCCTTATGAATGGGACTTCAGTTTTTGGGTCAAGCAATTGATTCCTGATGGTTAATATAATAATAGTAAATAATAGCTAGCACTGATATAATATTTAAGTATTTGCAAAGTGACTTACAAATATTTTCATTCTCCTATCTCAACACTAGAAAGTAGGGGCTACTATTTTTCCCCATTTCACAGATGAGGAAACTGAGACTGGCAGAGGTAAAGTCATTTGTCAGAGTGATCCAGTTAATAATGATATGAACCTAATAAAGATATGACAACATATGAATTCAGATCTACATGACTCAAGGTCCAATACTTAATCCACTTCCCCAACTAGCTAAAACATTCAAAGGTTGACAGAGTGCTTTACAGACCTTATTTTATTTAAACTTCACAACAATTTTATGAGGCAGGTATTGCAGATATTATTCCCATTTCACATATGGTAAAACTGAGATTGACTGAAATTTGTAACTTGCTCATAACCACAAGACATCAGAATCCCAGTGTCTCTCAACAACAATTCCAATAGGGTGATCTAACACTCATGATATATATACCTTGAAGGGTTGAAGATTTTGGGGTAATGAAAAGGACTGCTTTCCCCCATGTATATGCCAATGCATAGCTAACATACTCTTAGGGAGCTGTCTGAGGTTCAGAGTGTTTAAGTGATTTATTCAAGGTAACAAGCTAGTCAGTGTCAGAACAATGTGAGCCCATCTAGTCTTGACTTCAAGTTAAGAGTCATTCTATTATTTAATGTCATCCCATGCTATTGAACATTTTTTTTTAACTCTGAAGTTCTTTTGTTACTTTTTTGTTATATTATTTTTTTCTAATTACATGTAAAAATAGTTTTCAATAATAAAATTATTCAAAAAAATATTCAAAAATAAAAATTTCATTTTTATAAGATTTTGAGTTTCAATTTTTTCTCTTTCCTTTCCACCTCCTGCCTCAAGACAGACAAGCAATCTGACAGTTTATATATGTGCAATAATGTAAATACATAATTTCCATATTAGTCATATAGAGTGAAAGAAGAGAGGGAAAGGAGAAAAGCCACACCAAAAAAGGTGAAGAAAAAAAGTGAAAACAGGATGGTACAATCTGCATTTGGACCCTATGGTGGATAGCATTTTCCATCACAAGTCTTTTGGAATTGTCTTCGATTACTGCAGTGGTGAGAGCAGCTAAGGCTATCATAATTGATCATCACACAATGTTGTTCCTGTGTATGATGTTCTCCTGTTCACTTAGCTTCCGTTCATGAACATCTTTTCCAGGTTTTTTCTGAAATCCATCTGCTTATGATTTCTTACAGCACAATACATTCATATACCTCAGCAACAAATTGGAAATTGACTGGATGCTCTTCATTCGGGAGATGGCTAAGTAAATTATGGTGAATGAATGTAATGGCAAGAAATAATGAGCAGGCTGAGTCTGGAGAGACTTCCATGAACTGATTCTAAGTGAAATGAGCAAAACCAAAAGATCATTGTATAAGGCAACAGCAAGATTATGTGATGATTAATTCTGATGGACTTGACTCTCAACAATGAGGTGATTCAAGACATCTTGTGATGGAAAGTGACATCTGCATCTAGAGAGAAAACTATGGAAATTGAATATGGATCAAAGCATAGTATTTTCAGCTTTTTGTTGTTATTTATTTGCTTGTTCTTTTTCTTTCTCATGTTTTTTGCCTTTTGATATGATTTTTCTTGTCCAGTATAAAAAATATGGAAATATGTTTAGAAGAATTACACATGTTTAACATATATGATTGCTTGCTGCCATGGGGAAAGGGAAGGGGGGATGAGGGAGGGATAAAAATTTGGAACATATGGTTTTACAAAGGGGAATGTTGAAAACTATCTTTGTATGTATTTGGAAAAATAAAATACTATTAAAAATTTTTAAAAATATATTCATATACCACAACTTGTTCAGCCATTCCCTAAATGATGGGTTTTGTTTCCAATTCTTTGCCACCATGAAAACAGCTGTGATAGATATTTTTCATACATGTAGATTCTTTTCCTTTTTCTATAATTTTATTGGAATATAGACCTAGCAGTGGTATTGCTAGATTATCAAAGGGTATGCATATTTTGATTGCAAAGTTCCAAATTGCTCTCCAGAATGGATACACCAGTTCACAAAACAATTTCACCAACAATGCATTAGTGCCCCATTTTTCCACAACTCCAATATTTATCATTTTCCTTTTCTGTCCTGTAAGCCAATCTGATAGATGTAAGACAATAGCTTTAATTTGCATTTCTCTAATTAATGGTGATTTAGAGCATTTTTTTTTCAAATAGCTTTAATTTCTCCATCTGAAAACTGCCTATTCATATTCTTTAACCATTTATCAATTGGGTAATGATTGATTTATGTAAATTTGACTCATTTCTCTATGAATTTGAGAAATGAGGCCTTTATCAGAAATACTTGCAGTAAAAATAATTTCCCGTCTTTCTCCTTTCCTTCGAGTCTTAGCTACATTCTTCTCTATATTTTATTTGGTCATAAATTATTCCCCTCTCCACTCTTCTAAATTTCTTATGGTATCACGATTAATGTCTAAATCATGTGCTTATTTTGACATCGTGATAAACCATGTGAGATGTTAGTCTATGGTGAATATTTATTTTTGACATATTATTTTGTAACATTGGCCTATTTTGAAGACAGGAATAGAAGTTTTGGCAAAAACTGTAATTAAAAAAAGCAGGGTGAAGGTGGGAAACAAAGGCAATAATGTTATTATTACTGAAAAATAAAGAAATTATTTTTCCCAAAATTGGTTATTAAAAAAAAATTATACACTAACAATCATAGAATTATAACACTGTATGCTAAAAGACTTGGAAATTACTTAACTCTAAGCCTTCTATTTTACAGAAGAAGAGATTGAAACTTAGAAAGATGAAGAATTTGCCTAACTCACATTTCTTGTAATAGTACAGACAGATCAAGCACAGAATTCAAGCCCCTTACTTCTAGTCCAGCACTCTTCTGCATCTACTACATTTTACCAACATTGCCTCTTTCCCCATTCTCATAAATAATTGTTCACATTCATTTCTTCAGTGTAGGAAGCAAAACTAAAAAATGGAAGGAAAACAAAAGACAGAAGATATTCCACCAAGCCCAGAACATGGCATTCCAAGGCTTTACTCTTTCTATCTCACTTTTAATACTCATTTTAAATTTTCAACTGAACCACTCAGTAAAGTTGTCACAATGAAAAAAAAAAAAAAAATGACTCTTGCTTACAATCATTCTGAGCATTTCAAATGGTACATGAACAATATTAGACAATGGTCCTCATAATCAATAAACCATTTTGTAAAGAGATCAGAACTGACAATCTAATAGTAATGTAAATAAAAGAAAGCCAGGGGCCTATAGCAGTGACAAAATAGTGAATACAAAAGGCAAGAAGGGTAACAGAAGATTCTATTGCTGTGACAGAATACTGCTGTTTTTGTGTGTCCCAAGAGATAATCTCAGTATAACTGAAGCTATATTTACCTTCAAGCAAAGGCTATTCAAAATTCAGCCAAATTATTTCTGGCCTTGGAAAGAAATCAAAAGAATCAATTCCATTTGATTTCATATAGCTAAATGCTCTAGGGTAGTAAGATATGTGAAGACAAAAAACAGATGGGCTTTGAAATATAGATCAACAAATTCAAAACATCATTAAAAACTATTATTGGTAAAACCTACATTAGTGCCTGTGTTTTAAAAATTATTGTTATCCAACGCTACATGGGATCTTCTTAGAAAGGGTTTACGCTATTAAAGTTGCATATTTAAAGTAAACCTATTAAAAAGTAATTGAAAGTATGAAAAAGATCTTACCTTAAATTGAAAGTTTCTTAAGTTTATTTCATTAAGATTTATAGCACTTTTCTGATTTTGGAAAAGGTTCGTGTCATAATCTATACTAGGGGTATACAAATATTTTAACCATGTATCTCTATCACTATTTTTAGCACATATGTTACTCTGTGTAATTTATCTACTTAAAAATTATGTATTCTATTAGTACATTCTAATAATTATATATTACAAATACATATTAATATAATCATAACTAATTATACAATTAATATGAATATAGTGATATGCTAATTAATACATAAGGATTCAATAAAGGTGAAATAAAAGTTGTCCAAGAGCCTACAAGTGTGAACCATTAGATTTAATGACTATGGGAGTGGTAGGATCATACCTACTTTAGCAAAATTGTTGACAGAGGACAGATAAAAGTGGAAAGAGGCTTGAGGCAGAAAAACCAAGTAGCAAGCTCATGGCAATAATCTAGTGAGAGCTGATAAAAATCTCAACAAAACTATGTCACAAAAGTAGAGAAAAGTAGAAGGATGCAAAAAATGTTGTAGATGTAGAATGGATAAGGCTTGGCAACTAATAAAAAGGATTAAGGAAAGTGAAGATACAAGTGACTGAGAGCTGAGAAGCTAAGTAACTAAAAGGAAGGTAATATCCTTGACAATAATAGAAATGACTGAAAGAGGTGTGAGTGTCCATGACTGTTCATCATATAGGACCTTCCTATTCTATCCAACAGTAAAACAGAACTAGTAAAGGAGGGGAATTGGAACCTAGGTCTTTCTGATTCTTGCATGCCAAGAAAGAAGCCTGACCCACAGCTGGGCTGAGCAATATTCCCTGTGGGAGAGACGAAAGGGAATTTCAGCTGTCATTACTCTTTCCTTCCCCCAATCTCCCCCAAAGAGGAGCAATTTCATCGGGAAGCCAGGGGTGAATCCAGTTCAAGGACCACAGTATACAGGTCTAGGCCAACATATTTTCCAATATCCTCCAGTCTTTGCCCCAGTGAGTCTAGCCTCCTTGCTTTTCCAGGAACAAGATGTTCATCTCTGAACTCCAGCTATTTTTACCGGCTGTCCCCTCCTCTTCACATGTCTATCTTTTGGCTTCCTTGGCCTCCTCCAAGTTCCAAGTAAAAGCTCATCTTTTATAGGAAGTTTTTCTTCTTTCACTTACTTCTAGTGCTTTTTCTCCATTGACTATTTCAGATTAATTTTGACACTTTTAACTTTTTCATTTTAAAATAAATCATTAAATTCCAAATAATTCATTCCTAACTTACTTATATATCATTATTTGTATGTTGTCTCCTCCATTACATAATGAACTCCCTGAAATCATGGTCTTTTGTATCCTCAGCAAATACACAATGCCTGGCAAGTAGTGGGTGCTTAATAAATGTTTACTGACTATGAGCCTGGATCCTTAATTTGTCACCCACTACTCTCCCTTAGGAGTTCTCTTTTATATACTTATCCTGGTATTAATCAATATCTAGCAAACAAATTTCCAATTTAAGCCTCTTTTTCTCTACTTTCTTTCATCCTCCTCCTCCTCCTCTCCTCTTCTACCAGACCATTATTTCCAATCTCCCACTCTACTCAGACCTTCCTTTGAAAAAACTCCTCTTTTTTTGTCCCACATTCCATCGACTTACTAGCCCTGGCTCCCCAATGCATATTGTTCCCTTTACACAACCCCCCACCAACACATAATACTGTAACTTACTGCTGATTCTCTGGCCATTCCTTCTTTCACACATCCTAACATACTGATACTCTAAGAGGAACACTTCTTCCTTCCTGTACACTGTCACACTACATTTACCTCAATTACTCTGTAACCTTTCTTCCTTTGACATTCATCCAATAAAATTTTCCACTCAAAACAAATTTTGTTGTATATAGTATCACTCAGATCATTTCCCCTCCTTTCTCAAAGAGTTTAGTCCTTGGCAAAACGTCTTTTTTCTTTTCCCCAATTCCCACCTTTATAATAGGGAATTTGAACACCCACATTAATGCCTTCTCTAACCTCAATTTGTCATTCCTTAAATCCCATGATTTATTCCTTCATGCCACCTCAGCCATGAAAAGAGATGGTCATACATAAGAGATCTCACCATTAGATGCAAACATTCTATTTCCCTAATTTAGAAATTCTGAAATTCTTTTATCTGGCTGTGACTTCCACCTTTTCCTATGTTTCCATCTTCCTAAATCTATCCATAATGTTCACCACCCCAAGGTACTTTTTAAGTACTGTTCACCCTCTCCCAACCTCACATTCGTCTCCAATTTTTACCTAATAATAAAGCATTTCAAATCTGCTTCCTCCACTGCTCTCCAATCTCAAGACTCTGTCCTTTCAGTCAGTCAGTTAAACAATAAGCATAGATTAAGTGCCTAACATGTGCCAGGCACTATGCTAAGTATGGGAATACAAAAAGAATCAAAAGATATTCGCTGCTCCCAACCTACTGGGGAATATCACAAGCCAACACATGTACAAACAAGCTACCTATAGAATAAATTGAAAATAATTTAAAAAGGAAAGGCAATAATCTAAGGGAAGGGGTGGAGGGAAGGAGGGGAATTAAAACAGAAGTTTTTGCAAGGGTCAATGTTGAAAAATTACCCATGTATATGCTTTGTATAAAAAGTTATCAGCCCTGGATTATATCCTCCATCATCATTCTCTGCTTCTACTCACATACTGTTGAATAGAACTAAAAGAGGTCATACAACTATGCTAACTGGATACATTACATATTCATGTTTTTAAAAGTCAGCTGATTTCTCACTGCAATAAGGCAGTGTTTTTATTTCTCCCTAATTGATTCTCTATCTCACTCACCACAGATGCTGTTCCAAACCTAATTTTCCCCCTTCATTTCTCTAATGTCTGTCTTTTTTATTAGGTCAGTTGAGGATTATATTTCTTACTTTACTAAGAAAATTGAAGTGCTCTTTTCTCTTTTTCTTTGTTTCCAAACCTCTTGATATCACCTCCCACTCTCCTTTTAACACCCATTTCTGGCAATAAGATGGCCTATCTTCTTGCCAAGATCAACCCTTCTACAAGTGCTCTGGATGCTATTCCCCTCTGTATTCTGATGTAGAATGTAACCTCCACCACTCCTTCTCTCCTTCTAATCTTCAGCTTCTTTTTCCCTAAAGAGATGGGAGCCCGCAAGTTCCTTTTTACTACTTTCAAATATGTCCCACTCTCCTTCATCCTGACGAAAACCTTCACTTAGACCCAACTCTTCCCCTTAAGCCAGTTTTCTATATCTCTTCTTTCTTTGTTTCTTGATAAAACTGTCACTTTCACAGTCCCATTCTTCTCCTCAGTCACTCCTCAGCCTTCAGCAGAATGGCTTCCAAACTAATCTCATCCCTCAATCAAAGCTATTCCCTTCTAAGTTACCAATGGGTCTTCCCTTTTCTAATCTTACCCATTTTTGTCAAGTAGATCACTATCCTTCTAGGCACTGCGACTTGTAACAATCGCACTCTTCTTCCTCTCTGAACCCACATATCTAATTAGCTGGCAAAATATTTCTGCATTTTCTATGGCATCCAGTCTTTTATTACTAGTCGCATGCTTCAGGCCCTCATTGCCACTTGCCCAGACTATTGCAATGAGCTTCCTAACTGTTTTCCCCTTCTCCCTCCTTTCCTCATTCAACCTATATCTTATATACTACTGCTAAAATGATTTTCTTTAATTGAAAAGCTGACCATATCACTCAGGTACTCAGTGATTCTCCCTCCCTTTTAGCATAAAATATAGATTATTCTTATAAGCCTCTTAAAAGCTGGCTCCCACCTATCTTCCCTGCTGATTGGACATTATTACTCCCTTGCCTGAATTCACCATCGCCATTAAATTCCACTATTCCCCACCTAGCCTACTCTAAATCTGGTCTCAGTGCCTTGTACTGGCTATCCCTCATACCTGGAATACCCTCATACCTCCCCTCACCTCTGCTATCTAAATCCTTATCTTTTCTTTTTTTTTTTTTTAAGAGGCAGCTCAAGAGGCACTTTCTATATGAAAGCCTTTCCTGATACCATGGGTTCCCTTACTGATAAACTATTTTGCATTTATTTTCTTTATATTTATTCTGCATGCATATATAGTTGTGATCTTTTCCATTAGAAAAGTAGATGACTTATAAGACTTGCTTTATTCATTATATATTTGCATCCCAAGAACCAGGCACATAGTAGTTAAAAAATTCTTACTTTATTCTCTAATTGTCTCCACATACAGCAAGCATTCAATATGCTCCATAAATACCATGATTACTCTCTGGCTATCTATGTAAATGAAAATATTTTTATTTATTATTATTATTATCATACACTCATTTTATTAATTTGTCAGTAATAGTCAGGTATGTGTCCTACACATTTCAGTGGAGATATCTTTCACAAGGTTACCTACCAACAGACATGACATAATTTGAGATAGGAGGGTATGCTGACTCCAATTCCACTGCTATTTTCTACTGAATCGAGACAGTAAATGGATGTAAGGATCATCATTTTTGTTTTTCTTGGTTATTCATTAATCATTTACTATCTAAGCCTCCGACCCAAAAATGTTTTAAAATAATTCATGAGAAAAAGAGATTTCAAAGTTAAAATCTTAAAGTTTAAAATCAATTTCCTTTGGGCAAGCAGGTTTTTCTGATATATATAAGAAAAAAACTATAGTAAAGATAACATTTTATACATTTGCACAATTTCTTCTATAGAAATCTACAGTCTTCAGAAAGCATTATTTGTAGTCATGCCTATCTGACATTTTCCATTTTACTCAAAAGATTTTATGGTTTGGTATTACAGCAATATACAAATTTGACAGCTTGCAATAGGATCCCGTCACTATAGCAAATCATTCTGACAGTAAGTACCATACAGCTGGTAATGTACTTTAAAAAAAAAATACAATTCTTATTAAAAATCTTACAAAGATAGGAATATATGTGTGTTTAGAATTTGGACAACATAATCTTAATGAGTTACTAAACTTTTAGTTAGTCTTATAAATTACGACAGTAAGTAATTATTTATCATCTGCACCTTTTCATGTTCTTCCTGTTTTGTTATTTGGAAAAAAAGGAATTATTGATATTTCCTCAATAATGTCAACCCCACAAAGATTGTGATTGTCTCTGCTCATTATTCTTAGGATTTATCTATAGTTTTGCCCCTCCCCCCAAAAAAAAGAAAGAAAGGGGAAAAAAAAGAAAAGTAGAAATGTGGATAAATCAGTACAAGGTAATGGAGACAATAATGACTTTTCTTGATTGCCTGAATAACATTTTTATATGGGTTGAAAAGTAATCAATATGTCTGCATTACCAGAAATGCATTAACAGTGGCGTTTTCAAATAC
Source organism: Antechinus flavipes (assembly GCF_016432865.1). Lineage (NCBI taxonomy): Eukaryota > Metazoa > Chordata > Mammalia > Dasyuromorphia > Dasyuridae > Antechinus > Antechinus flavipes. The sequence continues at coordinate 108,406,602 of NC_067398.1, forward strand.
AGAACTTCATTCCTCTGGGAAATAAGCTGGAGTTATGCCCTAAAATAGCTGTAAAATTATCTAAATAAATTTGATAGTAATATTAAGATTCAGAAGGTAAACCCTATCTTTATGTAATTTTACTTTTATCAAGTCTTAACATGTACTGGTTAGTAAGTGAAGAAGTACTTTCTTTGTAGAAGTAAAAAGATCACTTTTATTTTTCTCCCTTTGATTCAATTCTTCTCTTGGAATACCACCATGAAACCACTCTATTTTCAGAATTGATGTACCTTTCAAAAACTATAATCTTTGGCTTTCAAGCTCACTATTATTTGCCTTCAGGTACAAATTCCAAACAGAATAGTATAGTTTCAGCCAGATACAGGATGACTTGTAGATCAGTCATCATAGTGGTGTAAATTCCTTTTCGAAATAATGTTTCTCACCAGAGTACATTTATGCTTATAATCTGTTGACTTGTCAAATATAAATTTGAGGTCATCAAATGCCTAGGGGCAACTCCAGCTATTCCAAAATTCATTCTTATTGCAATTCTGCAACAGAAATAAGATTTTGAATGTAAAAATAATAGGAAATATTACAGACAAAGAAACAAATGGTACATTATGGGCAAATTTGCTATAGCTGCCTGAGTGGAGAGAGTCAAAATGTAACAGTACTTTTCAGCACTAGAAGCAACAAAATTGTTGATGAAGTGACACACGATATTTTAAAAACTAGTAAAAAAGTACTATTTTTAAAAGTATGTTCAATTATAGGAAGAAACGTGCTCAATATAATAGATGTATCCATAGAATTCAAAAGTATTTTGTAGGAAATATTACGTGACTTTTATTTAAGTCTATCTTACTTTATTCTGAACAAGCTGGCTATAGTTTGATTTAATATTTACCAATTTACTAAGGGTATAAAGAGAAAACAAAAGAACATTGGTTATTTGTGGAGAAGGATCTGGAAATATTACAAAATAGTTCAATAAATAGTGCATGCATCTAGGTAAGCCTATTTGGTACTCCTTTAATCAGGCATTATTCTATAGGTAGATTTAAATTTTTTTTTTAATCTTGTGACTTTTTTACTCATATCATTTTTATCTTTCTCTATTTCAGTGTTCCCAAGATATCTTTTCCTCTTTTGCCATTCTCCTATTATATATATCAGCTCTCTCAACACCCTCTCCTCAATTTTACATGTATTTTTTTCTCAATGCAAAAAAAAAAAAAAAAAAAAGACAATTAGATATCTGTCCTAATGAAACTTATTCATATTTTCTCCCTTTTCTATTCTTTTACTTAAGATTCATTTTTCATCACAGCTAAGGTCATGCTAAAAAGAGATCAAATATTATATATCAAAGAAAAATTCAATTACTCCAAATCAAAACTATTTTCTAAAATTTCTCCTTTTAATTATATTTTCCTCCTTACTTTGATTACCATGAATTATTTTATTTACTTATCATTCATTACTGTTATTACCTTCAATCTCTAAGACCTCCTTACTCCCCCCTTCCTCAGCGCTGTGGCCAGAGCACTGAGCTTAGAGTCAGAAAGACGAAAGTTTCAGATCTCCGACACTTAATAGCTGTGTGACCCTGGGAAAATCAGCTCTGAATACATAAAACTAAAGAAAATGATAAACAACTCTTAAATTCTTTATATCCTCATTTACTCAAAGCCCCTGTTTTCCTATCATCTCCATAATCTGTCTAATTAATTCAGATTTAGTTGGTTAGGAATATTTTCATTTAAAGATAAGATGCCTTAATCACTAATGGTAGAACTTCATAATGCATTATGATGCATTGTGATGATGATGGTAATAGCTTCAAATTACCTCCTAAAAGAGACTCTAACTCTGCTTACCAATAAGGGCAATTCTGCCTCATCTCCATATAATTTGGAGAGCACAGGTTAGAAGTCACTCAGAGGGTAGGGAAACTTTTTTCTTTCTTTCTTTCATTTCCTACCTCTATACACAGAGTATCATCCTTACCTGTGGATGCTCTTAAAAACATTTTCTTTTCTTTTTCTTTTTAGATCGTTGAACCCTCCTCCCAAGATCGCTTGGGGTTCACTGGCTAGATTTCCTTCTTAAAGATCATGGCCTTAAACCCAAACCACTCTGTCTCTCATTGACTGGCCAACAGTAGGTTCCAGACAAAGCCCCAGGTGGGCATTGTTTGGATTGGAATGGGATTAGATTGGATTGACTTGGAATGACTGTAAATAACAGTCATTTCTGTTTAGGCCAGAAAGCCTTAAAGTGTTCCCCTCTCAAATTTATTTAACTAGATTTTTTTTTTTTGGGGGGGGGGGACTAAGTGAAAGTGGCCATTCTTTGCCTCAATTTCTACTTTGCTACCTCACTGAATGGACACTGCTTCACTGCTTCAGTCAAATTGATACCTGTTAAAGGCCAACCTCTCCCACTGCATGCAGGACCCTCTCCAGAACTCCTTTCTATTTCAGGCCACTGGCTCTAACAGGGAAAGTGAGGTAGGTGACCTTGAACAGCCTTTCCTCAGTTATATCCAAATTACTTGCATGTGATGGCATTACCTCCCTAGTGTCCAAGAACAAAGGACAAACAGCAGTTGCCACAGTAGAAAGAATTCCCTAGCTGTCTGGCATGGAATCTTCTACACAAGAGACTAAATTATGTTATTAGTCATAATAATGTTCAAACTAGAAGAAAACTGATCCTTTACTTCTTTTTATCATTTATATATCTACTTCTGTCCTTGTTCAAATTTAAACCATCTTCTTTCCCTAGCAGGATCACTATGCTTAGTGTTTTTAGCCTGTTTACATAGTAATTTCTAGCATTTCAAAGTTATGGATAGCAATTACTTTGCTTGCCACTTAGAAACAGTACTTCTGTGCTCCAGCAACGCTGCACAATGGATGAATATTTTAAAAAACAAACAAACAAAAGAAAGAATAACTTGATTGGATGGAAATTACCTTAGGTACTGATTCAGTAAGTTACTATATACACAAAAGAAGTAATTACGAAAATCCTTTTATTGTTATCTTTTATGTTTTAAATTCTGAACATTATACTCTTATCTTAAAAAGTACTGAGGCATTGAAAAATAAAATGAATCACTGATTAAAATTTTTGAAATAATTAACAGCATAAATAAAACATCAGAATAAAAACTGCTTTAAAAACTTATCATGTCCAGTTTCCCTATTACTATAGTTCATCTTATTCCAAAAAGAACATGAACTCCAATCTTATTTTGTTTATTATTATGTGATGGGACCTCTGTACATTAACAAGCTAATTAGGATAAAGATTAGTCACAAAAACTGTCACTTTGGAATCTAACTTCCTGAGGGTCCAGAGGCACTGGATCTACATTACTTTTGTCATCCTATAATAAATAAATAATTCATTTTTACTTGACTATTTTATAGATACAGGTGAGAAAAATGTGCTAATGAAAACATACTTTTCATCATGATTACTTCAATTAAAAGTAGTTTAACACAATAGCTTTACAAAAGCTACATTTTATATTCCTAAGCAACAGACCAATGGATGAAATACTAAAACAATCAAATAGCTCAAGAAAATGTTTATTGCTGCTAGTAATAATAAACTTTTACGTTTATAACTTCACACATAAGACAATGCTTTTAAACTGTCCAATCACCCGAGGCAAAAAATTAGAATATTGCTTGTTTTTTATGTATTTATTAGAAAACTAGCATATTTATAAATTATCCAAGACGACACTATTGTTTTTAAATGACAAATTTAAAATTCAAAACATTAAAAAATTGAATCCAGTGATTCATATCAACAGAGCAGTTTTTGCCACCCTGCCACTAAATTAGGAAATATTCTTAACAAAATCAGATAAACTTGCTTTAGTTTGATGTAGACACATTTTAATGCAATCTGGATAAAGTAGATAGGTTGAGGGTTCAATTCAGAGACTGGTATGGCAGTGCCACCTAGTGAGCAAGATTGAAATACTCTAGGTCACAGGGATGCTCTGGTTTAGCTGAATGAATAATTTGTCCTCATCATGGAATCCACTCAACAACCTAGCTTTCAAATTAGATATTCATTAGATATAAGCAAAATTACTAAAGATTTTAAAATCTGACTTCTCATTCACCAAACTCCTTAACCAATGGAAGACAAATCTGTGCATGGTAGTTTCCAAAAATTATCACTAGGTCTGATAATTCATATAAATGCTTCCTTGGATATTTACTTTAGACAACTAATTTCCTGTTGATAGTGCAGTTTATGGTTTACTCATCACTATTACTTAGAAATCAAAATTGGATGGCTCACAAAACCATTCTGCAACACAAAATAAATGAAGAATGACCATGCAATACTTGATACTTTGCAATATCCCCCTTGTAAAATACTGAGAGTGATTGTCAGCAAATTTAAAACTACAAACATGGACAAGTATATATACTGCTTTATTCTATACTCATTTAGTAGATATATTAAGGATTTCATGTTTATTATGACATATATTACTTCCCTTTATCTCAAAATTTTTGTGAACAAGAATGTCAAATCACATTTAAATAGTACCTTTTGTCATAATTTAATGATTGAGAACATATATTTTAAAATTTTTTTTCATTTAGTTATTTGACAGATAACAAGATACTTCGGGAATTAGAAGAGGTCAAAGAAAGCAAAGCAAAAATAAAAATTAATAAAGGTTCCCTACCCCCAAACACTTGCCCACTGAAAGCATCTCTTTTCTTGGCTAATTTCTTCAGCTAATAACATTTTCTAACCAAAACCAAATTAACAAAAGATACAAATTATCTGCTAAGAACTCATCATATAAGTAGCTATGTAAAGGAATAGAAAAGACCTAATCCCCATCTTCAAAGATCCTAAATATACTCAGAAGCCAAGACACACACATGTATGTTCACATGTATACAAAAATGGGTGTATACATCACACACACACACACACATTTATGGAAATGATGGTAATTTTCTTATTATCTTTGTTATTGATTTTTGGGTTTATTGCTTTTGCTTCTAAGCCCTCCCCTGTATACGGAAGTTTAAGTCTTGTAGCTATTGGGGGCTTAGGCTGTGCAATTGTTGTAAGTTTGAATAATACTTTTTTAAGCTTAATTGTTTTTTTTTTATCTATTTAGGAGGAATATTGGTGGTGTTTGATTATACTGTGGCTATAGCCACTGAGGAATACCCAGCGAGCTGAATGGGGAATTCAAATAAATGTGGGAAATAACCAATAGAAACAACAGTTATATGATGTGCATAATGACTCTTAAAGCTTTTAATGAGCAGTTTTGATTTCAAAGAAAAACAAATACTTTTAATAAGGTTATACAAAAAGATATCTTTTGTCAGATCATGTAACCTAATATTTAGTTCAGAAAATATAGTCAGCATTGCCATGTGAAGATACAGATTACTGTGGATTATATTAGTCAGAAAAGAATTCATAAAAGAAATGGTATCAGGATTAAGCATTGAAACATATAAAAGATTTTAAGACCATAGTTTTAAAGCCTGCAGGAACATCATAAATCATCTTGTCTATCCACCTCATTTTATAAACGTGAAAATTTAAGTCTAGAGAAACTAATTGGCCTAAAGTCCTATTAGTAAATGGCTGAGTGTTAATTCTAATGTGGGCTTTTCTGACTATCTGCTCATCAAAGAAATAGGGAAAAAGGAATTTCATATGTAAGTGTAGAAGCATAAACTTGGAGCTTACTCCAAAAAAGTGTGTTTAGGTGACAAAAGAAAAGAGCAATTTGGCTAGAGAAATAGGTTTGTTTGGGGAGTACTAAATGACAAAGTTAGAAAGATAGAATCAGAATTTTAGAATTAGAAGTAATGAAATTCACTTAATTAACTCCCTTATATTATTTGTCCAAAAAATGAGCACTGTTGATGTTAACTGTTTTATGAAAAGCAAAAATGGTGCCAGAGAAAGAATGGTTGAAGGTCCTAAATGTCATATAACAAATCTTAGACTTAATTCTATAGACAACTGACAGCAATTGATATAGAACATTCAATAAATGAAGAGGTACATTATACTCAAAATTACATGATTTGTAGAACTAAGAATAAAGAAGTTTTTCCAATAAATAGTCCACATGCAAAGCAACTAAAAACCTTGTATAGAGTAGCAGCTGGGGAAAAGAAAATAAAGTTTTAGATATAAAAGAATACACCTTTAAAAAATCAAAAATCAGAACTTTTTCAACAATTAGATTTGTGAACCAAAACACAGGGAAGAAATAAAAATTGAAACTAAACTTTAAACATCGTTGATGGGGAATATAATGATCATTCAGTTCAATAAAGTCTACTGGGAATTTAATTGCAAAATAATGGCACAAACATCTATCCTGAAGGAATTTACATTTTATTAAGGGAATATTATATATAAACAGATAAGACTAAGATAGGGAATAATATGGTAAGTGAAAGATCAAAACTTTTCTAGGGAAATTTGAGTAGAAAAAGAACATTTTTAGTTAACTAAAATAGTTTGATGAAGAATGAGTTTGGCTTTAAAAAAATTTTCAGGGTACATTCCAAGACACAATTTTTATTATTAAATTAAAAGAATGAGACTAGAATTAGAGAGGGAGACTATGGCTAAAGATACACTTTTTAATATGCCTCCATAATGGATCCAATTAAAGCCTAAGGAATAGAGGAGGTTCCTGAGAAGGATATAAAATGGAATTCCAAAAACGCTCAAAAATCAGATTAAAATGTAAGTGGGAAATGTTTTAAAAAAAATAAAAATATAATGCAATATAATGTTAATATGAGGTATTTTAAAGTCAGTATACAGTCTGAAGAGATTTCTTTTAATTTGAATTTGATACTGTGAATACAGAAGAAAAGAGAACTGGGTGCTAACTCTGGAAAAATGTAATGACATAGAGGCAAAGAAGGGAAGAGGTCCACGAAAGAAATAGTAAAAGTATCCTATGATGAATTGAAAACAAAAAATTTATTTTTCCTTCATTCATCAAAAATGTATTAAATGCTAGTACACATAAAGAAATATGGGAGACACTGAACAAGATATAAATGTGGCAAAGAAAGAATTCTTAAAACTTATGGAGTTTATGAATGGATGTCCATCAAGTAGAGAATGGCTGAATAAATTATGGTATATGATTATGGAATATAATATTGTTCTGTAAAAAATGATGAGCAGGATGATTTCAGAAAGGCCTGGAGAGACTTACATGAATTGATGCTGAGTGAAATGAGCATGATCAGGAAATCATATACCTCAACAACAATACTATATGATGATCAATTCTGATGGACGTGGCCCTCTTTAACGATGAGATGAACCAAATCAGTTCCAATGGAGCAGTAATGAAATGAACCAGCTACACCCAGCAAAAAAACTCTGGGAAATGATTATGAACCACTACATAGAATTCCCAATCCCTCTCTTTTTGTCCACCTGCATTTTTAATTTCCTTCACAGGCTAATTATACACTATTTCAAAGTCAGATTCTTTTTCTACAGCAAAATAACTGTATGGACATGTATACACATATTGTATTTGACTTATACTTTAACATATTTAACATATATGGGTCTACCTGCCATCTGGGGGAGGGTGTAGGGGGAAGGAGGGGAAAAATTGGAACAAAAGATTTTGCAATTGTCAATGCTGAAAAATTATCCTATGCATATATCTTGTCAATAAAAAGCTATATTAAAAAAAACTTAAGGAGTTTATAATTTAGCAATGGAAAACTGCAATGACAATTTAAAAAAGAGTTATATTTTATGATGTGATTTTTTAGACATTATAAAGAGCTGCAGAGCAAGAGCTTTGACAAGTCCACACACGAATGAACGAGTCATAGAGGACTTCACAGAAGAGTAAATATGTAAGAAGAGATTGTTTAGTTTTTTTTTTCAAATTTTTTATCTCTATGTCTCAGTACTTGGCACAGTGATTTGCACATAGTAAGTGCTTGATAAAAGTAAGTTTCTTTGAGAGTTCTGAATTGTTTATCAAAGAATACTTTACATTAATTTCACTAGTAGATGGAGTTTAGAATGTAGGTAATTAAGGAAATAGCAATGAGATCAAGAAACAAAATTGTTACATGTACAGGATTCATTCAAGAAGTCTGAAATTGAAGGAAAGGACAGTCATATGAAGAGACTACAAGAGTAAGTTGTTTTATTTTTCGAAAGATAGTGGAGAAAGTTTTAAATGATAAACAACATACAGAATTCTTTCTCCTCTTCCATTTTATCCATAAAAGACTCAGGACGTCTTATATTCATAAAATCTTTAAAAATGTGTTCCTACATACTATTTTGGGTTGATAGATTCATTTTCAATCTCAACAGCGGGGGCAATGGAGCAAAGAGATTTTAACTTTGATAATGAACCAAAGGATGCGTTACAAGGAATGCAATAACAATGATATTTTCAACAAGTTCCTAGGAGACTCTGTTCCCAAGAATCACAGACTAAGCTGAATGAACCCAGTACACCTTCACACTTTTAAGTAGTTGCTATTTAAATCCTTAGGAGTTTCCTTTTTAGAATCGTTCAGTCTATCTTCCTCCTCTTTTTTTACACTAGTAAGAACTAGAGAAAAGATTAGTTTAGCTATCCTTAACTTCAAGGAAGTGTAGTATACTGGAAAATAAGATACAAATACAGATATTTATAATATTAAATAATTCATAATATATGATTTGTAGATGTGCAAAACAAGACATAAAGAAGGGTTTCACAAAACAGATGCCATTACAGTTTTGCTTTAGCAGGCAGGTCAGTCAATCAACAAGTATTTATTAAGTTTTTACTTAAGTTTACTTAAGCATATGGCTTACTATGTGCTAAATATTGGATATACAAATAATGGCAAAACCATAGTTCTTATCCTCTAGGGCAAAGGAGCTAGGTGACGTGCTTGCTAAAGTGATCAGCCTGGAATCAGGAAGATTCATCTTTCAGACAATTACTGTAATGTTCTTCTGTAAAATATGATGTTCTCTGGGAACAGGTTTCTTGGGGGTCTTCTGGGAGCAGCCTTAGTTTCAGCTCAAAGTAAAAATCACCGCAAATGTAGCCAAGAGTTAAAGTCTAAATCCTTTACTGTTTCCTTTCAAGTATTGTCTCCTTCCTTGAGGCCAGTTAGCTTTCTTAAAGGCCTATCTCTCTCCTTGGTTGCGAGAGCTCTTGCCGCTAATCCTTTACCTCTGCCAGCTTCAGCCTCCAGCCAGCACAAAGGTGGAAGAAAGAATGACTTCTGAATGTCCCTGACTGAATCCTGGTTGAGGCTTTTAGCTTATATATGCTCTCTTAAAGGTGTGAATCTTGTAGAACTCTAATAAGTACTAAGTACATTAGTAAACTAGAGAACTGTTAAGTACCATGCTAAATTAGATAATTATTGTCTCTATCAATTCCAGTGACTTAGCACCTTGTAAGAATCCTAACAAATTACTAGCTGTATGGCCCTGGTAACTGACTTAAGCCCCTTTGCCTCAGTTTTCACATCTGTAAAATGAGTTGGATGAGGAAATGGCACACCAATCCAGTCTCTCTTCCAAGAAAATCCCAAACGGGGTCATGGGTTGAATACAGCTGAAAGGACTGAACAAAAAAAACCCTCAAAGGTCTCATATTCAATAGGTAAAGAAGATAAGTAGGAGAGACAGTGAAAAGATTATAAGGCAGAGTACAAAAAGGCCAGAAAGTACTGGTATATTTCAAGAGAGAGTAGCTGGAACACAGCTTGTCCTGCATCACCCACCTGGCCTGACAAAGGGAAAGTGGCAGGGGAAGACTCTGCCAGGTCTGCAGCTACCCACGCAGTGGAAGAGAGTAAGCCATTAGTAAACACAAGGCACGACATGAATTGACATCTTCTTCAATATCTAAAATTAGTATAATTTCCTTTATGAAGTCGTGACCCCCTTCTCTTAGCATGAGATCTAAATTAATTTTTCCCTGTATATAGCTTTTAGAAATCTTGCAATGTAGCCCCTCAAATTCTGTTAGAACCTATAAAAACCAAGGAAATTCCATAAAAATGTATACATGAATGATTAAGCACGGTCATTAAAATAATGAAGATTCTCAATTTTCACATACAATCATCAAATTTTTTAGGTAAGGACCACCTAATTTGGTTGACATACTCCATGCTGCATCTTGCTTCATGGAGAAAGTGTACTGGAGATTCAGTTGTATAAGATCATTACAGAAGCTTTTGAGGAGAATAACTACCATGACACAACCCCATACAAATGAAATTTTGAGAGGGATGGATGCTTATTGTAAAATTAATGAATAAAAATAAACTAAGATTGACAGATGTAAGTTTTGAAATTTAAAATTAAGACTACATTATAGGCTTTCTTTACAATGAGATTGTGTGCTATAAAAGTGTCTTTGAGAAACTGCTTAAAATTTCATTGAATTCAGTTAAATTCTTTCACTGAAATAACCCTTTCACTATACATAACTTTTTTTCTCTTCTCAATAACTTTGAGGAAAAGAATGAGTGTACTTTTAAACATGCATTCTTTTACAGAAGCACCTAATGACATAACCAATTGGTCTGGGTGGTACATGAAATGGTCAATCAATTGATCAATAAATATTTATTAAATGCCACTACATGCCAAGTACTATGTTAAGAACTGGAAATTAAGTTTTATTATTTTGAGAGGGTTTGATAAAACTTCTGTAGAAAAAAATTTGATGAAAAAAATAAAAACTTATCAGCAACGTTGTCTATCATTAGTCACTTAAAACAATATCTTTTATATTTTCTAAAAGGAGTATCTATATACTACTCATTTTGAGCTGTTCTGGTATTTTAGCTTTAATCCTGAAATGCATTATTTCAAGGTATAGCAATAAAATAAAGGGGCTTTCAGAGAAAAGGAGCAAAACTATAATTGGAAATTTTACATCTTGAGTCAGCAACTATATTTGATTGATATGGGGAAGAGGAAAGGTTCTATTACAAAATGGACAAGATCAAAGATATAAGACAAAGGGCTACTGTAGGAAGGATGTCTCCTCACATTCCCACTAGAGAATAGAGATAGGGAATAGTACTATTCTTAAGAGTTATGTTTCAATATTATTGCGCTATAAGAGATGATGAGCAGGATGATTTGAGAAAAATCTGGAAAAACACACAAGAACTGATACAGAATAAAGTGAGCAGAACCAAGAAAGCACTGTCATACAGCAACAGCAATTTAGTACAATGAACAATTGTAAATAACTTAGTTATTCTTGAAAATACAATGTTCCCAACCCCAAAGGACTCTAAATGATAAATGCTTTTCACCTCCAGAAAAAGAACTGAAGCATCTGAATATAGAATAGTGGGCACTATTTTTCACTTTCGTTCTTTATTTTGTTTGTTTTAGTTTTGAGACTTCTCCCATAAAATGGCTAATATAAAAATGTTTTACGTAATTATATATGTATACCTATACTAGATTGATCACAGTGTCAGGGAGAAAAAACTAGAATTTGGCGATTTCTAAACTTAAATGTTAAAGATAGTTTTTAAATTTAATTGGGGAGAAATGTTAAATATTATTTTTTAAAACAACAGAAGAATTGGACAATGGAAAATAAGTAGATGCCCATCAATTGGGGAATGGTTGAATAAGTTATGGTATATGAAAAATAATGGAATAGTATTGTTCTTAAAAAAATGGTGAACAAGCTGATTTTTAATAAGGCTAATTGTGGAAAGGGAAGTTGTTTCCTTTTTGTACTACTATAGATACTTTGATTAATTTTTATTAAAAATTCAGTGGCTACAAAGATTCATGTAGAGAGTTTATTTTGTTTCTTGACATTCAGAACTCTTTAAATGAAGATTTCCCACTCTATCAGCATGTCCTAATTATTTTTATTTACTTTTTCAAGGAGTTCAGTCAAGATTCTGAAATATTTTTTACCTACCATTCCTGTAGAAAAAAAATTATCATCCTTTCCTTGGACAGCACTTACTCTTAAAAAAGGGCACACGTACACATCAGAAAGGTAATATTCTGGCCTTGAGTGTCCCTTTTATAATCTTAATTGCAACTGAACACTTTAAGAGAACAGAGGTCATGTTCGGTTTAAACTTTGTATCTTCACTAATATTTAGTACAATGCTTTGTTTTGCTTAGTAATGTTTGCCAAATTTGTATAGAGATCTTGCTAGTTGTGAGATTTTGACTTCCTGTGATAGTTGCCCAAGAACAGCACATCCAAAAGGACTAGGAAAAATTAAATAAACTGAAGAAGGAAATAATATGGATAATAAAAATAATTTTAATCACAATCTAAAAAATGATAACAACCAAGAAATTGTAAATGTTCTTTACACTTTAAAGAATTGAAGCTAAATATGACAAGGACTAAAGAAATCCAGAGTATTAAACACATTTTCTAAGACAGGCCTCTGCATTTTAAAGTAAGGAGATTCACTATTAAAAACAATTCTTACTTAAAAAAAAAAAAAAAGCATAATGGTCTAAAGTAATACTCTAGTTATTTACAATTTTACAACCTTGTAAGGCTTCCTCAATGTTAAGAAAATCAGTGGCCTATCTCAACCAGACTTACATTTATGAAAGAGAACCAATGAAAATGGTTTCTAAAATAATTTATGAAATGGTCAGGAGATCATCTGCTGTATGATTTGTCAAGTCAAATGAATTGTATCTATCTTAAGAGAAAAAAATCCTTCACATATAATAAAAGTCTTTTATTTTGTTTTCATAGCAAGTTTCTGCTTAGGGAACAAAAGACAATAGAATTAAGTTAGTTATTTTTTCTTAAAGCCTAAAGTCTGGACAACAGACTAAACCATAGGGGAGAAAAAAAGAAAAGGGGTATGTGTGTATATACACCAGCACCTGTCTATTCCTCACAAATTTTCTTCAGATTTAAAAACTTTCAAATTTCTATATTTAATCTAATTTAAAAGTCTACACTGAACTTGATAAAGGATGTATGACATTATTGAAAAATTGAGACAATATCATTTATACATGAAGCTTTTCTACTTACCAATTTTAACCTCTGTAAAGGTATTCTGCTAATGTCTATTGGTGTCCTTTCTGTGACATTAACAAATCGAACTTCTGGGATTGCAACTGCACACATTACATGGGCCCACCTATAAAAATAATAGCGAATTAATAATAATAAAAAGAATAAAGCCATTATAATAAAGTTTAGCTGACTTCCTTACCTGACCAGTTTAAACAACTTAAGGTCTTCTCACGGGCAGAAAAAAAGCATTTCTGCCTTTTACTCTCCTTGTTTTCTTGGGAACACAAGAATAAGATGTGTCTTAAATTTGAGTTTACCCCAAACCACGTTCAACCCTTGAACAAATAATCACAATTTTGAAACTGAGGTAACACTAAATATGGGAAAAAAACACTAAACCTGAATGCATTTTAGGTGAGGTTGTTTTGTGAATTCACAAACCTGATTCTTTTGGTATAGAAGAATTTTGATGAGAATTATCATATGCAGTAAACACTCATTAATTAAATAAATAGAAGTTGTGCGGATTAAGCACCTTATCTCCATGGCAGAGGCTCTTTTACAATTTAAGTTGAAAAAATAATGAAATCCATTTTTCTACTTAATCTGGCATCTACCAATATTTAATATGCATGTCCCTCATTATTTTAACCACATATGAATTTAAAGAATAAAATGGTGTCAATTGAGCAGTTTAAACATAAACCCTACATGCCATAAAATACAGTAAAGTGTCAGAAAATTTCCTAAGGAGATTCATTGATTATTTGTTTAATTAAATATTTAGTTCTCATAAAAATTCTAAGACAGAATCATAAATTCTTAGAGTGAAAGGAAAAGTAAAATTTATCTATTCCTTTGTTTTTGACAAGAACCTAGAAGATTTAACTTTATATTCATAAAGTCATAAAGTCTTCAAGAAAGACTTTACAAAACCCTTAAGCAAGATTTTCCAGAGTCATAACCTTCATCTCCCCAACAAGACTAAGCAAACACAAACATGCACACATAAATGCGTGCGCGTGCATATGCGCACAAACACACACACAAACACACTACATATTTTGGGGAAAATTCTTCAGTGTTCAAAGTCACTGAACTGCTGTTATAAGGTCCAACTAAATGTAGATCAGCCTTATTCATCAAGATTCAAAGGTTTTGTAACTATCAAGAAATCCTTCCAACTCTAATCTAATCCCAACTCTTAAGCACAGAGCCTAGCAAATATGTAAGCATTTGATAAATGTTTACTTATTGAATTACTAAATTTTCAATGTTACAGAAAAGTACAGTTTTCTTTGGTTTCTGGGAGAAAAGAGGATATATAGCTATCTTCCTTTGCACAAAGCAAAGGTTTTCATACTATTTCTAAAGTTTAAAGTTAGAACTTTTAATTTAAATTTATATAATTTATGCTTCGATCGTATAAATCTTGTCAATAAAGAAAGTACAAATGTTATACAATGCATGATAATTTAGATTCATGTATACAAATGAACTGGGAGAATTTACATATATCCACTTAAAGATTCAGTCAATAAAAAGCAATCAATTTGTTATTTCAAATAATTTTATTTTTTCTTTCAATTAGAACACATTGACCATGCAAATATTGTTTATCCTCACATTTATAAAAATTGTAACAGAAAGATGTAAGAATCACTGAGAAATAGGTTGAAGAAAGAATCAAAAATAATTTTTTTTCTTCCATAAAATAGTCAATATGGAATCATTCAGTAATTTTCCTCAATATTCTTTATGTTGTGCCTTTTAACTCTTAAATACTAATGAACTTTTTTTTATTAACTATTTTATTAACTATTAATGAGAACTACTCTTTGGCTTACTAATTTTAAAGACATGATATCTATATTTTTGTGATCATGATTGATAACATTTATCTGAGTTTAACAGATTACTTTCTTCTGATCTGGTAAATTACATAATAGGACAGATATTTGACATCATCATTAATGAAGGGCCTTTTGATGAAACCTGGACATATTGTAGATTGGATTATGTTGGGTTTGTTTGGTTGGTTGTTTTTTTTTTAAGTCAAGGTAATAATAAGTTAAAGTCAAAATAAATGAAAAATTGCCTACACTACATTGTCAATATTCAGGATTTAGAGGGAGGAAGTAGAAAGTTTGAGTGGGGGTTGGGAGAAGAGAGGAAGTCATTATAGGCATTTAACACACACAAAAATTTGTATTGCCTTCTTTAACAGTAGTGAAATTTATTTCAATAGCTGTTATAGGAAAAATGCATTTAACTTTCAATTCAGTAGTAGGCAAAAAGCTTTGAAACCATAAATTTAATAATGACAAAGTGAATGGTAAAACAAAATGCCTTCCCAATTCCTTTTTAAATTCCCTTTAGGCAAGAAAGAAACTTAACATAAGGGTAAGATTTACCACTTACTTCTTGTTCTTGGTTTGCTTGAGTGCACCACCTCTCAAATTACAAAGACAACATTCCTGGGTTGGGGGACAGAGAAGAGGAGGGGAAAAAAGGAAGAGAAATCCATGTTAGACAAATATAAGATACTATGTTATGTAAATATAATTTGTCAGGTTAGGTATTTATAAAAAAATCATTTAAAAGTGAAAAACCTACTTAACAAAGTCCTTAGTCTAACATCCCTCCCTCCAAGCTCTCAAAATGATCAATGTTGCCTGTATAAGAATGGATAAAATTCTAATTTTATTCTATCAGAATATTCTATCAGAAAACACAGAATTAATATATTTCTTTTATAATTCGAGAAGCATTTAAAATTGCTAATATGAGGGGAAATATTAAATCATCCTGGAGACTCCTCCTGGAAAGTCTTAAATGATACAAACCCCCACATTTTATATAGCATTTAGCCATCATTGCCTAAAGTGAGCCATTCATAACCTGGATGAGGTCCACAAACCATGAACAGATATCAAGGGATTTGTGAACTTGGATGGAGAAAAAAAAAACACGTCATTATTTTCACTCTAACAGAAATTTAGCAAGTTTTTTTGTTAAGATTTAAAAAAAAAAAAAAAACATTTTCTAAGAAGAGTTCATAAATCACAAAAGACTTACAAAGGGTCCTAGAGATCCTTTGATACAAAAAGGCAAAGAACATCTTCACTGGCACTAAAGACTTCCTCAGGCCTCCCCCATTCCAATTTCAGGGCCTTTTTACCCAGAGTTGGAAGACAGATAAAAAATAAGGAAGGGATTAGTAGTCTTCCTCTTGATATACATGCCCATTTTTGTCAATTTGGGAGAGGGTTTAAAGCAAGCTTTTAGTTAATGCTATTTTTGAGGGCAAAATATGATTCAGATGACTTTTCCTAGTTGATATATATGATGTGCAAGGCAATATAAAACACCAACATTCCAGTCCTGCCATGAACAAATAAGCCAAGACAAGTAAGCCACATAACTTTTCAGTGCTCAAGGTGTCTTGAGTTGTAGATACGTGTTGAAAAGTAGAGTTCTAAGAAGTTCTTGCACTAGAATTTTCTCATACTAATAAAAATAAGATCTGGACAAATAACAAGTAAGCACCATTTTCTAGATATTTACAGAATATACTACAGAATGCTGAATTTTTATTTCTTTCCCGAAAAAGACATACACACACATATATATAGATATATATACAGAGAGAGAGAGAGAGAGAGAGAGAGAGAGAGAGAGAGAGAGAGAGGCAGATAGGTAGATAAATGGATGGATGGAGATAGACAGACATAGATAGAAAGATAGATATTGCTTTGTCTTTTATGTATCTAAAGCTTATACTCATCTACTTTTCTACCCCATTGCTATGAGTATTTGTATTGAACATTATTTCTTCAACCCCATAAAGTACACTGATAAAGAAGTAGGCATACAAAGATCAATTCTTTGTTTTCTATTGAGTGGGATAAATGTGAATTATAAGTCTAAGTTACCTCTTCTCATCTTTAATTTCAATCACATCTGCTCAGTTTTTTTATACCTTCCCTAGTCTACTGTGCTCCATGTTGTATATGTTAAAATTCCTTTATCCCTCAAGAAGGTCATTTCTAACTGGGGTTTAATCATTTTATCTGAATTTGTTAGGTTTCTCTCTAATTTTTCAAGTTAATTTATAATGTATTTTAAAACCACATAGCTTTTCTTTGCACAAAGGTTGTGATGCTAAAGAGACAAAAGAAAAAGGCCACTAAAGGCAGAAAACTTAAATATTCAATAATATTTGACATATATTTGTATGCATTTGAAGTGTCCCCCAAGCATTCAACTACATTTTTTTTTTTGGTATACTGCCTATGTTGATACTAAAGTCACATAGAAAATGAAACAGGTGAATGATTTTGGCTAGAGAAAACAACCAAAAAACCTCAGTTTAAGTAGAAAATTTGGAGAAGGAAAAAAAAAAGATTTTCTATCACCAACTTCAAATTTACATTATGAAGCCAACTGAGGTTATTAGAATCAAGAATACTGATAAGGCTAACAATAAAACCCAAATCAATTTTGCTTCTTACAAGTAGAATAAGAAAGCATATTTGACTAGTATCTTAAGAAATCTCAAACCATTCCAATTACTAAATAATAAAAGATTAAAAGTATAATATATGACTTGAAAGAGAAATGAGGAACTCATTATCTGCTATGTTACAGATCCCCAACTGTTACTGCAGGATTCTTTGCAGATACCACAGTAGCACAAGGCAGTGATTCTGATATACTATTTTTCTTCTTTACATTAGCTCTGCTGTGATAAAAAGGGGGTAAGTTCCTAGAGGTTTTGCCAATAAAAGACAAATTCTGGCAGATGCTATAGAAATTTTCCTACATGTGTATGTGAATAGAGACTTCAGGCATAAATCTACTGCAAAAAATACAAACTAGCTAAAAGTAAAAAGTCAGTTGGACACAGTAACATACGAGATGGCTATACTAAAGTATGGAAAAGATTATGACCTGTTATCACCAAGGGAAAAACTTTAAAAAAAAACAGTAATAAAGAGCGGTTTGACTTTACTGAATAGTGGGGTAACACACAGGCAGATCTATGCTTTAGGAAGGACAAATTGAGAGCCAAGTGGAGGATGGACTGGAGGAAGGAGAGACTTGAGGCAGGGAGACCAATCAGAAGGCCACTGCAGTAGACTAGACACAAAGAGGAGAAGGTTTTGACCATGAAACTACGACTGCCAGGCAGCTGATGGCTCAACTGCTGTTTATTCTTTGTTCTCAGACCAAAGACATTAGGAGGAGTATGTCTTGACTTGCAAATGAACTGGGTCTAAGTGAAGAGGGCTGTGCAAAATCATCAGCCCCATTCTCTGCTCTAGAATCATCAGTGCCTAGTGGTAAGACACAGTTCAGGATGAGTGGAGAGGCTCTGGCCTTTTTAAGCTAAGAGTTTTCCCAGTTCTTAATTTGTCTGAGACAGCACCCAATCAGTAGGTAAAAGTCAATTAAGAATAAAGGTAAAAGATTGTCTACTTTGCCTTCACAAAAGAATCAGTCTGGGTGGGGAAGATCCTCAAATTTCCTAGTCAGAGAACTTGAGTTAAAATCTGGCCTCAGATACTTACTGTGTGACTTAGCTAATCCTTTACCCTCTCTATGTCTTAGTTTGCACACTGCTAGGCACATAGCAGGCATTTAATAAATAGCAGCACTTATTCAGAGAACTAAAGAAAAGGGACTTGGGGCAAGAAGCTAATGTGTTTGAGGGGAAAGAAAGGAAAACCCCCACTAATCACAAGACTTAAACCCCCGTACACAGGAGAAGGCTTAAAAGCAAAAGCAACAAACCCAAAAATTGATAACAGAGACAATAACAAAATTATCATCATTTCCATAATAGTTTTAATATGGACTCCAACCATAGCCTATGGCATGAAAAACCATTATTGTAATTCAACTACAAAAACTAATGACCAATCTACATAAAACTCACCCCCCTTATAAAAATTATCAACCACTCATTCATCGATCTCTCTACACCATCTAACATTTCTGCCTGATGAAACTTTGGGTCTCTACTAGGAGTCTGCCTAATTATTCAAATCCTTACAGGCCTATTTCTCGCAATACCTCAGACATCCTAACTGCCTTCTCCTTGATCGCCCACATCTGCCGTGATGTCAACCACAGTTGACTAACCCATGCTAATGGAGCATCAATATTTTTCATATGTCTCTTCCTACATGTTGGCCGAGGAATCTACTTCGGATCCTACCTCTACAAAGAAACATGAAACATTGGGGTAATCCTGCTTCTGACTGTTATAGCAACTGCATTTGTAGGGTATGTCCTTCCCTGAGGCCAAATATCATTCTGAGGTGCTACCCTAATTACTAATCTCCTATCAGCCATCCCCTACATCAGCACCACGGCAGAATGAATCTGAGGAGGTTTCGCAGCAGATAAAGCCACCCTCACCCGATTCTTTGCATTCCACTTTATCCTCCCCGTCATCATTATAGCACTAGACATTGTTCACCTCCTTTTCCTCCGTGAAACGGGCTCCAACAACCCTTCAGGTATCAACCCAGACTCAAGACAAAATCCCCTTCCATCCATACTACACCATCAAGGATCCCTTAGCCTAATCCTATTACTCCTTGTACTCCTCCTTTTAGCCTTATTCTAAATTTGAAGTAAAGAAGACTAGAAGGCAGCTAAGGCCAGTTCTATCCTCACAGAAGTCACTTGAGGCAGGGACTAAGGTCAAATAAATGAAAAGTCTCAAACTTGGAAAGAAGATGAAATAACTTTGAGGTTCAGCTCTCTGAAGACTTGCCATCTAAAGGAAAGAAGCCAAGAAGTGAGAAAATAGGAATAAAAAGTTTTTTTAAAACCTAGAAATTATCAAAGATTTCAGCAAGAAAAAAACATTTAAAAATTGGGCACATACAGATAAATGAACAGAGAAGCTATTAACAAAGAAGGTATGATAGCCATCTAAATGAGTCTCAACTTCTTTGAATAAATATTGCAAGAAAAATGAAATTTTAATCAATATTTGATGAGACAGATGGCTGTGGATTGCCAATAGAGCACGGAATCAAAAAAGGATTTCCCATAAAGTTTAAGAGAGAAATGAGAATTGTGAAAACAGAATGTATGGCCTACATAACAAAAATAATGGGCAATATACAAAAACTTGAATCCTAAGTGATAAGAAATGACTTGAATCCTAAGTGATAAGAAATGAGATTGGGAATCAGCAAGAACATTTAAAAGAACACATGATCTCTATGCACACAAAATATATTGATCTGCAAGATAGAATAAGTAAATATAAGTTAAGGTTCAAAAGTCTCTCAGAAGAACATGACAGGTCAAAAACCTAAATACCATAATGTAAGAAATAATACAAGAAAACTACCAAGAACTTTTGATCCAAGAAAACCACAGTTGCTAATAGTTTGCCTAAAAAAAAAAAAAAAAAAAAGGCCTACAGAACAAACTTTCAGGCATATAGTGGTTAACTTTGTTAATTATAATGAAAAACAACAATTCTATAAATAATCAGGAGAAAGGCCTTTGCTGTCAGTAGCTATAACTGTGGCCCTTATGTGAACAGTGACCAAGCTGTGTGTTCACAAGGGCTCCTTCCCAGAACGATGGCTATGAATGTGCTGGAAATACTGTTGACCACAAGACTCTTGGATTTAAGGTCTTAGGCTTTTTCAAAAATGCCTTGGGTTAGAACATAAATGAGATAATTTTCTGCTCTAAATTCTGTGATTTTTAGATTACATTTGCTTCCTTCTAATAGAATATGGCTAGTGGGGAAAAAAACTCAATGCACAAGTAAGCATAAAACAAGGAGAGAATTAGAATTACTAAAGAAACACCCTTTGCAAAATCTTGGAATCATCACCTTCATCATGCTCTGCTTAAACCAACAATAAATTTAACTTTTGCTTCCTTGGTACAAAAACGGTATTAGCAATAAGAAGCAATCAAGGAATGTGTGGAATGGGCAAGGAGAGTTAGTCTATTTAATAACTGGTTCTGGATTATCTACATACATCCAGTTCCCTAAATAAAGCTTAAAGGTCTGAAGTTGAATAAAAGTGTCCTTTCATGTAATTCATAAGGAAATAAATATTCCTAGATATGAATATATGAGCATTATAGAATTATAGCATCTGGAACTGTAAAAGAAAGAGCTTAGAGAGCATGTAAAGCAACTGCCTCATTTGTGAGATGCAAAATTGACTGAGGCAGGTAAAGGCCTGTTACAAAAGTTAACAATGATGAGTACAAGGTATAATTTGTATTCAAATCTAGATCCTCTGATTCGAAATCCAGTATTTTTTCTATGATATCACAGCGGCATCCTTAACTTTGTTATTTTATTCCTTGTTCATAATAATAAAGAGAAAGGTAAAGAGATAAAATACATGTATTTGCCTTGAAAATGATGCTACCACTTTTGCTGAGTATATTAATTTGAAAAGGCAGCATAACATAGTGGAAAAGACACCTCAATTTACAAGGTGGACTGTAGAGTTTAGTCCAGAATCTGGCATTTAAGTGAGCACGAGTGAGTCACAACTTCATGATCTTCAATTTCCTACTAGTAAAATGGAGATAATGGTATTAATTTTACAGAGTTGTTGTGGGGCTAAAGAGCTGTGAAATCTTAAAAGAACTAGGTAAATTTCAGATGTTATTATAACATTTGTCTTCCTAGAGCTTTTTTCTTTCATTCTCTTCCAGTATCTCTTTTCTTCAATAGTAAGGGTTTATTTTTTTTAGCACAATGACTAAAAGTAAATATATTCTATATCATACAGTACATTTTGCTCCCCATAATGTCAGTCATCATTCTTCTTGACATTACTAGTGTTTCCTAGTTGAAACATTTAAGATTAATGAGGCATTTGTTCTCAATCAAGAAGTTATGTATGAATATAGCTCAGAGTTATGTGGAATGTTCTCTCACTTTCATTAAAGTCTCTTTATTATGAAATGAGAGAGGGGGGAGGAAGAAAGAGGAAAAAGAGGAGAATGAATTGTGACTTTTACCTCTCTATCATTAAGTCCCACAATGTCACTGTTAACTAATCACTATAATTAATACAGAAAGATGAGAAGTAAAATAGTAAATATTCTTTTGCAAGCCAAAAATGATGTCTGAACTTCTGAATGATTTATTCAATTGAGAAAAACAGTTTTCTGATGAACAACAGCATCATTAACTACTTATTTGCTTTCATCCCCAAAGACTTTATTTATTTATTTGCTAATAAGCACTCTCTATCACCCTTACTTTTTCTTAACCTAAGAAAATCCAAACTAGTTGTGTCTGCTATTTTCTACCTAGTCTTGCCAATATGACCCTGAAGGGGGAAAAACTGCACAAAACTGATTCAAGAAAGTAGCGATGCCATCACTGACCTCAAAACACTAGGCCAATTTCATCTAGAAATCAGTTGACATGATTTATAACATTGAATGACAAGTTTTCACATGAGAATCACCTCTTTGAATCGATCTCTTAACTGCTGTTGTGCAGGTCCTGAGGGAAGGAAAATATTGGGAGAATTGCAGCCAAAGTAATAATATAAGGCTAGTAGAGGTTCCTGCTACTTAGAGAGAGAAGGGTAGTTATATCGAGTATGAATTCTTGATGGATATTTGTTTTGTTTTGTCAGGTTAAACAGAATCTATCCTACTTGAGGGTCATGAGAACTGAGGGGATTTTTCGTTTTTCTGTATGGAGACATAGAGAAAAGCCAAATCCTAATGTTCCTATAGGGAATCCTAAACAGGGCCAATACCACCCATAGGTTCCCAAGATTGAACAGTCCCTATGATTTCAAATCTGTACTTCTGAGAAATGGCTAATAAACAAAACTAAAAAAAGATAGCAATGCAGAGAGGAAAGGGCACTGGACCTAAAATGGCAGGTGATCCAGGCTTTTGCTGGGTCAATTTGGAGAAATCGCCTGTGGACTTCAGTTTCTTCTATCAAATGATGAGACTGGGCTAAATGAATTCTAAGTCCTCTACAGGTTTGTTTCTGTTGTATTTCACAAGTTTGCATTTGTAGTTTTTCTGCCCATAGATCTTATGTTCCAAGGATTAACACTGAAAGCCTGAGAAACATCAAATTCATGCAATTCTCTTATGGGTCACAGAACAATAGTAAAGAATGCACTACTGGATCATCAATATCAGCACCCATGAAGGAATGAAACCAGTAAAGATAGAAGACTATTTCACTTTTCCTTATGGAGTGAACAAAAGGATAGAGTGAAGATAACAGAATGGTCAACAAATAAAAAGCTTGATTTAGGCAAAGACCACTGAACTTAAATCCAGGCT
Organism: Antechinus flavipes; assembly: GCF_016432865.1. Taxonomy (NCBI): domain Eukaryota; kingdom Metazoa; phylum Chordata; class Mammalia; order Dasyuromorphia; family Dasyuridae; genus Antechinus; species Antechinus flavipes. The sequence goes on from NC_067398.1 coordinate 108,430,003, forward strand.
CTACCAACAGGATAATTTAGTGTAAGTTAGAACAATTCTTAGTTTCTCAAAATTAAATTTAAACAAAATGATCTTTAAGATCTGTCCAGTCCTAAATCAGAGAATTTAAGGACTTGAGAACTAGAAAGGACCTCAGTGACCAAATCTTCTAATGATAAAGATAATATATAACAGACTATAATATATAAAAGAGCAACTAGCCTCTACCAGAAAACTTCCAAATAGGGAATATCACCTTGGAAGACAAAAAGACTTTCTACTATTGGACCACTCTGATTGTTATGATGGTTTTCTTAAAAATAAAGACTAAATTGGCCTCTTTTTTTATACACGGATCTTGGTTTTGCCCTCTTGAACCAACAGAATAAACTATTTTTCTTTAAACAATAGCGGTCCAAATACTTGCATGCAACTATTATTCCCACTGTTTTATCCAGGTAAAGCATATCTAGTTTCTTAAATCAAATATGTCATGAGCTCAAGGTTTTTCTGCATTTGATATTCCTTCCTTGGATAGTCTTCAGCTTATCAATATTAATCTTAAATTATACTGCCAATAACTTAACACAGTACTCCTGACAAAAGGATTACAGCCTCCTTGTTCATGAAAACTACAACCCTTCTAAAAAGATCAAGATTGCATTGGCTTTTTTTTTTGGCTCCATATGAGTCACATTGTTGATTCACATGGAGCTTTAAGTTCTGCAAAACCCCAAGATCCTTTTCTATATGACTGTTACCTATCTATGCCTCTCACATTTTATTTTGGTTCTACCATCCAGTGTATTAACTATCCCTCCTAGTCCTGTGTCACCTGAAAATTTGATTAACACACCATTTATGCCTTTATCGAAGGAACTTAACAAAAATTTAAAATAGCCAAAGTCAGATACCTGGTATTCTCCACTGTCAGGTTGACACTGAACCATTAATAACTACTCTTTGAATCTGAATCCTACTAATCACTATCATTACAATGAATTTTTAATTCTCTATTTTTTCTACAAAAATAGTATGGGATACTTGGCTAAAAGCTTTGCTGAAATCGAGGCAAATCCATAGCATTCTGCTTATCTACTAGTTTAGGAGATGTTGAAAAAGAAATAAGCTACAGCTGACATTACTCATTCTTGATACAGCCATGATGGTAACCTCTAGTTGCAAGACCATGTTCCCTCTCACCTCTGCAAAGAATTTTCCCTCTCCTGAGAAAATTTTGTCCTGTGGAGGAAAGCAGAGGAAGAGAGTGACACTTTTTAGATTGAACTCTGTGACAAGAGTAAGGGCTCCATTCTCAGTCCAGTGGGGCATATCTCAGTCCAGTGGGGAAGATAGAGATATTTCTCAACCAACCAACCATCCTACTGATGATGTATTGACACCTAAAAGTGGTCAGGCAGAGGCTAAGATGCTTTGGAGCAGGCTTGATGGACTGACTAAAAGACTAAAATAGATATCTATACCCTTTAAGTTTTGGCTTTAAAGTTTGTCCACCAGTCCATTCCTTTTACAGGCCATCCCTATCCCAAAATAAAAAGTTGTGGCTAGGTAAGTAAGACTCATTAGAATTATAGGCACAGCAAAGGAAAAACTGTGTATATATACTTCATATATATGAATTAGCCAATGGGAGAAGCCATGAGGAGGAATACACTAATAAATAGTTTTTAGATAATTCAAAAGGACTAATACTTTTTTCATTATTCTAGTTTGTGATAAAATTTCAGACAAATCTAGAAATCTGAATTCCTTACAATGTTTGATAAAGCAGAAGAAAAATTAAAATAAAAATAGTGTTGTGCCAACTGCTGTACAGCAGCAATCAGCTGTTGCAATTGGTGAAGTTGTTGAAGCTGTTGCAATTGTTAGTAATGAAGAAGACTAAGGAGGCCCACATCACTTGCTACACATAAAAAATTGTAAGAATTAAAAAAAAAAAAACCTTTTTCATCATTTTAATTGCAATTGTTTATTCATGAAGGAAAAGTTCTATTCATCAAAGCACCCAAACATCTACATTCCACTTATTTGTTTGTAGTTGTCCTTTAAAATAACTCTTACAAGGGATGAAGCAGAAGAAGCAAAGGGACCAGTGGAATTCTAAACTTCTGTCTGGTGAATTTTGCCACTATGACTAAAATGAAAATGATTGTTTATTACATGCATTCATTATCACACTTTCACTATACAATAAAACTTCTTTATTGCTCTGCAGAGTACAATAAATGCATTTGGCTAGATAGTAAATGTGGGCAATTACCTGGTTTATGCATTTCATTATACAGAATAAGAATTCCACTTGATACATTTTTTTTTTTAATTGTGGATTCTACTTTTTCATAGTGTGGCAACTTCTAAGGACATAAAGCATTAGAGATGAGTTTCTATGTTGTGGTTTCCATCAGAGTAAAATAAGGAATTTGTTCAACTATCCAAATCTAGGTTGGAAGAGATAAGTTTGAGTCAATAAGAATATGTATTAATGGTTCATTTCATAATGTATAAATTTACTTTTCCTACTAGCAAGTGGTTGGGGTTATAACTAAAGGCAGCCTTATAAAGAGCAAAAGAATTAAGCCAAAAAAATTTTATTGAGCAGCATAGTATTCCATCCTATATTTACCAAGAATGTACCTTTCTTCTACTCTTCCTAGTCAACTTTTTTTATCTTTTACTACTCCCTCAGTGGTAGTTAAATAATACCTAATATTTCATTAGCATTTTGAGGTTTATAAAGTATTTTATATCTATTATCTATTTTTATAATCAGGGCAACCTTGGATGGTGCGTGCTAGTTATCAGAGTGAATAAGCACCTGCCTATAGGAAATATTTTCATTTCCTATAAAGATAGAAATTTATATATTAATAATCTAATTGACATGTAATTAGGCTACAATTATTACATTATATTAAGATCAGGCCATGAACACACATTGACTAATGGTTAATTTCATAGCTTACTTATGGTATTAATCATTCTCCTTAGTAAGTACATGTGAAAGAAATTTTATATATATTTTAATAAGTATAAGCTAAAGTATTTTTAAGTATAAGCTAAAGATTATAGCCAAATTTTGTATTTCTTGGCTAAATGGGGGTGGGGAGGCTAATTTCACAGAGAAAATGAAAAATGCGAATTGGTTTCTATGATATAGCTAATGAATAGAGTAGTGGGTCTGAAGTCAAGAAGATGTGATTAGAATTCAAATGTGCTTTGGGATATTTAATAACTATGTAACCTAAGTAAGTCAGTCAAACCCTTCTGATCTCAGCTTTTTCAGCTTTAAAATGGGGATTATAGTAGTAGCAGCCTCCAAAGGTTTTTTGATATATCTGTAAAGAGTTTACCATAGTACCTGACATATAGTGGGTGCTTGAAAAATCTTGTCCTCCCCTTAAGTATTTATCATGTAACAGACATTGTTACTAAACACTTAGCTTACTTATGCACCTTCACTCTCATTCAAAGAGATAGAAGATTGAACTAAATAAAATTTACATTAAATAGAAATTTCTGGGGGACAAAAAATAAAAAACAATGTTACTTATCAATCTACTTAACTGAAAATTAAACCTTGTATTTTAGAAACATCATGAGATATAAACTAATAAAAATGATAACTAAATGAAAATTTATTAAGACAAATATAAATGATGTCACATTATTGTATAATCCATAGCTGGTCAATGTAAGAATTTAGGCAAGAACTTTAAATCAAATCAAACGTGGAGATCTATAAATTTTAAATATTTACTTACATTTCAATTTTTCCTATCATCCTTAAAAATATTACATGGGAGATACTCCTTTTAAAATTAGGTTATTACCTCCTTCATATTCTCAAGAGAGATTAAGCATTTAGCTAATTAAATTATTAGTCAAAATTAAGCCCCACTTTAGGTCACCACTTTATTCCTCTCATCTGGCTTAACTCCTTAGTCTTGCACTAAAGTATTATTCAGAGAAAACTGAAATGTAAGAGATCACACAAAAGTAAGATTAAAAAAAAAAAAATCAATACAAGAATTAACAAGAAGTTAGTGAAAAGAAATAGAGAATAATAGGATTTTAGCTTAATAACCCTGGTAATGATATTTTTAATTAATGCAATCTGTTATCTTTTGACCGTAATATTTGAAACCATAGTTAAAAGTAAACGAGAATAATCAAGTTAAGAAATTAAGAGATTTAAATAAATGTCAAAATTACTAGAGATTCTATAAGTGGCAGAATCTAGTGACATTTCAAAGTCATTTAAAAATAATAATAAATTCTTTTGAATCATTTAGAATGGGTCCTAAAATCTTTGCACTTCCAGTTTTCCTGCTCCCTCTCTAAAAAGTAATTCTGAACTCTATGAATATTTACCTTAAAAAGTATCAAACTGGGGACAGCTAGATGGCACAGTAGAAAAAACACCAGCCCTGGAGTCAGGAGGATTTCAGTTCAAATCTGATCTCAGAAACTTAACATACGTTAAGTTTCTTTATGTTTAAATTTAAGGGTCCTAGCCGTGTGATGCTAGACAAGTCACTATCTATCTATCTATCTATTAAAAAAAACTCAAAACAGCTTAATCTATTAAGGTTGAATCACAAACCATGAACTAATAATTTGGCTTTCAGATTAAATCACACATTTTTAATTTACTGAAAAATTTGTATTGTGTTCAAAGGGAAGTCATAATTAGATAAATTATAAGCAACTCTATATACAAAAATAGACTCTGTGCATAACCTCCTAAATAAGATCCATAATCACTTTTAAAAGGTCATCCTAACTTTCGAAGTAGACAAAGGATTTCTGTAATTTAGAATACTATTACAGGACAACTTCTAGAACCGGTCCATCTGTATTTATACCTTGGTCAGACAGCATGAATGGAAAATGATCTAGTCTAGAAATGAATAAAAAGAGAAAGGCAAACTATGTTTTAACAAATGACCTAGTATTTTGAATGACCCCAAGCCTCTCACTGAAACATACATCTTTTTAATGTCAATATTCTAGCTAAATATCTAAATATCACAAATTTCACAAAAAAAATCATAATTTTCAAAGAATTCCATGAAGGACAATGGTGAGAAAGAACATGTTGCAAAATATTACCAATATTACTTCAAAACATTGGAAAGTGATTTAATGATAAGGCAAGGACTAGAAAATAATTTTTCAATTTAATTATTCCATTGCCTAAATTAAAATTGTAAATTTTAATTTACAATTTACAATTAACATTGGAAATTAAAATTGTAAATTTATATTGTAAATCATTGCCACACTAAACCAAAAGTTAAAGTCAGCCTGTCAATATTATCTATTATTACTCTGTATTACTTAATGAAGCAATGAAGTGATCTTCAAAAAAGCACACTAAAATGTGGAGTTTTATGAATAAAGTTTATTCAAAATTTAAGAGAGCTAAATAGAGAAATCATTGGCCATGTAGTAAATGTTTGGCTAGTAAACTAGGACAGACTAGTACAATTCTGTAAGACTTAATTTTAAAATCCTAAATGGCATACTATCTGGGACAGGACATTTTTTTCATTTCACAAGAAGAAAGTTTTAAAATAAGCTCAATTCTTAACAAATAAATAATTTCTCTTTAGTCTCATGATAAATGAGGGATGGCACTGCATCAAGAGGACTTGTCTGGGCTATGCTATTAATTATTTTGAAGATCATCTTGAACATCATAATTATCTTGAGTAAATCACAATTTCTCTGGACCTCAGTTTCTTCTTTTTTTAAAAGGAGTGCATTAGACTTTTTATGCTCTAAAGTTCCTTCCATTTAGAGAACTCTGACTCAATCATAAAAAGAAAGCAGAATAAAAGGTAAAACCTCTGAATTTGGATAGCAAAAACAACAACAAAAATGCTAATAATAAGAAAGCTATGCTGTGACAAAAACAGAAACAAAATTAGGTAAGAAAGCTTAAGTCTCAGGATTAAACTGACAAGGACAGAGGCCCAAGATACTTCCTCCCATGGCCAGACCGACCAGACTGACACCTATAGAGTTGGGAAGATTAGGAATCCAAATCCTGCCTTGGGCACAGGAGGTGGGAAAATTAGTCACTTTCCTACTTTCTGTTATGTACTTTCTTCATCTATAAATGGGGGGCTAACAGCTATCTCACAGAAGTATTATAAGAATCAAATAACATGAGGATTCTGGAGAGCCGGCAGAAGCCCCAGAAAACTTGTGCTTCTCCAAATCTCCTCCACAGAAAAAGGCAGAACATTGCCTCAGAGCAGCAGCAGGGGTAAAGCAGGAGTTCCCCAGAGACAATTTGAAAAGGTCGAAGGGAAGAGCCAAAAGGCAAGGGGTGAAGATTTAGCCTTGACTGAAGGGCCAAAAACTCCAGGCCAACTCTGCAGAGTCAACAAGCGAAAAGGAAACTACTTTCCCCGGGGGTGGGGAGGAGGGCTGACTTCTGAGCAGGCTGAGGGTCCTTTCACTGTCCAGGAACGCCAAGCACAACTGTGCTGACCAGATTTGACCACGTGCTATGGCTGAAGGAACCGGAGGTAGCAAAGACCTGGTGAGTGCAGGAGTGGGGGAACATTCTTGGCTGGGGGCCTTTGCAGGAGAGCAGAAGTTCTGTTTTTAATACCAGAGCAAAGAGGACAGCTGGCACTTAACAGCCATAGGAAGGATCCTTATTAAGGGGGGAGGGGTAATTATTAAGATTATTATTATAATTGTTAATTATACGTTTATTAATTATATTACTTATTAAGATCATTTGCAGGAAGGGCAATGTGACTGGAAGCCATAGCTATGGTTTCAGAGTTAGAGGGGATAGGCCAAGATTAGGGCCCAAGATAGAGCGCAGAAAATAACAGTAAGAAAGATGTGAGGTTTGGGCCTTCATTCCCTTAACCTGGGGATTACAATCCGATTACACTAATACCTGCTAACAAAAATAAATAAATAAAAATGGGTAACCAAAGGAGAAAGAACCCAAACATAGATAATTATTTTGAGCATAGAGAAGATCAGTGTTCATATTCAAAGGAAGATCATGGAGATTAAAAAGACAATCCTTTTCCAATGAGGAATCATAAAAAAAGTTCTTGGAAGAAGTTAAAAAGAACTTTAAAAATCAAAAAATAGAGACTGAGGAAAAATTAGGGGAAAAAAATAAAAGCAATCTAAGAAAATCATGAAAATTATGAAAAGAAAGTCAACCAACCAGAAATAGAGAATCAAAAACTTAAGGCAGAAAATAATTCCTAAAAAACTATGTAACTGGGCAAGGGGAAGCTAAAGACATTTTAAGACAGCAAGAAATGAGGACTTCCAGTTAAGATGGCGGAGAGGAGGCTCACAGCTGTGTAGCTCCGCGCTTTCTCTCACTATCCATTTCATTACAAGCCTCTGAATTAATGCTTGACTGAAAAAAAACCCACATATAGTTACCAAGAGAAGCCATCCTTGAGATCCGCCAAGAAAGGTCTGTCTTTACTGGAGGGCTGGGACGGTTTTAGATCGGGCGCAGGCGGCGGGCAGCGGCAGTGAGAGCACGGGAGCAGACGGGAGAGGGGGTGGGGAGTGATCGCAGCCGTCTCTGCGGGGAGAGCTTCGCTACAGGTTTGGATACTTTGCTCCGGCAGCAAGTCAGCAGCCCAGCAGAGAAGCTAAAAACACCGGGGCTGAAGAATACAACCCCAAACAGCTGGAGTCTCTCGGGACCTGGCCGCCCTCCCCTTCCCCCCCACAGTGACTCAGCACGCTCCGGGACCTCAGAGCGCAGGCGCAACACAGTCCTGCTAGTGCCTCACTGCTGCCCCCACAGTCTGTAGAGGAAGCTCGTTTACACCACCCAGCCCCTCCCCCAAAGAAAGACTCCAGTTTTTTCTTTATTTCTTTGCTAGTTTGTCTTTGATTATTAGACAGAATGAGCAAGAAGCTGAAGAGGACTTTAACCCTTGACAGCTTCTACACAGATAGAGAGCAGACACTAAATCCTGAGGAGACTAAAAACAGGCAGTCCCCAGGTGAATCCCCAAAGGAGGAGATCATCTGTTCCTCAGCACAGATGAACCTCATAGAAGTGATTAAAAAGGCTCTCACAAGGGAGCTAGAAGAAAAATGGGGAAAGCAGAGTGAGGCTTGGCAAAAGGAGAGGGAGGCTTGGGAAAAGGAGAGGGAGGCTTGGCAAAAGAGCCTGGAGAAAGTTAAAGAGAGAGTGGATAAAGAAGTAAAATCCTTGAAAAATAGGCTTCGTGAACTGGAAAACAAAATTGGCGAAATGGAAAAAAATTCCACAGAACAAAAGAACTCAATGGGACAATTAGAAAAAGATTTTTAAAAAGTGAGTGAAGAAAATACTTCACTGAAAATCAGAATTGAACAAGTGGAATTGAATGACTCGAGGAGACAAGAAGAATCAGTCAAGCAAATCCAAAAAAATCAAACAATGGAAAAGAATGTGAAATACCTTCTGGGGAAGACAACAGACCTGGAAAACAGATCCAGGAGAGACAATCTGAGAATCATTGGACTTCCAGAAAAACATGATGAAAAAAAGAGCCTGGACACTATTTTCCAGGAAATTATCAAAGAGAATTGCCCAGAAGTCATAGGAACAGAGGAAAAAATAAACATTGAAAGGATTCATCGGTCACCCACTGAAAGGGATCCTAAAATCAAAACACCAAGGAATATAGTGGCCAAATGCCAGAACCCTCAGATGAAGGAAAAAATATTGCAAGAGGCTAGAAAAACCCAATTCAAGTATCAAGAAGCCACAATAAGGATCACCCAGGATCTGGCAACATCCACATTAAAAGATCGAAGGGCCTGGAATATGATATTCCGAAAGGCTAAGGAACTTGGTATGCAACCAAAAATAACTTACCCAGCGAGAATGAGCATCTTTTTCCAGGGAAGAAGATGGACATTCAACGAAGTAAGCGAATTTCATCTATTTCTGATGAAAAAGCCAGAACTTAACAAAAAGTTTGATCTACAAATATAGAACTCAAGAGAAATCTAAAAAGGTAAAGATTAATCTTGGGAACTATATTTTGACTATATAGATGTATAAAGAATACATGTATACCTTGTTCTAGAAATTGATGTGGAAAGGACATTGTACCAGAAAAAGGGTAAAGTGGGGGTAGTACATCTCATGAAGAGGCATAGGAAACCTATTATATCTGAGAGAAAGAATGGAGGGGGATGAATATAGTGGGTATCTTACTACCTTCAGAATTGGCTTTAAGTGAAAAATCTTAAGACATATTCAATCTATGGTGAAACTTCTCCCACCTCATTGAAAAGTGAGAAGGGAAAAGTGAAAAGGGAAGGAATAAGCTAAGAGGAAGGGAATACGGGAACTGGGAGGGAAAGGGGTAAGATAGGGGGAGGAACTCTAAGGCGGGGGGAGGGATACTAAAAAGGGAGGGCTGTGAGAAGCAATTGGTGCTCACAAGCTTAATACTGGGAAGGGGGGGAAAGGGGAAAGAAGGCAGAAAAGCATAAACCGGGGTTAACAAGATGGCAAGTAATACAGAATTGGTCATTCTAACCATAAATGTGAACGGGGTAAACTCCCCCATAAAGAGGAAGCGGTTAGCAGAATGGATTAAAAGCCAGAATCCTACAATATGTTGTTTACAGGAAACACACCTGAAGCAGGGAGATACATGCAGGTTAAAGGTAAAAGGTTGGAGCAAAATCTACTATGCTTCAGGTGAAGTGGGTAGCCATCCTGATCTCAGATCAAACTAAAGCAAAAATTGACCTAATTAAAAGAGATAAGGAAGGACACTATATCTTGCTAAAGGGTAGCATGGATAATGAAGCACTATCTATATTAAAAATATATGCACCAAGTGGTATAGCATCTAAATTCTTAAAAGAGAAATTAAGAGAGCTGCAAGAAGAAATAGACAGTAGAACTATAATAGTGGGAGATCTTAACCTTGCACTCTCAGAATTAGATAAATCAAACCACAAAATAAATAAGAAAGAAGTCAAAGAGGTAAATAGAATATTAGAAAAGTTAGATATGATAGATCTCTGGAGAAAATGTAATGGAGACAGAAAGGAATACACTTTCTTTTCAGCAGTTCATGGAACCTATACAAAAATTGACCATATATCAGGACATAAAAACCTCAAACTCATATACAGTAAGGCAGAAATAGTAAATGCATCCTTTTCAGACCACGATGCAATGAAAATTACATTCAACAAAAAACCAGGGGGAAGTAGTCCAAAAAATAATTGGAAACTAAATAATCTCATACTAAAGAATGATTGGGTGAAACAGCAAATCATAGACATAATGAATAACTTCACCCAAGAAAACGATAATAATGAGACATCATACCAAAATGTATGGGATGCAGCCAAAGTGGTAATAAGGGGAAATTTCATATCTCTAGAGGCCTATTTGTATAAAATAGAGAAAGAGAGGGTCAATGAATTGGGTTTGCAACTAAAAATGCTAGAAAAGGAACAAATTAAAACCCCCCAGTCAAACACTAAACTTGAAATTCTAAAAATAAAAGGAGAGATCAATAAAATTGAAAGTAAAAAAACTATTGAATTAATTAATAAAACTAAGAGTTGGCTCTATGAAAAAACCAACAAAATAGACAAACCCTTAGTAAATCTGATTAAAAAAAGGAAAGAGGAAAATCAAATTGTTAGTCTTAAAAATGAAAAGGGAGAACTCACCACTAACGAAGAGGAAATTAGAGCAATAATTAGGAGTTACTTTGCCCAACTTTATGCCAATAAATTCGACAACTTAAAAGAAATAGAAAAATACCTCCAAAAATATAGCTTGCCCAAACTAACAGAGGAAGAAGTAAATATCCTAAACAGTCCCATCTCAGAAAAAGAAATAGAACAAACTATCAATCAACTCCCTAAGAAAAAATCCCCAGGACCAGATGGATTTACATGTGAATTCTACCAAACATTTAAAGAACAATTAACTCCAATGTTATATAAACTATTTGAAAAAATAGGGATTGAAGGAGTCCTACCAAACTCCTTTTATGACACAGACATGGTACTGATACCTAAACCAGGTAGGCTGAAAACAGAGAAAGAAAATTATAGACCAATCTCCCTAATGAATATTGATGCTAAAATCTTAAATAAAATATTAGCAAAAAGATTACAGAAAATCGTCACCAGGATAATACACTATGACCAAGTAGGATTTATACCAGGAATGCAGGGCTGGTTCAATATTAGGAAAACTATTAGCATAATTGACTATATCAATAACCAAACAAACAAAAACCATATGATCATCTCAATAGATGCAGAAAAAGCATTTGATAAAATCCAACATCCATTCCTAATAAAAACACTTGAGAACATAGGAATAAATGGACTTTTCCTTAAAATAGTCAGGAGCATATATTTAAAACCATCAGTAAGCATCATATGCAATGGGGAAAAACTGGAACCTTTCCCAGTAAGATCTGGAGTGAAGCAAGGTTGCCCACTATCACCATTATTATTTAATATCGTATTAGAAACACTAGCCTCGGCAATAAGAGTCGAGAAAGAAATTAAAGGAATTAGAGTAGGCAATGAGGAAACCAAACTATCACTCTTTGCAGATGATATGATGGTATACCTAGAGAACCCCAGAGATTCTACTAAAAAGCTATTGGAAATAATTCATAATTTTAGCAAAGTAGCTGGCTACAAAATAAATCCCCATAAATCCTCAGCATTTTTATACATCACCAACAAAACCCAACAGCAAGAGATGCAAAGAGAAATTCCATTCAGAATAACTGTTGATACCATAAAATATTTGGGAATCTATCTACCAAAGGAAAGTCAGGAATTATATGAGCAAAATTATAAAAAAGTCTCCACACAAATAAAGTCAGACTTAAATAATTGGAAAAATATTAAGTGCTCTTGGATCGGCCGAGCGAACATAATAAAGATGACAATACTCCCTAAACTAATCTACTTATTTAGTGCTATACCAATCAGACTTCCAAGAAAATATTTTAATGACCTAGAAAAAATAACAACAAAATTCATATGGAACAATAAAAAGTCGAGAATCTCAAGGGAATTAATGAAAAAAAAATAAAATGAAGGTGGCCTAGCTGTACCTGATCTAAAACTATATTATAAAGCAGCAGTCACCAAAACCATTTGGTATTGGCTAAGAAATAGATTAGTGGATCAGTGGAAAAGGTTAGGTTCACAAGACAGAATAGTCAACTATAGCAATCTAGTGTTTGACAAACCCAAAGCCCCTAATTTCTGGGAAAAGAATTCATTATTTGATAAAAACTGCTGGGATAATTGGAAATAGTATGGCAGAAATTAGGCATGGACCCACACATAACACCATATACCAAGATAAGATCAAAATGGGTCCATGACCTAGGCATAAAGAACGAGATTATAAATAAATTAGAGGAATACAGGATAGTTTATCTCTCAGACTTGTGGAGGAGAAAGAAATTTGTGACCAAAGATGAACTAGAGACCATTACTGATCACAAAATAGAAAATTTTGATTACATCAAATTAAAAAGCCTTTGTACAAACAAAACTAATGCAAACAAGATTAGAAGGGAAGCAACAAACTGGGAAAACATCTTCATAGTTAAAGGTTCTGATAAAGGCCTCATTTCCAAAATATATAGAGAACTGACTCAAATTTATAAGAAATCAAGCCATTTTCCAATTGATAAATGGTCAAAGGATATGAACAGACAATTTTCAGAGGATGAAATTGAAACTATTACCACTCATATGAAAGAGTGTTCCAAATCATTATTGATCAGAGAAATGCAAATTAAGACAACTCTGAGATATCACTACACACCTGTCAGATTGGCTAAGATGACAGGAAAAAATAATGATGAATGTTGGAGGGGATGCGGGAAAACTGGGACACTGATGCATTGTTGGTGGAGTTGTGAATGAATCCAACCATTCTAGAGAGCAATCTGGAATTATGCCCAAAAAATTATCAAATTGTGCATACCCTTTGATCCAGCAGTGTTCCTATTGGGCTTATATCCCAAAGAAATACTAAAGAAGGAAAAGGGACCTGAATGTGCCAAAATGTTTGTAGCAGCCCTATTTGTAGTGACTAGAAACTGGAAAATGAATGGATGCCCATCAATTGGAGAATGGCTGGGTAAATTGTGGTATATGAATGTTATGGAATATTATTGTTCTGTAAGAAATGACCAGCAGGATGAATACAGAGAGGACTGGCGAGACTTACATGAACTGATGCTAAGTGAAATGAGCAGAACCAGGAGATCATTATACACTTCCGACAACGATATTGTATGAGGACATATTTTGATGGAAGTGGATTTCTTTGACAAAGAGACCTAACTGAGTTTCAATTGATAAATGACGGACAAAAGCAGCTACACCCAAAGAAAGAACACTGGGAAACGAATGTGAACTATCTGCATTTTTGTTTTTCTTCCCAGGTTATTTATACCTTCTGAATCCAATTCTCCCTATGCAACAAGAGAACTGTTCCGTTCTGCAAACATATATTGTATCTAGGATATACTGCAACATATCCAACATATAAAGGACTGCTTGCCATCTAGGGGAGGGGGTGGAGGGAGGGAGGGGAAAAAAAATTGGAACAGAAATGAGTGCAAAGGATAATGTTGTTAAAAAAAAAAAAAAAAAGTACCCTGGCATGGATTCTGTCAATATAAAGTAATTATTAAATAAAAATTAAAAAAAAAAGACAACAAGAAATCAATAACAAAACAAAAATCAAAAGAATGAATAGAAGAAAAACTGAAACATCAGAAGAAGAACCAATCTGGAGATCAGATTAAGGAGAAATAATTTATTAGAGTTGGAATAACTGAAAATTAAGATTTAAAAAATCTTGATATCATATTATAAGAAATTATTAACAAAAATTGCCATGAAATTCTAGAACAAGAAAGCAAAGTAGAAATAGAAAGAAATCCAAGCATCACTACCTGAAAAAGATCCCAAGAGGAAAACTTACATGAATATCCTAGCCAAAAGTTTAAAGTTCCCAAGATAAGGAGAAAATACAGGAATAAATAAGAAAAAAAACTAAATATCATAGAGCTACAATAAGGATACTATAAGATCTAGCAGTTATTATCTTCAAAGACTATAAGGTCTGAAATACTAATTCCCTAGAGCAAGAGAGTAAAGATTTCCAACACAAGTAACTCTCCCAATAGAATATAATTCTGAATTTAAAAAAAAAAAAAAAAAAAGATGGATTTACCATAAAACAGAAACAGCAGATTAAAATTTTAAATTCAAAAATATGTTGCTTTCAGGAAACATAAAAATGCCATAAACATGAAGATAAAGAGCAAGAGTAAAATTTTTAGCATGTAAAAAAAAAAAGCAGGGATAGCAATTATGATCTTAGAAAAGGTTAAAATTAAAACAGATTTAGCTGAAAGTGAAAAATAGAGAAACTACACTGTCAGCAATATTATTAAATACTGATTTAGATCATCTAAAATACCTAAACAGTATAAAATACCTGAGCATATAGCTACAAAAATAGACACAAGAACTATATGGACATAAACTTAAAACACTTTTCTTTTCTTTTCTTTTCTTTTGCTGATTCAACAGAATCACACAGCTAGAAAGTTTAAGTGTCTGACTCCAGTTCTGAACTCAGGGCTGACTTCAGGGCTGGTGCTCTGACCACTGTGCTACCTAGATGCCCCAACATAAAACTCTTTTTATACATATAAACGTCTAAATAACTGAAATAATATTTCATTGGCAGAGAAAGCCAATATAATTTTTAAATGACAATTTAACCTAATTAACCTTTTTATTTAATATCATACCAATTAAACTACTAAATCATTATTTCAATAAGTTAGAAAACTAATAACAAAGTTCATTTGGAACAACAAAAGCTCAGGAACTTCAGAGAAACCAGAGGAAAAAGATGTAAAGGAAGTAAATTCAGCAGCATCAGACCTTAAACTATATAACAAGGTAAAAGCATTGTTGAAGTACAAAAGAATAATTTCAATTATTTTAAATTAAAATATTATTTTATACAAGACATATTAAGGTCTTAAATATGTTTATGCTCCTAGATATCATGTATATTTCTAAACATTTCAAAACTTAATTGTAGCCTTCTTCAGGGGAATGGGAAATGAGAAGGGGAAAAAAAAGTTAGCATAGAACAAAAGAAAAGCTGAGCAGTTTTGAAAACAATGTATAGTATTTATTATACAGGTTTTCTTGAAAATTTATTGTTTTATATTAAATCTTTTCTTATGGTTGGTTGTATACATGGCAAATTTTTTTCTCTTTATTTTGTATTTAACTTTAAAATTAACAAAAATCAAATCAAATTATGCATTGAAAGCATTAGGAAACATTTAAAATTGAATATAATTGTCAGCTGCTATTATTAATTTTATTTGGTCCTGTTTGAGAACAAAGGACAAACTACAACTATTTTTTATTATAAAAACTGATTCGTTTGCAAAAATTTCAGTAAAAACTAAGATTTAAAACTAAAGCATTATTCTCATAAAAGCCATTCCTGTGTTTTTGGAGAGCAAAAGTATATAGTTATATAATTCAAATCAAATCAATTCAAAATATTTATTGGGCACTTAAGTAACTAGTATGATGTTAGATGTGGGAGGAAGTGGACCAGAAGAAGGAAGTGACAAGTTGCTTTTGTAATTTATTTCATTTATTCACCAACCCTAGAAATGTTCATTTACCACTCACTACATGCTAGGCCCTGGGCAAGGTCAAGATGAAAAACAATGTCACCCTCGCTCCCTAACAAACTTAGTGGGGAATGTATAAGGTCAATGGAATGGGGCAAAAGAGAACCAAGAAAACGTGCTCTAGAATATGAGGTGAAAAAGATCACTTGCAGACGAATTAAACAAAGCTTTCCTAGAGAGGTAGCTTCAGAGCAGAGATTAAAAGGCCTCATGTGTCCAGCTTCCTATTGGGCATCTGGAACTGGAGGCCTACAGACATCTTTTGTTGTAAAATCTAGCCCCGCCCCCTTCTAAACTTTTTAGGACTGTAGCGGGCAGCACATCTTCCGGGGTCCTCGGCTGACACCCTCCATATTCCAGCAGATGTCCAGGCCAGCTGATTCCACGCGTCTCTCTCCTCCGACCCCACCCAGACTCCGGTGCAGGCCTGCTTCATTTCATGCCTGGGCGGTGTGCCGCCCCTCACTCTAGTTCGTCCTTCCACAAGCCCCCAAACTTCTTTTCATATCGTAGGGGTTTGAAAATATCGCACCTTCTTCCCTCTAACTCAATAAATTCATCACCTCTAAAATCACTTATAAAGCTCACTGTTGGCCCTCAAAGCTCTTCCTCTCCCCTTTCTGCCCCCCACCCCTGAAACGGTCCAGTTTTCTTAGGCCCCTCCCATCCGCCCGTCCGCTTCTCTGCACCGGGCATTTTCTGAGAACAAATCCCACGCCTGGGACAGTCTTCTCTTCTCTCCCAAACTCACAATTTAACCAGGAGAAAGGAGTACTCGGAGGGGTGGGAGAGAGTCACTGACCAGCAGGTTAGGGTAGAGAGCGTTAGCCAGAGTAAGGAGAAAGGATCATTACAGGGAAAGCACTAGGAGGGGGAGAAAGAGTAAGATTCCCAAAGAGGGATTAGTCCTGAAAAGAATCTTCAGGATCTGTATTATAAGCAGATCTTTTACAGGGGAAATCCAATTTGTGGTTTTGTTCTCAGGGAAAGAGAAATAAAGGCAGGAATTCAGAGGGAGGGGTTAAGGAGCCTAGTGGCAGAATAGGTCCCAGACCTGCCCAAAGACATGTTCATCTACATCTCATAAGGTAATTTAAAGATCCCCAGAGATTGGGGAATGGGCAATGTGAGTGGATAAAGAGTTCCCTCCTAAAATGGATCTCTTCAATAAGGAGAGCTTTAATTGATCAAAGATGGACAGAAGCAGCTACACCCAGAGAAAGAACGCTGGGAAATGAATATAAACTGCTTGCACTTTTGTTTTTCTTCCCGGGTTATTTCTACCTTCTGAATTCAATTCTCCCTGTGCAACAAGAGAACTGTTCGGTTCTGCACACATATATTATATCCAGGATATACTGTAACCCATTCAACATGTAAAGAACTGCTTGCCATCTGGGAGAAGGGGTGGAGGGAGGGAGGGGAAAAATCGGAACAGAAGTGAATGCAAGGGATAATGCTGTAAAAAATTACCCTGGCATGGGTTCTGTCAATAAAAAGTTACTTACAAAATAAAATAAAATAAAAGGAGCCAAAAAAAAAAAAAAAAAAAAGAGTTCCCTCCTAAAAAGGCTGGGAATTATCTGATAGTAGCATCTTCCTGACAGAAGAAGAGTAAGTCCCATCATCTACCACATGTCTTCTGTAGATTCATACAATTCCCAGTTGAAATCTCACCTGCTAAAGGAAGCTTTTACAATTAATTGCAGTGCCTTCCCTCTATTATTTACTATTTGTGTGTAAATATTAATTTTTGTCCGTAGTTGTTTGCATGATGTTTCCCCCCCCCCCCCATTAGTCTGTAATTTCTTTGAGAACAGATACTGTCTTCTGCCTTTCTTTGTATCCCAAGCATTAGCACATTGCCTAGCATTACCTAAAGCTAGCTGGTAATGCATTGTAGAGAGCACTGAGCCTGAAGTCAGAAGACTTCAAATAAGGCCTCAAATGTCTAGTTGTGTGACCTGGGGCAAGTTATTAAAAATCTATTTTGCCTCGGTTTCCTCAACTACAGATTAAGGATGATGATAATAACACCTCCTCACAATGTTGTTGTCAGAATCAAATGAGATAATATTTGTAAAGAAGCACTAAGCACAGTATATTTTAGTAGGTTGTATATGAATATTTCTTCCTTTCCTTTCCTTCCCTGGCAAACAATAGGAGGTTATTAAGTGCTTATTGACTAACTGAATAGTACAAGGAGACAGTTTATACTAATACAGAGACACAAACAATTGAATGAGCAAAAGACTATGTATGAAACAATTAGAGAATTAAAAAAATAAGGAAATATGAAAATACATGGGGAACAATACATATAGTGGGATGTCAAAAATATATACTTCTGTTGTCCAAATTTTAAAACAAGTATAATTAATGATACTACATTTGATATAGATGTTGAAAGGCTAAACAGATTCATCAAAATTATGTGGTATTGATTCAAAATTAAAAAGGTGGATCAATGGACCAGATTAGACAAAGATGAATTAGAAATAGCTTAACTCAATAACCCAGTATTTAATAAATCCTAAAACGTAATTTACTTGTGAATAAACTCTCTATTTGACAAAAACGACTGGAAAAAGTAGAGCCAGTCAAAAACTGCATTTAGACTAAGATCATGAATGATATAGAACAATAAATTGTAAATGAATAATTGTATGAAATATAAGGGTCATACCATAAAAAAATCATAAGAAAACCAGTTGTTTCTTTTTACAAATATAGTTACTGGGTAAATTCTGAATCAAAAAAGACAAAGAGACAATCACAAAAGATGAAATGAAAAAATTTTCGTGGCAAGAAATACAAAAGTATATGTACAAAAAAAAAAAATAAAATAAATCATGAAACCAGGATATAAAGGGAATTTAGTGACTGAGCAAAAAATTTGCGTATCAAATGTCTCTGATAATGATCTAAATATCCAAGATATATTAGCAAATAGCAAAAATACAATAAACCAATAAGAAAAAGACCAACAAAGACATGGTTAAAGGATATGATCAGTTTTCTAGTAATTTCCTATTAAGAAACATATGAAAGACTGTTTCTGATCTCTTAATAAGAGAAATGAAAAACAAAGAGACTCTGAGGTTTTACTGTCAATTGTACAAATTATTTAATATGACAAAAGAGGGGAAGACATTGTTTTAAGGACTATGTGAAAATAAGCACACTAATACTCTACTGAAGGAGCTGTGAATCAATCTAACCATTCTGGAAAGAACAATTTGGAAATTATATGAAGAAAGTGACTACCATATCTAGTCCTTGTGACTCAAAGATTTTTTTAGTATGCATGTCATACAAAGCAGAGATAAAAAGACTAAGCAAAGATGGATCAAATGATTAAACAAGATGGGAAGTAGGAAGGGAAGTAAGGGAACAATTAAGAGAGGCCAGGGAGAACAAATTCAAAAGTGCATCTAAACGATTAGGCAGTCAAAGAAACAAGGGTAAGTAAAGTATGCTTTTTAGATATATTAATGAGACAGTCCAAGTGATTACAGCCCACTTTGGTGTATGACAAGGGGAACAGAATGAGTTGATTAAAGGTCTGATAATGGACTGATTAAAGTTCCTGTTCCACATCAATAATAGTCTAGCATACCAAAACCTTTTGGAATCCTGACTCTCCCACCAATAATGGGAGACATCAGGATAGAGTGGAACCAGTACTAGCTCTGGCTTCTGGATCCCAGTTATCCCTAAGATGTTTAGGTTCTGTGCAATCTGGGCCTTGAGGCTGGAATATGGATTCCCTTGTGATTAAATCTAACCTAACATTCAAGTCAGCTCTTCTCCTTTATTTCGTCCACAAATCTACCATCTAAATCACTGATAAAAGTGACAAACAAAACATGTCTAAGGACAGATCCTGAGCATATTCTATTACAGAGTAAAGTCTAAGAGGACATGAAGTTAATAGTAAGGTAATCGGGTACGCAACAAGCATTTACTAAGTGACTCTATATATCAGGTCAGACAGCTGGGTAGCAAAGGGGATAAAGGACCTGGCCTCAAGTCAGGAAGATCAACGTTCAAATACAGCTTTAGACACTTATTAGCAGCAACTAATAATGACTACCTTAGCAACTCTGGGTTGTTACCCTGAAAAACTCACTTAAGCCCTGTTTGCTTCAATCCACTGGAGAAAAAAATGGCAAACCTCAGTACCTGAAAAGAAAAACGTCAGATTTGGGAGAGGGGAGAAATAAGTCAAAAAATTTCAAGCTCTTCAGAGCCAATGTGCCTCCAGCGAATATGCATAGGTAAAAAACAAGACTTGGGACCGAAGAGAGGTCTTCCTAGGACAACCGGAAAAGTGCAGAAAGGAGACCCCAGGACTGAAGATTAACTGGTGTGAAGTGTCAGCACCTCCAGCTAGCTCCAGAAAAAGCAAAGAGGAAGCCTGTAGCTAGCTGGATTCAGAGGTAGCCCCAGCCCAAAGCACATGGACAGTCCACTCCAGGACAGCATAGACTGAGGGAACCTGAGTCCTAAAAGATTGAGGGGAATTTTGCTGATAAAGGATGCCAAGCCCAGGGTTGCTGCCGAGGAGGATCTGTAAATGCTGAAATTTTAATTGGGCCAGGAAATGGAGACAAAAAGTATTCTAGAAAGGGGGACAATCTGTGAAATGCCCACAGAATGGAAATGGGATGTTTTATGCATAGAACATCAAGGAAACTGGTATCAGTGGGTCACAAAATATGTGAAGGGAGAAAGATATGTCATGAAGGACTTTGAAGAATTTTATATTTGATCCCATAAATGATAGTTATTTGTCTTAATGACTACACTTAAAGTGTGGCCTTTGAAGCCATTCTTCAGATGCCATGCAAGTGTACTATAACTCTAGCATGCACAATACAAGCTAAAAGGCTTTAAAATGTAGATCTGTACTATTCTTTTGGTTTGGACAGGCTCATAGATAGAAGGTTCACAAACAAGTGATGACATTTTCTTTAGCCACTCACAATATCATGTACTGAAGTTGTAGTTGCTGCAATCTGTGGCTACATGGAGCACACCCACAATTTAGGGAATCAAGGACCTTTGAAGGATTAAAAAAATTTGTGACAACTAAAGGATGAAATGGAGTAGAAAATGCTAGAAGTAAGGAACTTATCATTTGGAATGAAAATTACATAAATGTATATTTTTTTTAAATTATATCTTGCAAAATACATAATAACAGAAAGATGGAGATAAGCTACTTACTGCTGTCCATGCACTTTTTTTGCAGCGAGAGCATAGCCATCCATCGCGGATGTCCTGAGAAGGAACACCATAGCAACCTGTTTTTAAAAGTCAGGCATATCAATGGGTTAGCTCATTGAAATATCTAATAACTTTCACATACCTGAGTTATTAATACACAGGAGTCAGAAAGATCACTTAAGCCTCTCCATTTGTTAAAATGGATGCTATTTATATCAAAAATGATCAAATGATTTCAGAAAGGCTTTTGGTTCTCATTTCTCATGGCAGAGATTTTAAAGGCTACTGAACCCCAAAGACTGAATGACTGAAAAGAAACTTTAATTCAAAGATCAGTTTCTGAAATGCTAATGAAAATACTTAAAAGACAGAACAATTACACAATCAAGGATTGGTCATTTACCCTCCAATTTACCTCCCCAAAAATCTAGGGGTTTACCTGCTAGATTTCGTTCTTAAGAACCATGCTTTAAGCCCAAATCACTCTTGCTGTCATAAATTGGTTAACAATAGATCCCAGGCCAAGCCCTAATTGGTCATCTTTTGGGTCCAGAGGGACTCAGGGTAAAAATAAATAGTAATTATTTCTATTTGGGCCAGAAACCCTGAGGGTCTTCCTCATGTAAATTGACTTTTTTTTTGACTAAGCAAAAGAGACTATTTTTTTCCTTTTTTGTTACTCAGCCTTAATCACTAAATGGATTACTTAAAAATGTCCAAGGTCTCTCACTGCAACTAGGGCATTCCCCAGCCATTCTGATCTACATCTGATAACTGAATCCCAAGGGATGCAGAGGAGAGAAAGTGAAGCTGGTGACCTTGCACAACCCCCCTCACAATTCACTTTGCAGGTCATGGCATCATCTCCCTATAGTCAAGATCCCTTTCAAGGATAAAGAGCAAACAACAGCCACCACCTCAGTGTAGAACAGATTTGAGAATATGCAGTTGTCTATTCTTTACTGTGCAAGAGTCTAACAGATTAAGTTAAAATATAATGAAAGAAATAAAACTTAGCTTTAATTCTAATTTTGGGAAGTATTTACTATTCATGGTTTCATGGATACTGAGAGCATAAAACAGTATCTATTCAATGTTGTGGATCAGCATTTTATATTTACATTAGGGATTCAGTAATTGAATCCAGCTTCACCACTTACTAATTGTGTCTCCTAATTTCTCAAGAACTAATTTCGCTTATGGGTAAAATGAGTGGCTTAAATGAAAGACCACACAGGTATTTTCTAGCTATAGCTCTCTGGCTCTACCTTTGTGAAAACACAATTCACTAATCGTTCCAATAATATACAAATCAAAAAACTACTATAGCTATACAACAGATTGTGATTGCTTAAACTTAGTACAAATTCATCATACCCTCTACAAACTGGGGCAGCAACAGAAGGATTCTTTCTAAAGCCACATAGAGAAAGAAAATCAGTGTGGCGTGCAATGGTTCTCAAGAGAAGTAAAATATAATTTCTCCTTAAGAAAATGATCAAGAAAAATCAATAACAAAAATTTCTGAGTAATTGAGATTTTTTAATAGCTGAAAAGTACAACAAAGAAGAAATTTTCTGCAAGGATTGAAAAGCCTATAAATTATTGAATAATCCATTTATTTACTTGCATGAACCTGTACACAACACTTTGCACAGGAAATCAGAAGACTTGTTCCATCCTCTTCGATGAATGCATTGGATGGAGAATGTTCTGTGTTTTCCTCACTATAAATGAAACACATCTCTGGAATGAGTGGCTTAGTCTTTTCCACCGCAGAAGTCACTTCACTGGATTTAGTATCCCATCTACAATAATTTTCTTCATTACTGTTGTCTGGCTGAAAAATACAATGTTTATATTTCAGTAAAAAGGTAGCAAGACTTTTTCCCATCATGTCTCCTAGTCTTGTATTCAGTAATTAATTTATGAATCCTGGACATACTGGGGATTCCCTATATAATGACAACAACAAGGCAGATAAAAGGAATAATATTAGCAATAAAACAGTCAAAAATGTATGCTGCAAAATTATAATGGCAAAGGTTGACTTGAAAGAAGAGATATGAAAAGCCCCTCTTTCCTATCCTCTTTATATATGTTTATATATAATGACTATGTATAATGTTTAAAATGTTGACTTGTTAAGGTATAATCTTTGGTAAGATGAATTGAAATAGGGCAAAAGAAATAAAATTTATAAAGTGCTTTAACACAATGCTTAGTATATAGCAGGTCTTTAATAAATGCTTGTTTCCTTCCTTGATGTCTGGCAAATAGGGGAAGGATATAATGGAAAATACAAATGAGATTAAAAACAAGATACATAAGTTATTTTTCAAAATGCCTACTTTTTTCACTTTGAACTCTATAACTCTCATGTATCCAATGATTTGATCTACTCATTTCAGAAGTTTTCTTTTTTGTAGGCTTCTTCTGAGCTTTTTACCACTCAAGTCTTTCTCCAGCCTTAGAATTAGGAGGCTGCTGACCTCCTGTAGGAATTCACCCACTTAAGCCATTAGAAGTGCCATTGTTAAACACAGTTATCCTTCTCCCCTCAGGTGTCTCTATCACATGAGCCCACCATAGTCTCATAGAAGGAAAGCACAAACAGACAATTCAAGCCTTAGCAACCACCATCCCCTAGCAATCTTCCAACTTGTAACCAGTAAAAAAAGGGGGGGGGGGATTTTGACAGTTGAAGAAATGGAAAAGCTAACTAATAAAGGACAGTTCAGAGAGATCATATATCCCAACATTAATGACTAAATGAAGAGAAAGCTTTTCTAGTCATGATGGTATCTTGTATGCATCACATACAAGCATATTATGAGCAAAATATTTCCCTTTCTCAAGGAAGTTTATAAGAGTAACATTTTTAAACTCTGAAAATGTCTGCACAAAATAAAGTTTTCAACAAACAAGTCTAAGAAAAAATTACGTCTTGAATGTTTCTCAGATTTTTATCTATGAATATCATTACTTACCTAAGAAATTCTGTCTCAAGTCAATGTTAAATAATAATTACATATAACTGTGTTTTTTTGGTTATTTTAAAACTTGAGCTCCTACCGGGAAAAAAATGTTCAATCTACATAGAAACGATGTGCTCCATATTGTTTCTCCTGCCGCTACCCAAAATAAAGTCACTTAAGAGATGGTTAAAGTGTCAAATCTATCAAGAAATATTTACTGAGTACTTAGTATATCCATAGTTTCAAATGTTTGAAGATGACAAAACAAAACTAAAAATAAGGGTTCAAATTTAACACATACAATTATAAAATAACTATCATAAACTTAATCTATTTTTAGCTTTTCAAGTTTTTAAATGGTCAAAGTTCAGTTTTACATTTCCAAAAGTGAATACCTTTTGTTTAAATAAAAGGAAAGGAGAGGTGATTGGGAGAATTATAAAATTAAGTAATTACTGGTCATTGCTTGAAATTTACTTAAGAAATTCAAAAAAATTAGAAAACAATGACATATGGTAGTTTATATATAGGTTTATTTAACTACACCTCTTCACCTTTCCTGTATAATTGCCAAATATCACCTTTAATATCAACAAGATATATTGATTTAAATCGAAAGGGGAAAAAAAAAGACTTTATTTGGATTCCTACAACCTCTCTTACCTTATAGTAGGGCATTAGGAGAGTGCAAATAGCACAGTATGGTTCCATTTTGGCAACAGCTGCATTGTATTCTTGCTCTGCCACAAAGTTTGGTGCTTTGGTCTGCCAAAGGTAGACAAGAGGCTTGGCCCAGGATTCAGTTTCTTGTACTTCTTCCTCAACCGATGGAACCTCAGGAAGTTCTTAAAGAAAAGAAACACCTAAAAATACTTGCTTCTCGCAAACTAAAGAAAATGGAATTACATCTTGATTTTTAAATACTAAGATCTTCATGTGATATGAATTAGCAATGCTATATAGCAAGTTTAATTTTTCCTGTATTATCTATTAAATATCACATATCAATAAAATAAGGGAGAATTTTAGTATCTTCCTACCATTTATTTCAATTTAGACTAATTATGTAGACCAATCTTTAGTTCAAGTATTCAATGAACCTATTTTTATAAGCAAGGCACTGAGATGTTTTTGTCAAAGTCAGCCCAGCATTCATTGCAAAATGTATACTTCTATCAGTCTTAAAGAAAATTTGGAGGACCAAACAATTATACACATAAGCAAAATGAGAGGAGGAAAGGGGGGAAGGGAATGTAGCATATATGTGACTTTGATAGAAAGAAAATTCACTAAGTCATTAAGTCAATTAAGTATTTAATATGTGCCCACTACATAACAGCTACTGGCCAAAGAGCTAAAGGAACAAACAGCAGCCAAAAACAGCCATCCCTTTTAAGGAGCATACAATCTGAAGGAAGGGACAACATGCAAACATAAATATAGTCACATACAGGTTAAATGAGAGGTAATGTCAGAGGGAAAGTCCTGAATCAAGAGGATCAGGAAAGACTTCTTGAGGGAAGTGGAATTTTAGCCAATGAAAAAAGCCAGGAAGTCCTGGGGATTGAAATGAGCAAGGAAGGGCATTCCAAAGTGCCCAGAATCTAGAGAGTGAGTGTCTTCCATGAGCAAGACCAAGGAAACTGCAGTGATTGTGTTAAGACATAAGAACACTGAAAAGGCAAAGAGAGGTTAGGTTATGAAGGGCTTTAAAAGCTAAACAGAAGATTCTCGTTTTGGCCCTGAGGATCACAAGGAACAACTAATTGAATTCCACTTACTAGGAAAGTGGGGAGTGACATGGTGAGCCCTGGGCAATTCGTCTAATTCACAAAGCTCAATGTCAGTGTCTACTATGTGCAGAAGAGAAATGACAAAATATTTACCTAAGCCAACGGTCTTTGCCTCCACAGATCTTAGAACCACAGTTAAAGTACACACAAACTAGTAACAAGAGAGAGAACAATCTTAACATAATTAATTTGGGGTAATTCTAAAATCCTAATTAGCAGATTCTCCACCTAAATAAGTACCATGGATGTTGTGAAATGTTTGTAAGGTCCTCAGTAACTAGCAGAAAGATTCTCTTGATAACCCTTTTATTCAACATCCATATTATTAACTAAGCTGACTTGATAGCTTAAGAAGTAGTCACTTCATCAATGAAAACAGTCTGTAGAACAGAAATAACCAAAAAAGCCTATTCAATAAGTGTGGTGCAAAGAATTGCCACAGCCTAAATAAAATTTGTAGCCTCTAATATATATCAGCTCTTTAAGGAACTTCAAGAGCAAGTGAGAAAGCATCCAGGTAAGATTTATATCTTGCATGTCCACTCTCATAGTGGACTTCCAGGTCCTATTTTTGATGGTAATTCAAAGGCAGATAACCTTCTAATCATGTGGGCCAATACTCCTTTATTTCAGGAAGCCCAGGAATCTCATTCTAAACATCATCAGGCTGCTCAAGTTTTAGGTTTACAATTTGGAATAACAAGAGAGGAAGCTAGGAGCATAATAAAAGCCTGTACAACTTGCCTTCCTTTCCACTCTCCTACGCTCCCTTCAGGGAAGAACACTCTTGGTTTGAGACCCAATAAAATTTGGCAAATGGATGTGACCCATTATAAATCTTCTGGTCGTCTGTCTTTTATCCATATTGTGGTAGACACCTTTTCAGGATTCACTTTTGTAATACCAGCAGCAAAAGAGACAGCCCAAGTGGTCACTGAATTCTAAAGAGATAGTCGTACTTTATAAGAAACTAGGTTTCAGTAAGTACCAGAAAAATGGAAAAAGTGAGAAAGAAAAAAGGGTTTGAGAAGAAAATAAGTTTATTAAGGATGAAACAAACAAATAAGAGAGCAGAAAGGAGAGGCTAGATTTATTTAGAATGAAAAAGTGGGATTAAGGAAAATGAGAGCCAGGGAATGAGGAGTTGACAATAAAGGGATCAAATTTACAGAAATATTGAATGTATGTAGGGATAGTAGCATACAAACCATTGAGGAATGAATCTAGGTAAAGTACAGATGTCTGGGAAGAGGACAGCTCAAGGAGAAAGGCAGGTGATTCAATAGTTCATGGAATAATTAAAAATCATTAAGTTATTATTAGGCAATAATATGTAGGAAAGCTTTATGCATTGTGAATATTTCTTATCATCACTAGACATAATTACTAATTAGCACATGAGATATGTTTAGAAATGCTCAGATTAAATAATTAAAACTATAAAAGTAAAAGAAGGTAGAAGAACACTGATATTCTGAAATAAAAGTATATTACTTTAGATTAACATCTTACTATTATCCTCCAGTTTAAAAAAAAATGCTTTTACATAAGCTCTATTCTTTTTAAAATCAGAGTCATGATTTCATCAGGATAGAAAATTTTTATTTAGGAAATTCCTTTTACTAGAGCAGATCAGTAAGTATTCTCAGAGTTTTTAAGTGTTGTAATGCTTCTATTTACAATGGAAAATTCCCTGATTATTAGTGTTTCCTCAACATTTCTCGATAAATATTATAGAAATGTAAAATTCAAAAGGTTAAATAAAGACTATTAACAATAGAATAACTCCTAACTTCTAGAAAAGACAAATTAATATAAATAGCAACAAAATACAAATAGCTAAAATAGGAAAGTATACAATACATCCTATATGCTTAGAATTGAGCAAAAGTATTGATAGGAACAGGCAATATTAGAGGTGCTATAGAAAGATACATACACTGAAATACTATCCACAAGACAGTGAATTGATTATAACAATTCTCAAATGAAATCTGTAATTAGCCTCCAAAAATAACTAAAATATCTGTGCTCTTTAAGCCATAAATCGTTTTGCTAGGTATTTACATTAGAGATACCAAAGTTCATATAAAAGTTTCCAATATACCAAAATATAGAATCATTTTTTATAGTAACCACATACTAGAAACAAAGTGGATTTCCACTGAATAAAGATAAACCAAGTAAACTGTAGTAAATTTATGTAATGGATTATTACATTTTTGTAAGAACAATGAATATGAAGAATATAGAGAAGCAGAAAAAATTAATTTTATTAATTCAAAGATAAATAAGCAGAATCAGGAGAACAACATATACAAAGAATACAACAATGTTAATTAAGAGAAATAACAAAGGGAGAAAGGGAAGTCAGAACCAAATGATATGAAATTAAAATGGCCAAGCTTTTTTCTAAATAAATTACATCAGAAAATAGCTTCATTCAATAATGGATAAGGATCAATGTATAACAGTATCAACTTTGCTAACCTGCTCTTTTATAAGGGAAGGTTTGTTTAATAGGAAGTGAGAGAAGGATATAATTAAAAATAAAGGAGATACAAAAACAAAAAAACAAAAATCAATTTATTTTAACCACAGCATAAATAACCTATGAAGATACTCAGAACTTACATAAATAAGAACAAAATTATTCTATACAACAATAAAAGCAAGCAAATAATGAAGAAAGTCATTGTGTTTTAGTTGTTCTGAACCCAACATAACTTCAAAAGTATCATCTTATTAGTTTTTATATATTGTTGTATCAATTAAAAGAGGTAGCTAAATGAATTAGGAAGATAGTTCAAATTTGGCCTCAAAACATTTACTAGCTATATAAGCCTGCAGAAATTACTAAACATTTGTTTACCTTAATCAGCTTGAGAAGAAAATGGCAAAACATTACAGTATCTTTGCCAAGAAAAAACCCTTGAACAGTGTGGTACACAAGATTACCAAGAATGAGACATGACTGAATAACTGAACAACAATACCAATCAAACTATCAAATGCTAACATTATGAAACTATGAAGGGGATAAAGCACTAGGCCTAGAGATTAAGAGATCCAAGTTCAAATATGTATTTACTAGCAGTATAATCCTAGGTAACTAACTCAATCACTCTCTGCCTAAGAAATAATAATAGTACCTATGCCCCAGAGTTGTTGTTAAGGATTAAATGAAATACTATCTGTAAAACATTTAGCACAGTGCCCGGAGCAGAAAAAAATCAAAAAAGTAACTTTCTCCACTGAACATCAAAATAGAAATCCTTGAAATCAGAGGAGAGATGAAAAATGAAATTGAAAACAAAATTTAAAAAAAAACTGCATTAATAAAACTATGCATTTTGAGGCTTTGGGTTTTTTTTTTTTTTTTTTTTTTTGGTTTGGTTGTTTTTGTTTTGTTTTTTTGGGGAGGAATACACCAAAGCTTTGATCAGTCAGTAGCAAACAATTTAAAGAAGCACCAAAACACCAGTTTCAAAAATGAAAATTAAATTATTAATTGATAATAAAGGAAATCAGGATCATATCTCCCAAATGATATGCTAATAAAACTGACACAATGAAATGGATTAATATTTTTAAATGGGCTCTTAGTGATAACTATCATTACCAAGTATTATTGTTATTAAAACTAGAAAAATGATAATCAAGTCCATATCAGGGAACAAAAGTATTCAGTAATATCAAGGGAAATAATGAAAAAAGTAAACAAGTGAAGGTATAACGTACTGAATTATAAACAATATTACAAAGTAGTAATTAAGAAATTTTTGATTTCCAATTTAAAAATGGAAAAGTACAATAGTAAAAGACAAAGTAGAATAGTAAAAAATGAAACTAGAAGAGTAAAAATAGTAAACATTTCTAGAAACAACTGAACAATTTAGAATAATCAAAAACAAAAACAAAAAAAAAGGGTAAGACTATGTACAACAGCAAGAAAAATTTGAATGCAGAAAATGATTTAAAATGGCACCTCCCATCACATATCACGATGTTACAAATGGACACAAACCAAACATAAAAGATTACATCATAACAAAACGAACCTTTCAGACCTATGAGTAGAAAATAATTCTTATCCAAATAGAGGGAAAGAAGAATTATAAAAGATTAAAAAAAATGTTATTCCATAAAATAAAAATACTTTTTTTAGTATGAACAAACAGTACAGTTAATAAGAATTGTTAGGGGGAAGGAAGAGAGGAGAGTAATTTTGTATCAACTCTCTCTTGCAGAAATCTGATATCCAAAGTCATATTAGGTTTCTTACACAAATAAATAACACCAAGAATAATTCTCTGAAAAGATGTGAACAGTTTTCAAAAGATGAGTTACACAATCAGCAACTATATCAAAAAAATGCTTCAAAGCACTAACTAGAAGGGATGAAGATAATAAGTAATTTTTTAGCACCTACCACATGCCAGTAATTATGCTAAGGAGTGAAGGACAATGAACCTCAAGATAAGCTTTTGAGATGCATGCTATTATTATTCACATTATACACTTTATAGAGTAATTGATAGGTGACTTGCCCAGGGTCACATAGCTATCAAGTGTCTGATGTTGGATTTGAACTCAATTTTTCCTGACTCCAAGCCCAGCACATTATCCATGCACCATTTTCTAGAAGTTAGGAAAATGATGCAATCACTTTAAGGTTTAATCTCAGGAGACCAGTACAAAAAAAGAGTAGTCCAATAAAGACCAAAATATTTGCAATAGCACTTTTTGTAACACTTCAAAACTGGAATTGATGTGGTACCTACTGGGTGGAAAATGGTTAAAGCAGTCTGCAATATATGAATGCATCAAAAAAGTATCATGCCAGAAAAAAAATAAAGTATTGGAGAAAGCTGGGATATCCTATATGAAACATAGCAGAGCTGAACAAAAAGAACTAAAATACACACACATGCACACACACATATATATATACAATATCTAAAATAATGTAAAATAACACAAAAAGAAAATCAAGATAAAATTAATGGCAGTGATCAATCTTGACCCTAAAGATCATATAATTGAATATATTTCTTTGATATTAGTAGCTGAGTTGGGAACTACAGGAATAGAATGTTATCTATGTGAACAGACATGATCATTTCAGTCAGTTTTGCATGACTGATTACTTATTTTTGATGTAAGAGAATTCATTATGGTAAGGAGTTCTATCAATAAATATAAGGTATAAAAATAAAATGCCATAAAAAACTTTTAATTAAATATCATGCTTATAAGAGAATAATAACATTTTTTGAGATTTGGGCTTACATTGAAATAAGTCTACAAGTGTGATATAGAGAAGTCTGGGAATTAAAATCCATGTCCTTTAAGTTACCAAGCATTTATCAATTTACTTTATCAAAAGACCTGTAATCCCTCCAGATAGATAATATATTCATTTGAGTTGCTAAATGGAGAAAGGAATTGGCTTTCAGTCATCTACAAAGCAATGTGAATAAAGGTGAGTACTTTCAAGCTAACCACTACATTCAATAAACCACACTGAGGTAGACAGACTCAAGTTTTGCCAAAGGAAAGATTAATTCATAATTCATGAACACCTTTGTATGGACAGCTTACTAAGGATAGGAAGCCAATTTAGTTATAAAAAAGTTTAGTGGGCACAGCCAAAGTTATACATTGTAATAAATATAGATTATAATAATTTAAGTAATTAATAATCTCTCTGAAGACTAGAATAGAAGCAAATGGATAATCAGTGACACAGGATCCTGACATAATGGGGGAAAAAAAAAAATCAGGTGTCAATATATCAAAACAAAATCAAAACAAATTTATACTGATCATTTTGCTTTCAATTAAATACAGTATATTTGATTCAGATTCTATTTTTTTGATAAATGAATGTCACTAATTCAGTATATTTAGATAACAAAATATGAAAAGAAAGCAAGATAATTTGTAAAAAATACTTAACTAGGGGCAGCAATGGATAGAGCACTAGCCCTGACGTCAGGAGGACCTGAGTTCAAATTTGACCTCAGACACTTAACACTTCCTAGCTGTGTGACCCTAAGCAAGTCATTTAACCCCAATTGCCTCAGCAAAAAAGAAAAAAAAAAATTAAATATATATAATGACAGAGGGCTTACAAAATGTTTTATATATGATACTCCATTTAATCCTTGCAATAACTTTATGAAAGAAGAACTCCTAATGTTATGATCTCCATTTTACAGATGAAGAAACTGAAGTTGAGAGATAAAAATGAGTTGTCTATGGATACCCAATCTGAACTAGCTTGTATTGAAGCTAGTCCAAATATGAAGCAGAATTATATGATATAGGGCTTACAAAATGTTTTGTATATGCTACTCCATTTGAACCTCACAATGACTTGTGAGGTAAATAAATACTACTAATGTTATGATCCCCATTTTACAGATGAAGAAACTGAGGTTCCAAGAGATAAAAATAACTTGTCTTATAGATACCCAATCTGGACTGGCTCCCATTCATATTGAATATGAAGCAAAATTGTAAACTTTGTAATTCCCTCAATGACACACACAATTAAATCAATATCTAGTCCATAAAGTCCTAGACAATAACTAGACATGAGATTCTATGGATATGTTTTTAAGTTGACTCTTCTATACTGTATCAAGAACTAGGTGGTTCCACTAGCACTTCTAAGGAAACACATTAAGAAGGGAATCAGGCAAAACTAACAGCCATAATTTACAACTACATGTAGTCCTTAATGAAATTCCTAATCTATTTGAGCTTGCAAGTAGAGTCCAATGTTTTATGTCAACATAATGCAGGAAAATATGATCTGCAACCAATC
Source organism: Antechinus flavipes (assembly GCF_016432865.1). Lineage (NCBI taxonomy): Eukaryota > Metazoa > Chordata > Mammalia > Dasyuromorphia > Dasyuridae > Antechinus > Antechinus flavipes. Next base: position 108,462,605 of record NC_067398.1, read on the forward strand.
AATAAACATTCTAATTCAACATACTTAGTAGTTCTGCAGAATTTGCTGTTTTACTGCCTAAATGTACAAACATAACTGTTCATATAAAAGTATGTTATCATAAGTTAATAAGAACGCATTGAAAAAAAGAGATTATATAAAAATATTAACATCTGAAGCATGACACTGATATATACATACATGGTGCTTTTTTCCCAGAAATTTAAGAATAAGTTTTTCTGAGAAGGTGAAAGGCTTGTTGGTATCAGATACTCCTGTCCTTTACTATTCTGCTCTCAAATTAAACTACAATGTAAACAAAGAAAAGGGAACTGGGGGGTAATGAAGGTTACTCTTCTCATGCTTTTTCAAGAAATCCAATAGTGTTTTGAAGTAAAAAGAATTTTTTTTTTCCCTACAACAATCTTAAGATGTAAGGAATACAAACATTCAGAGTATTTGGACTTACAAAGTACCTCTGAAGTGCTTTTTTACAATATCCTTATTTTAAAAAGAAGGAAGCCAACATGCACACAGAATAAATAATTTGCCCATAGTCATACCAGCAAGGATTCCTTTTAGCCCAGGCACACATGACTTCACATCTACTGCTTTTACCTTATCTCCAGTTCCCAAGATGAGTAAATGGATTTGGAGAAGTACAATGACTTACCCATTGTTTCAGAATGTTTACAGATCTCAGTCTAATTTTAAGCCTCATTCTCCTGACATGAAACCCAGATGCTACATTCTATACTTTTTTTCACAAAGGAAACCAATAATTAACAAAATTATCTTTAGGCCATATAACTGAGCCACTAATCAACAAAGCTTATAATTGCCAATACTTTCCAGTTTTTGTTCACCTATGTCTTCATACAAATTCAAAACAAAAATATCACAATTAGTAGTTAGGAGGTAGCACTGTGGATTGGAGAACCATGGCCACTTCCGGGACAAGCTTTCATATCTGATTCTTAAATATAGTGGCTGTATGACCCAAGACAAAACCCTTAACTTTTCAGTGCTTAGATGATAACAACTGTCTCAAGTAAAAGTACGTGATCTGCATTGTATTAAGAGAAAGACAACAATCTAATTTCAAAGCGTGGGTATTTAGATAGAGAATTACATACTTGCTCAAAACCAGATTGTACTTAGTACTGCAAAATACTAACCCTTTCAATGGTTAGTAGCCAGACTGACTTAGTACTACAAAATAATTCCCCCTTCAAGTGACAAAGAAATTATATCTTTTTTTTTCTTTTTCAGAATAAACTAGAAAGTGGAGTTATTTTTTTAAATTATTAGAAAAATAAAAAAATCACTTACTGAAAATCTCAGCCAGTCCTATTTACAACATGCATGCACATGCACATGCACACACACATACACACATCCCTCAAAAACTAACAAGAAATTGATGACTATAATCATTGAGGTTAATATCTGTATATAACTTGGACAATCAATTTAAAACATAATTAAGAAAAATACAGCAAATGGGATGTGTACCAAATAAAATTAAAGGCTAGTTAACAAAACTTTTTCCAGGAAAATATAACTACAAAATGATAAAACATTCATTTTTTTCTTCATTGTAGCTGAAAATAAGAGTAAAGAATTGTCTTAATAAAAATAGCCTCTAATTAAAAATACATCCCTTTCAACTGATCCCTTTGATATATGTAAATCTTTAATTATTTTACTAAATGAATTCAAATATTTATAGGCACTCTTATTTTAAATAAATTATTGTAACATTATCTGAAACCCACTCTCAATTTTAGCCCCTGAAGGCATCCAAACATTACACAGATATGGATCATAGGCCTAAAATATCTCTAATTTCAAGATATGCTTAACATGTAAAATGAAGTACTCTGCTTGCTGAAGAGAAGACAAAGATAAAGAATTATAGTTATTAAGCTATTTTCACATCAAAGCTATATACTTAGGTCTTACTTTGAACCTGATAAATGTTCATGGACCTGCAAAAATTTTATAATAATGATAACAATAGCTGTTTTTAGAATACTGTTACAATAGCAGTGTAGATAGTTTTCATTGTGAATGAAATTACAACATAATATTTTTATTCAAATGTAAAAAAAAAAAAGGTATTTTTAGTCACCTCTGTATTAAACTAAACAGAACATTAAAAGAAAATAATAGTAAAAAAATAGCAACTTGGCCCAGATTCATTTTGATGTAAACTCTATCCAAAAGTAATAAAGAACGCGATAAGGATGTGATGCTGATGATGACAATGCTGTTATCTGGTATCATTATTACAACTGTTGAATACAACTGAAAATGGGGGATCTGACCTATGAAATGGCAAAGATTCAAAAACAAGAACCAAAAAGCCTCAGTGATCACCATCTGCATGCACTAATCGAAGAATATGATGACAATAAGCTGTCAAGGAGATTTGCTTGTGAAAACATAAGTGCTATGATGATAGCAAATCAGGCCAAGTCACTGCCATGAGAAATTACAGAATGGTTATTCTCTAAGGTTTATAGATTTAGTGATCAATGTAGACTGTATAAGAAAATGGGACATACAATGCAATATTACTTCTACAGGATCTACAGGCAAAGCACTTACCAAAGATCGGAGAAAGGCCTGCCGCAGGCTAGCACCCTTACTTCATCAGCTTTAATGATGGCACTAAATGAGTGCACTTGCAGCCTCATTTGGCAGTATTTTAAAAAAAAATTTACTTAGCCATGTCATTAAAAAAATATTTGAAAAAGGAACCTACAACATTAAACTTAAGTAGGTGTGATTACCTTGTCAATAATGGAAAAATGTCTGGGAAGCAAGACAGGGACCATGGTAACTCATGCCATCTTGGCACATCTATCAGTTCTGAAAGATTCTGATTTTAAGTGGGTGGTTTTTTATATAAACTTAAGTGACCAGGAATCCATCAAGAAGTTACCAGGAAGCTATGTCAAAAGAAATAGAGGTTAAGCAGCGACTCTGGGGCAAATAAGGGCCCGAGGTCAGCTTTGTTACCTTTCAGGGAAAAATTAACCTAATCTATATTAGTCAGGGCTGAGGGAAACCCTGGTAAATAATAGTCAATTTATACCTAGCAAGATATGAGCTATGTGCTAGAATTATACATCAGAAAGTTGCTATTACTCAAGGAAAGACAAACAACTAATTCTGATATTATAATTTCAGATTCCAAATATCCTAGAGAATTTGACCGATAAACTCTACCTGAATAAGACAACTGTGGATTTAACAGTGGCCTGCATAAGCCTACACTAGACACATCAGCGATGCAAAAAAACAAAAACAAAACATCTTCATGTTTTTAAATAAACGCTATCATTTTGAACTTTCATAATCTTTAAACTACAAGGAACAAAAAAGCCTTTCAAAATATACAGACTTAGCTGAGACCAAAATTATGTGAAATCAAAACCATACAAATATTGTATCATTGAATACAGAGCTGGCAGGGACCTAAAGAGATTACTGAATTCATCCATTTTATAAATGAGAAAACTGAGACTTAAAAGAGACTTAATGACTTGTCCAAGATCATAAAACTAGGGCCAGAGGTAAGACTGGAAGCCAGGTCTTCCAAATTATAACCCAACCATCCCACTTTATCATCATCCCCTTTGTTCTGTCTGTAACTAGAATTATGCCAGGGATGTTTTCAATGGTTAGAACATTCATCAGTAAAGAAGCATTTATTAAGTATTTACACAGTGCCAAGTATTGTGCTAAGCACTGGGCATACTAAGGAGAAAAAAAAGTAAAAATGCCATCACATTGTCCTGAGGGCATTGAAAATTTTAACAGGAAGACAAAACACAAATAACTAAATATTCTAAGATAGATAAAATACAAATGAGACATAGTCAGAATGAAGGCACCAAGAGGAGGAAAACTTGGGGAAGGTGGAATTGGAGCTGAACCCTGAAGGAGATGAGGAGGAAGAGCACTCCAAGGATAAAGGAAGAGCCAGAGAAAAGGCATCAAGTCAGGAGATAGGATATCACGTCTGAGGAACAAAGGAGGCAAAGACAGCAGGATCATAGCCTATATGGAGAGAATAAAAATATAAGAAGACTGTGAAAAGATAAGGAGAGAGAAGGTAGGAAAGAACTTTCAAAGCCAAACAGAACACTTACATGTGATCTTGGACAAATAGAGGACTATAGATACTTACTAAGTAGGAAGGTGAGACTTGCACTGGGCAAATCCTTTTGGGAGTGGCAGATAGACCAGAAGGGGTAGAGACTCGATGCAGTGAGACCTAAATAGAGGCTACTTCAGTAGTTCAAGAGAGAGGTAATTGTTGGAATTCTTACAAACCGCTAACTAATTAGAGTTGATCTGATCTTACAAGAAGATGTTTTGGGCAGAACCTGAAACAAGGTACTAAGTAGAACTAATTAGTACAATGCTTGTGTTTGCACCTTTACTCATTGGAGTTCACAAGTATGCCAGATTCATAAAGTAAACTTTGTAACTTTGTGAATTCACACCTCCCTTAAAGCTCTTAGGGCCAGAGAGCACTATGGGAGAAAACCCATAATCCCATTCTCTCAGAAGAGTCAGATATAAGGCCAGTGAAGAGAGAGCTATTCGAGAATATATTCCACTTGGCTGGCTGGTGGCAGAAGAGAGTTCAGCTGCATTGGAGAGGAGCACTCTGGTGCAGACACAGAGCACTTTGGGAGATTTCAGCGGAATTACGACAGAAGCCCTCTCTCAGAGGCAAGAGAGAATATTTTCCACTTGGCTGGCTGGTGGCAGAAGAAGAGTTTTCAGAGGAAGAAGCTACGAGTCGAGAGTTCAGCGGACAACCAGATTCATCTTCATCTCACACCACTGTAGCTGGTGGCTGGGCTCCTGCACTTCCCCCTCTGAGACCAAGCTGGTCTGAAAGACTCACCAGAAAGCTAGCTGAGCCCCAAGTGAAGGAGACAAGAGATTCATTCCATCTCTGTGCTGGCTGGAGGCTGAAGAAAGCAGAGGCAGAGGCTGAAGGACAGAATCTTTGGATTTGGAGACATTCGGAGGGCTCTAAGTTAACCGGGCTATATTAGAGACAATAAAAGATCTGAACTTTTATCACCTGGCTGAGTTTTGAGATGATTATTACTTTCAACTGATACTAAAGCTGCCTCCAAGAAAACCTCCCCAAGAAACCTGCACCTCTTCACCCAGAGAGAACCTTCTTAAATTATTATTTATAAAGAAGAACAAGAACTCCAATAGGTAATGAAGGTCTATATCAAGAGACAGAGAGATGTAAGACAAAAAAGAAAAGGAAGCAGAAAAAGAGATCATGAAGACTGAAGGAACAAGATTTGGTAGCATATTATATATGTGGAATAAGTTTTAGAGATGAAGACTGATACCAAGTATAAGCTGGAGTGATAAGAATACTGGCATCCTTAAAAAATAACCTCAAAGTTGGAAGTTTTGAGGGATTGAGCTGAGTTCCGTTTTGAGGGGAAAGATAATGAAGTAATTTATACATGTTAAATTTTAAATATTTGTTAAACATCCACTTTGAAATGTCCACTAGATAGTTGATGGTGTAAAACTCAAGTTTAGAAAATAAGTGTTGGGGAGCATCTAGGTGGAGCAATGGATAGAGCACCAGCCCTGAAGTTAGGAGGACATGAGTTCAAATCTGATCTCAGACACTTCCTAACTGACCCTGGGCAAGTCACTTAACACCAACTGCCCCAGCAAAAATAAATAAATAAATGGATGAATAAATGGATAAATGAATGAATGAATGAATAAAAACAAAAGCTTGCTATTATCATTTAAAAAATAGGTTGGGCTATTTAATTCTATAAATTGTTCTTATACATATAATGACTTATCCTTGGGATCTGATAAGATCAATAAGCAATAAAACTCTTAAGGAGTAGAGAGTTCGAAAAGAAAACCCTAAACAGCCACCATGAGTGAGTATAAGCTGAAGATTGAACAAAGACGACTGAAGAATACTCAGCTGGGAGAAGACTCAGGAGATTACAGTACAATGAAAGCTTAAAGACAATAGGCCAACAGGAAAAAGGCCAACAGTATGAAAGACTACAAAGAGAGAAAGAAGAATTAGGACTGGGAAAAGTTCATTAGATTTGGCAATGAAAAGATCATGTATAATTTTTGACAAAGTAGTTTCAATTGAATGATGAAATCACAAACAAGAATTAGTGAAGGGGTTAAAAACAAATGAGAGGAGAGGAAATAGAGAATAATACATATCAATTAAAAAACATTTATTAAGAACTTATTATGTGCCAAGCACTGTGCTAAACAATGAAGATACAAAGACAATCCCCTAAAATGAAGAAATGGAGAAAGCAATGCACAGAAAAATATATACAAAACAAACTTCATACAAAAAAGATAGGAAATAATTAACAGAGAAAAGGCACTAAAATTTAAGAGGGATGACTTCTTATCAAAGGAAAGATTTTTGTAGGAACTTATGGGAAGCCAGGAAGTTATGGCGTCTGAGTGTCCAAGATGGTTAACATCCAGAAAGAATAACTGGAGCCAAGAGATGGAAGATCTTAGTCAGGAATAGCAAGATTAGTGTTACTGAAGAATACTTTTCAGGAACTAAGATATAAAAAGTCAAGAAAGGTAAGAGGGGGCTAAGTTACGACAATATCACAGAGCACTTTTTATTTGTTGCTGAAAGTAGGAGGAAAAGACTAGAGGATATTGTGTGAAGTGATTTAGGAAAATCACTTTATTGACTGAATGGAAGACAGACTGGAATGAGGAAATATTTAAAATAAGAATACGCATCAGCAAGCTACCAGTAGTCTAAGTGTGAGGAGATGAGGGCCTGCAGTAGTGTGAAGATAGGATCAGAAAAGCTAAGGGGCATATTCAAGAGATGCTACAAAAGTGAAATCCTTAAACCTAGGCAATAGTTTGGACATGGAGGGTGAGGGATAGTGATAATGGTTGGGAAGAGGGTGCTGTTCTATACAACTATAGGAAAAGTAGAAAGGAGGCAGGGTTTAGAAGAAAAGAGAATAGGTTCTGTTTTGGATATGATGAATTGAGGTTTTGTACTAGACCTCAAATCTGAGATGTTTGAAAGATATTTGGAGAGGTGAGACTATCAGCAAGGAAAATGGGGCATGAAATGCAGAGTTAAGAGCTTGCAGATGGTAATTAAATCCATGGGAGCTGATGAGATTTCCAAGTGAAATAGCATAGAGAGAGAGGAGAAGGCAGCCCAGGGCTGAATCCTAAGAAAAAACAAAGATAGAATGATCTGGAGGAGGCCCCAAGAAAGGTAACAAAGCAGGAAGGAAGGAGGAGAAAAGGAAGGAGGAAAATCAGGAATGAATGGTGTCTTCAAAACTGAATGTATTGAAAGAAGCAAAAGAGAAAAGAGTGTCAAAGGAGACAGAATTAAGAAAAAGCCATTGGATTTGGCAACTAAAACATCATTAGTCCAGTTAATGATCATCTCTATATAGATGACTTCCAAATTTAGACATCTAGCCCTAATCTATCTTCTGAACCACAATACCTTCTAGGCACCTTCTCTGTCCCGTCCCATCAGCACTTGAAATTCAAGAAATGAAACAGACTATAAACCTTAGAGCATATAATAAGAAAGGGGGAAATGGGATTTAGAGAAGCAATCTCGATGTCCATTGCAGCTTGAAACAAACATTACATATTTACTGAGTATTTTCCCTCCAATCCCATTTAAAAACTATTCTTAGTTATCACATTTCAAGGAGAAATAAATTTTTTCATTAATTTTATACCAAGGGATGAAGTACTAAGTTAACAATCAGAACTTCGGGAAACATCTAATTTAATCAAAACCACAGAACAAACCCTGTCATCATCAATTTAGAATCAAGATGCTGAAAAATGAAGTAATTTTCTGATGTTTTAATTATCAATAGGCCATATTTATAAATTTAAGATTACACAGATTACAGTCATTGTTCTTCTCAAATCTCCCAGGATCTTAAAAATCAGACCTGCCTTGTTGTGATGAGCATCCTACTGTTTGGGATAGAGCAATTGACTTATTCAGATTGCCTAGATTCAAATTGAAGATCTGACAATTACTAGTTGTACAGCAACAGACAAGTCATTTTAGCTCTCTAAAATTCACTACCTTCATCTATATAGATAACAGATGAATCTCTCAGGTTGTTGTGGCTCTCAAATAAAATAATGTATTTAAAGCAATTCACAAATTTATCAAAGCTGTTAAACATTTCGAGGAGGATGAATGAGTAGAGTTAGCTTTTCAAAAGTTGAAATGAGTGATGAAGTTGTTGTTCCCTGAAAATGTATGATGCACTGAACAAAAAATACATTTTAATACATTTATTAGAAAGAAAAGAAGCTGTATGTCAAAATGGATAGAGAGTCAAGACTCAAGACTCAAGACTCAAGACACATGCTAGGCTTAGGACCCTGGATAAATTACTTAATGCCTTATGTAATCTCATAACTTGCAGAAAAGTTGTCTATCTGCATTGGTAGAGAGAGTTTCAATACTAAGTATTCCCTAAAGTAATGAAATTATGAGCCTACTCTCCACCCCTAATATTCAGAATTTTACCCTTTCTTAGTTGCATGTTTTAAAAGAAGACACACATATGCTGTATCTGCATTCCATTATATCTCTCTCTAACTCACATCACTACCCTCCTCTCATAGAGACGTCAATAAAGTAATACTAGATCCCTAAAATAAATCGATTTAATTTTTTCCATTCATAGTTACTTTCCATTCATAGCCAATTGAGCAGTTGGGCTCAGTAGATTCAGGTCTAACAGGTCTTCCTTGGGTACAAGTTCTGCCCAAAGACTGTAAGGGCAAAGCAAGTCATATTACCTCTAAGTACTTTAGATCTGGGGTGGGGAACTTCTTTTCTGCCAAGGGCCATTTGGATATTTATAACATCATTCCCAGGCCATACAAAATGATCAACTGATAGAACTTGAGCAATGGGAGTTTGTAGTACTTTGTTTTGAGCTCATTATCACCTATAGTTGCATTAACAAATGATTCAGAGGACCTTATACAGCCTGACAGCCTGATACTGCCCACCCCTATTGCAGACAAGTCTGTAAGTTATAGAGAAGGAATCTGAGAGCACTGGCAAAACAAATTTGATCATTTGGGAATTCCTGATTATCAATTAAATCATAGGAACTAAATTTTAGGGACCCTACCTTTAATCTTTTCCATTCACATTCATATTCATGTATTGAATAAAAACACAGAATCTAAGATGTGTCTCTAATGAGCCTGTCAATATTCTCAGATATGAATTACCTTTAACAAGTATTTTCAGCCATATGTCTAAGCACAGTGTTTTCACGAAGTAAGAACTTAATTAATATGGACTAGATTAAGTATATTGTTTTGAAAATACAAGTACATTCTGTCAAACTAAATGGGGCAAAAAACTCATACCCTGAAAGCCTGAAACTCAAGATTTCAAGAAATTCAGGATATTCAACAGTCAGATTAGCATTATTTCTAAATACAAGAGTGTTGTATAATGAGACATGAATCATGTTACTCTTTCAATATACAGTACATATTTGAGGGCTATTTAACCACACAATATTATCAAATGTTTTCACATAATGCAGATTTTCTGATTTAAGGATGATTTTTATTACAGAAGAATTTAAAGGTCTTTTATCACCAATTAAAGAAATTGAAAATATTAGGAAGGATGTTAAATTCTATTGCTTCATATAGTTGTGTACAATTTGCCACAAAGTCAAAGCATCTCTCTCTACTAAACACAAGTAGACCGGGAAGGTCAATTAAGTACAAGACTTACCTTCATCACTGGCTGCCTGCTGCTTTACCAGAGTCATTGGTGATCTGGCTGGTGGTTTACTCAGTGGGTGGCGCCAACTCTTGGAAGTTTTTGTTTCCCCTTCTCTTCTCTGACTACAAAACTAAAATAAGGAAAAACCAAACAGAATTTAAATCAGATTTACAAATATTGACTTTCATACTGGACAGTAGAAAATTATGCCAAGAAAAAATATAATGAATTTCATTTCTTTTACAACTTCTATCTCCCTTTGGGGCATATGAGCTGATGCTTTTTACACTTATGAGGGAAACAGACTTAAAGTAAAAGAAATAAAAATGAAGAATAAAAATTTTCTAGTTTATATTCAATAAGGAATTTTTCAGGAGCAATTTTATCAAGAAGACATTGAACGTACCTTCTGTTTCATCCTCAAAATACTTACTGAAAGGTGGGTTAAGTTTGTCAGACCCGCAATATACTAACAAGCTCTCAATTTCTCAGAATTCTAAACTAAGCATAAAAAAAATCATAGCTTTCTTTTTTCAAAAGAAAGTAGTCAAAATAACTATGTTTATCTTATTCCTATTTTTCATTGGACATCTTGTGGTTCCTTTCATCTTTCCATTGGGGGATCGCAAAGCTCTTGGAAACCTGTTTCCCATGCTAATATCTATGCCATCCCTGCACAGACAGAAAAACTAATTAACAACACTATAAAAACTGAAGCATGACTTTGCTGCCATGAAACCATTTTAAATTTGTTTCCCAAAACCTTCGTCAGGATTTGTTTAAAAGTATTTGGTGAAAAGGATAGAATCACTTCAAAAAATATTTGCTAAGAAGTTTTACAGTAGTAGAACTTTTGAATCCAGGTTAGGGCTTAAAATAAGGATTAGATTCAGTACATCTCATCATTAGTCCCAGACAAGAAAGAAACACCTGATAATACATATGAAGAGGTTTTACAATTTTAAATAGAAAAGTAACCAATTGTTTTCTTCAGACAAGAAAGAGAGGCACATAATGCTTTCCTCTCTACTTTTTGGGGAAAAAAAGGCAAAGGGGAAAAGGGCTAAATGGGAGATCAATTTTGTCAAATCCATCACAAATGGTAAAAGAAAAGCAGGAGTATAAATTATTCTAATGACCTGAAAGTGAAATGGCTTTTGATAGTCTATTATAACAATCTAACAAAAATCTGAGAAGAATATCAATATGAAAAAGTTGTGGTGGTGGAAAATAGTTTAAAATGAAAACATTAAAATACGTAATTACACCTACATGTTGATATAAAATTTGGTTCAAAATACCTACAAAGTAATTTTTGGTTAACATTTAGCAATATTGTTTATTGTAATATTTTGTTATTATTGACAATATTGTAATATTTTTTATAATTATGAGATGGCAGGACCTTGAATGGTCTGTGATTCCTCCAAAACTGCAGACTGAAACCTATCTAAATCCTCTCATGATCTGTGATTCTTGCCCATGGTCTCCCATAACCCCTTCACATAGGGCTGACCCAATGCATAAGGATAACATCCTCTGGATGACATGTATAACAAAAGAATACAAACAAAATCTGAAAGTCATCCATCACTCTTCTTATATGACTGCTACTTTTCTGGTCACACATCTCTGTTAGCATCCATTATGTTGATTTTGTTACACAGTTCTTGGTGGGTATTTTTTTTTATTTTGTATTTTATATTACCTTCAACTTTAATTCTTAGGAGACTATTATATTCTGTAACTCATAGCCATAAAGCAACAATAGAAAAATATTGTGTTGTGATTTTTTTTAATGGCCTCTTTTTTCAAAAAAGGAAGCTTGGGGATCATTAAAAACACTGAAAACTTTTCCAAGAACAAGCTAAGCCATTCTATTCCTTCATTTCAATTATGAGGCTATCATCGCATTAATTCATATTGACTAGCCATGATATATGTCCTGATGAACCAACTCTGTTGGTTATCCATCCAATACTAGCATAATCTGGAAAACACATACTTTTCATCAATTTGGTTTTCCTAGTGTGGATAATCTGTGTGTATTCTAGAAATGATTATGGCTATCTTATAAAAAGTTAAGAGCTTTTTAATGTTTGTTCTTGTACATCTATGCTTAGTGAAATGCCTAGGACATTGTAGAAGCTTACTAAATGATGGCTGAAATGACAGTGAAATGAATCTTATTTAGGAAGCTCTGTAACATGTAGACCTTCGTGGAATTGACACAGGATAACTGACAAAAGCACTTGAAGAGTAGTATCATCGTTAAGAAATCTCTCTTTTACTTGGATTCTCTTCATCTTTTAAATATGATTAATGGAGAAGTTATGATGATGGTATAATTAAAAGAGAACTTGCCTAGATCTTAGGATACCTGATTTTAATTTCCAGCCCAGTCATTTACTAGAAGTAAGACTTTAAGTGAGGTCCCTGATCTCCTCATGTTAAAGGAACTGTTTAGATAATAATAACTGTTTAGATAATGACCTCTAATAAGTTTGAGCCTCAATAGTCTATGATTCTTCTGAACTATACTATTAACCTATTTGCAGAATATCCTATTTATAGAAAAAGAATGGTTAAAGTATTTATAGAATTTTTGAGATAGAAGGAATTTGAGAGGAATCACCTAAGCTTATTTGTAGGCAGGCAATATCTCAAGTCCAGCTTTTCTTTCTTCCTTTCTTTCTCTCTCCCTGCCCCCCACTGTCTCTCTCTTTCTCTGTACTGACACACACACACGCGTGCACACACACACACACACACACACACAGACACACACCCCTTTCACTCTGTCTCTCTCCTTCAAGCTTTCATCTGCTGACTTACTCAATTACAAACATCTAAAGAACTGAACCTGAAAACTCAGTTATTAAATAAGTTAGCAATATCATACAGCAGTTAAACAACACTGATGTGAGATAGAAAGTAAACTTTTAGCAAAGCCAAAAATGGAGATCCTGTTTCTCTAGGACTTTAAGGTTTACAAGGCACTTTCCTTACAATATCCCTATGAGGTTGATAACTGGAGATGTTATAATCTTCATTCCATGGAAGAGGATGTAAAAACTTTAAATGGTTAAAAGCCTGGCCTAAAATCACAGCAAAAATTGCTGAAATCATTATTGAAAACAAAATTTTCTAACACTACATCTCTTCCTAGTGACTCTCAAAGCAAAATAAAATAATTACATTTCTTTCCTAACAGTTTAATTTTACTTTGGTATAAAAAGACACAAAGAAAAAATGAGTTGTGTCCTAATGGTGAAAAACAAAAACAAACACAAAAGAATAATGGAAATGCTGGAGTCAATTTTGACTAAATTAAGCCAGTGCTTGACTTAAAGTCTTTAAGGTTATTAATAGAACAAGAGATAAATCATATTCATTTCGTACAAAATATCATTAATAATGGCTGCCAGTTCTTGCTAGTATGATTTTCATATAAGGAACACTGGTCAAAGGATCAGAAAATGAAAAGTATCTGTGTTCTTATTATTTATCTGTATTTCCTCTTGTCCCTTAACTGTAATTTCTTACAAAATACAGCTACTTTTATTCCAGACATTTCTTAGAAAGGGAAAATCAAGTTAAAGTGGCCACTCAGCTCATCCTACAATACCAACATTCATTTCTGCATGCTGTTTTTATTCAAAACAATAAAGTATTTGGCAAAACCAATTACATAATAGCAAAAAAAAAAAAAAAAAAAAAAAAAAAGAACACCACCTTCTTACTCTACCTGGAAAAGAAGAAAAAAAGAAAAGCAAATCTATTTAAAGTTCAATGAATAAAATGTAAGGGAAACTGAATCATTGACATTAAAAATGATTAAAATAAAGTTTTTTTAACAATTAAAAAAAAAAAAAAACCCACAGAGAAGCCTGAGATGTAGCTTATTATATTTAATAATGAAACTAAGTTCTTCATCATGAAATTTCTAATAATTAAAGGATCTATTTTTTAGTATTTTATATAAATTTTATTAGGAATTTTTACAAACAAAAATAACCTAAAATTCTCCATTTTAATTCTCTCCTAATCCTTTCAATTTCCAAGTAGAGTTTACATAATTGATATATCATAGTTTAGTTTACCATCGAGATACTATATTTTTCCCATTCAATATTTTCATAATTATAAATGGGACGATCATTTTATACACACATCTTTTTTCTTTTTTGCAAGGGATACTATTTTTGGAAAATTCATTCAACTACTTCTTTTCAAATAAACTGGACTAATAATTTTCTAAGCATTTTCCCCAAATGTGGTATCAAGATTCAGTATAGATACTGAGATACAAAATGACTAAGGCTTGTGATCAAAATAGGAAGTTCAATAGAGTTTAATATTGATCAGAAAGTGTTAATAATAGATGCAAAAAGTCTACCTCAGAATCTCAGCATTGAAGGGATTACAGATGTCATCTAATTCAAACCATACATGAGACAGGAATTCCTCCTATATACCTATAAATAGAAATCCAGTATCTACTAGAAAAACTTCCAATGACTGATGGAGCACCATTTCTCAAAGATAGACTACTTCACCTTTGTGCAGCTCTAATTATTACAAAAGTATTTATGGTTCCTCCACACCTTCAACTCACAGAATGCTATAAAATGTCTCTCTCTCTCCCAAATTTCTTTTACTTAATTCCATCTCACTATATCTAAAATTCTGCAATTCTATAGTAAAAATATACAGTTACAAAAAAGGGTGGACCACTATAATGTCATAGAGCCAAATCTACTTGGTACTTAGCCCAGGATCTAATTATATAAACAACTGGACTTTCCCTTTTCACTCACCTTTATTCCCTGAGAGTAACCACAGAAGTAAATTTAGTGATCCTACTCAGTAATTCAGAGTATGTAAAGGTCTGCCATCAGATCTAGATTTCAACTTCATAGATCTAAGCAAGACTAAAGAAGAGATAAGACTGGCAAAAATTCATCTAAAAAACATTAGGGCAAAATATGGAGAAACAGAACAGATATAGACAGAAGATAGGTCCTACTGGTCCAAATGCAAAAGGATTCTAGTCAAGACAATAAATTAGGCCGTCAAAATGCCTTAATTCAGAAGAAATACTTCCAAGATCAGAAGGATCATAGAATAAAGAGATCTCAGAGATCTTTCATTTCATTCAAACTGTACTTAAACATAAATCCTCTTCACATCCTCATTAAGAAGTTGGTCAAGTTTCTGCATGAATATCTCAAAAACTGGTTACTTCCTCCATCTAAGGCAACACATTCCATTTTTTGTATGGCTTTAAATTTAGGAAGTTACTCCTTCTCATGTCAAGAAAAACACTGTGTTAAACTTCCATTCACTCTTCCAAATTAAATTCTGCCCTTTGGAGCCAAGTTGAACAATCTTCCCTTGACACCTTTCAAATTTTGAAAAACAATTATCACATATTCCATGCATACAGATTGTCTTCTCCTGGCTTGATAGCTCCAGTTTTTCAACCAATTCAATCCTCATACAATTGAGTCTTTTTCCTGAGGCAATTGGAGTTAATTGACTTTCCCAGTCTCACACAGCCAGGAAGTGTTAAGTGTCTGAGGTCAAATTTGAACTCAAATCCTCCTGACTTCAAGGCTGGTGTTCTATCCACCATACCAACTAGCTGCCTCCAATTGACTCTTCTTTATCACACATGTTACTCAAATTGTCTAGTTTCTGTACTCTGGCTAAATTTTCAAAAATTTTCTTTTATTTGAAACTCCCAAATGTCTCACATGAAGACTATTTCTCTCCAAATTCTACCCACAGTGAAGATGCTGCTTATCCAGCTCTTGAATCATACCAACAAAGTAAGGGAAATGAAAAGCTCAGAGAGCAAAGGCTGTTTTTGACTTTCTTTGTATCCCTAGCACTGAGTACTGTATCTGGAACATAGCAAGAACTTAATACATGGTTGACCTGGTTCATGGTTGATTTCAAAAAAATCAGAATTGGCAACATTAGCATTCAGGAATGACTTAGATAAGTCTTGAAAGTGAGACAAAGACTTGCTTTTTGACCCCCTTTACTTTGCTTAGTATAATATCTAAACCTGCAGCTACCCTATGTAATCTAAAGAAATGAGACTAATTGGAATTGAACCTATTTCTGTCAGAGCTAGAAATAAAAGAAATATAGTAAATTAATCACTTCTCTGCTTAACTGTCAGTGGCAAATAAATTAGGATAACTAAGTAGATTTCCTACAATGAGCAAAGGCCTCATTCATTCTAGAAAAGATGCAATGAAAACAATGGTTACCTAATTACACTATGCCCACAGAAAATAACTTTACTAATAATTTTTCATTTATCCAGCATTGTCGGTGATGAAGTGTTTGCTAAAAATAATAAAGCAAATATATTTATGCACCAAACTTATTAGTAGCTAGATGATATAAGGCATGAAGTAATGGGTTTGCAGTGCACATTTACTAGAAATGTGACCCTGGGCAACTTGTGTCACAGATGTGTTCCTCAATTTTCTCATTTGTAAAATAGAGGATTTAGATTTAGGGGCATCTAGGGTGCTTTCTAATCCTAATTCTATAGTCTTATAATATTATTTAATTTCAACAACTTTACCTTACTTAAAATTTTCAAAACTGTAGCATATAAATCCTTGCCTTTTTAATCAGAGACACAATATAATTTGATCTCTTATTGATAATTCAGTGTAAGTATTAATTAGGACATAAATTACTAGAATTTGTTGCAACAAAAATGCCTTCTTCAAGGATGCCTGAAATGTAAGGAACTTCTTGCTTCTAAATCAAATTACTCCGGATACATATTGGTAGTTATAGACTTACTCTTTAATTTATCTTTCCAGTCGTTTGATGCCAACATTACACTTTCCCTAAGAATCCCTTCTAGCGCCTCCCCCTCCCTTCCCCCCCCCCCCCCCCCCCCCCCCCCCCCCCCCCGGTCTCAATTCATGCCCTTCTAATATCTTGTGGATTAAGAAACCAGATAACAAAAGTTTTTGTATTAAATTAGAGACAGAAATTTTTAAGTGAAATCCTAAAGACCTTTTTTACAAAATAAAATATATTGGAGTTAGTGCTTAATCTTTTCAGAAACTATTTCAGGGGAGGGAGAAGGAAAAGGGGGACACTACTTCACTTTCACATTCTCAGAAAATTGATATTAACATGAGTGAGTCTCTAACTTTCAAATAAATACATCACATATAAGATATATATATCAGAAATTACCTTGTATTTGGATTCAAAAATATACTTAAAAGTTCCTAGAATTTTCTAATCATGCATGTTCATATTTAGGCAAGATACAGAAGAAGGTAAGCTCCCTGAGGACAGACTTTAATATTTGTCTTTTCAGTCCTCAGTACCTACTATAATGAGTACTTGATAAACATAATTTAATTAAACCATTACTTATTTAGCCCAGTTTTCACTTATAAAATAATATTTATACTATCATATCTCACAGAATTATGACAATCAAATGAAATAAATTATATTAAGTACATAAAGCAAAAATATAAAAAATTTAACTATATTTTTTAAAAGAATCTACTCCTATATGATATAGCCTGTTAAGTTATTAAAACATTTTATGAAATCCACTTCATTTAAAAAGTCAACTTTAAATATGTATGTAAAATTGGAAAGAAAACAGGCTTTAAGAAAAAAACAAGAATGATATTTGTATATTATATTATACCCCCCCAAAAAAGAAAAAAAGATAGTGCCCACTTTACTGTGTTCACTTTTAGAACTTGCTGTGAGTTGAAAAAGGATTATCATCTTAACATATAAGGGTCTTCAAAGCAAATTCTTTCAGATACTCAAATCCAGACTACCGCAATAGTATTAAGAAAACCATACCTCTTGTGGCTCTTATTTTTGATGAAGTGCTGCAGACAAGAGGTTCAAGCTACAACAATTTTGTGAAATTTCCTCTTTATTCAAGGGCTTCAATAACTACAATCTACATGCATTTACATGAATGAGAGAAAATGCTGATATTTCACAAATTGAATTGGGACAGTCTCCAAGATTGACTACACAAAATAATAGTGGGAATATTTGTTGTAAGGATCTTACACATACATGGTCAATGTCTAGAGAGGGTTTCACAGGGGAAAAACAAATGTTACTGGGCATGTTCATTTATTTAAATATACTTTTATAATTTAAAACTGCACCATAATTGCTATAAAAAATGCCTACAAGAAATCTATATAAATTATATACAAACACACATAAGAAATGTTAAATACTCCAAAAGATTAATTTGTAAATCCTGTCTATACTCTAGGAGGTTTATTCCCTACCACTCACTCTCAACTTTCTTCACTTCCTTATAAACATGTTTCTACCCCTGCTATTATACTAAAATTACTCTTTGAATGGTCAACTGTCATATTATCTAATTACTTTCTTGCAGTAAATGACCATTTTTTAACTGTAAGGAAAAAAGTACAGGATTTGGAATAAGAAAAGATCTGAGGCTGGATCCTAAGTCTAAACAAACATTTAATAGTTTTGTGACCATGAAAGAGTTACTTAATTTGTCTATACTTATATATTTTAAGCCACAAAAAAGGGAAAATAAGACCAATTTTTGTATTAAGATTTTACGATTGCTTTACATACATTAGTACAAAAGCAATTATTATTCCCATTTTACTGATGAGGAGAATGAAGAACAAGAAATTAGAGACAAAGATATATGTCTAAGGGAAAAAAGTCACCAGTCCTCTGACTATAATGTGCAATGTTTTCCATACCAAACTCTGCCATTTCACATCAAAAAAGTGCTCTAATTTTTTGTACTTGGGCCCAGAAGCAAAGAAATTTTTTTTGTTAACTAAAGACATATATAATAAAAAGTATTTGAAAACCATTTCTTATGAAATGATGGATAATAAAAGACTAAAAAGGCTCATAACAACCTAAAGCACTGTCTACTAAGAGTGGTATAGTTATATAGAAAAAAATCAGAGGCTGAAGTTGGAAGCAATGTAAAAGCAGATTTATCAAAAGAATAGCTGCTTCATAAAGAAGGTTAGCTGACCATCATAGATGTTATATCTTATAGAAAGAAATCTTGCAGTGGAGGGGAGGTTAGATTAGATGACTGGTCTCTTTCAATTCTGAGTCTATGTTTCTAAATTCTTTGAAAAAGAAGAAAAATATGGCAGTGTACATCACATATCAACAAGACAAAGTTTTCAACGGGAAAGTGCAAATTGTAAAGTTTGCTGAAAATAATGCATAAACCTGCTCATTTTATGAGCAACTTAATTGAAAAACAAATCAACTCGCAAAGTATTTTTAAGAAAGAAAAGCCATACCTGGCATCTGAATTAAGATGTCATTTTTTTCAGTGTTGATTATTTCAAATCTTTCCAAGAACATATAATATCATCATTGTATCTACTCTCTTCTGCTTATATATTGTGCATCATAAGTTTCCCTATGACTCAGTTTTAGACTGTAACCATGACTTTCATTGGTTGAAAAAAACAATCATAATTTGGTAATTAAATGACTGATGAATGATCTCTGAATGAATAAGACCAAACACTAGACAGAGGTAAGATATACAATCTGTCTCTGGGCTGATACTCAAAAATCTTTACAGCTTGGTAGATAAAACTTGCTAGAACTTTTGTACCATTGCCATGGTCTTCAAGAATCCAAGGTAATTTTGGAGGTCCTATGTCATTATATATTGTTAATTTTTTTTTCTTTTTTTCTGAGGCAATTGCAGTTAAGTGACTTTGCCAGGGTCACACAGCTAGGAAATATTAGGTGTCTGAGGCCAGATTTGAACTTGGATCCTCCTGACATTGGGGCTGGTGCTCTATCCACTCCAATACCTAGCTACCTCAACAGAACAACTGTTAAATGGCTCTTTCATGGGGATCTGAGAAAGGAAGAAGTAAGTAAATTTGGCCCTAAGCTCTTGTGCCACTGAAAACTGGTAAACCAAGGAATAATAGCTGTGGCTGCTTTTCCCTAGAGACTTGCTAGATTTCATGATAACTAGGGGAGAAAAATGTTAATATTCATTCTAAATTTATTAAAATTTTGATAAAAATCCCACCTCCAAGCTAAAGAAATTTAATTAAGGGAGGAGCACTTCTTCAGATCTGGCTTCATACTATATTGCCAGACAGGCAACAACATGATATAATACACACAGGTCTGAATTCTGGCTCTGTTTCTTACTACTTGGGTGACCTTGGGTTACCTCTCTGGGTAACAGTTTTCTCTTCTGAAAAATAAGGATTTTGGACTAAGTAAACTCAAAGGTGTCAACCTTGAAATCACCAAAACATGTAATTTTTAGCTGGTAAAAACAAAAAAAGGAAAAAAAGTGGGAAGGCTAAAAGAAGAAAAAATATAAAACACAAAGTAACTTATTAGAAGTACCCTCAATAATGGTTTGCTTTGCTAGGGGTCAGACAAAAAAAAAAAAAAAAAAAAAAAAGGGAAGTGGGAAAGAGGAGGAAGAGGGCCTGCATGTTTGGAAGGAGAGCAAAAGCTGAACTGACATTAAAATCCTTTACTTAAAATTTCCTCAGTTTGATGCCCTCGTAGAAGTTGTTTAAAGGGCAATGCCTAGCAAAGTAGGCACTTGATAAATATTTGTTGAATAGAAGTGAAATTAGGCA
This sequence comes from Antechinus flavipes, assembly GCF_016432865.1. Classification (NCBI taxonomy): domain Eukaryota; kingdom Metazoa; phylum Chordata; class Mammalia; order Dasyuromorphia; family Dasyuridae; genus Antechinus; species Antechinus flavipes. The sequence continues at coordinate 108,483,101 of NC_067398.1, forward strand.
ACAGCTATAAAATATAATTATCAAAATAAGAGAATGTTTCCAACTTTATGAGCATAACAAAATCAGTGCTACTTAGAGCAATTAATTTCCCTCAATCTATGGGAATATAATTAACATGCTATTCATACTACAAATAGAGAATCCTTAATTATTTCAAGACCTGAAAATATTTGACAAAAATATATTTCAGACATTTCAGAAATGTCTCACTAGATTATAAATGCAGTAAAAGCAGAGAATTTTCCACATACACTTGGAATTTTCAAGCCATTTCTTTCTCCTTTGGTTACAGCTGGGATTTCTCCCGGTTCTAAGCCACTTTCACTGCTTTCTAGATCACTGTCATCTTCCTCGGTGGAGATGCTACTACTTTCTTCTTTTTCCAGGCTCTCAGCTTCAGAAGAGACAGACTCACATGACTTTGGTCGGGAACCAGTCTGCTCACATTCTCTCTCAGATTTCAAATTGTCTTCTTTTATACATCCCAAAGAGAGAGGCATAGAGGCAGAAGATTCCATGGGATCAGAAGCAGCAATAGTGGAATCCACTTTGTCATACTCAGGTTTTATTTCCTGCTTTACAGAATCAGGGTAGAAAGATGTGCTTAAGCCACTGCTTTCTGGAGAAGAAAAAAACACGGGTTATTAATAAAGTTTGTACTGTGTCATTATCATATAATGTTTTTATACAATTAAGTACTGAATATCAATTTCACAATTGCTCTTGGTTTTGTCAAAATTAATGATCTTTTCAGTAAACATTCTTGCATAAGCCAAAATGAAAAGATGGAACAATCCATTTTTAATCAAGTGATCAATTAAGTAAATGGCAAGTTATCTGGGGTTACTAAGCTTTTAATGTTAAATTTATTATTATATAAAATGTAGTAATAAATAAAAAACTAAAGAGGTGAAAAACTTAAAGGTATTGAGAAATTTGAAAATCACAGATGATAGTATTAATTTTGTGGCACTAATTTTGTAGATTTTTATTTTAAAAGATCTGTCCTCAGATTTGGGTAAGCAACAAAGACACATAATTCAGATCTCTAGACTAGAAACCATCACTTGTCTTTACTATTCATAGATGGTATAAGTATTTGTTAGGGAGGAGAAAAAAAATAGAAATATTATGCTCAAAAAATAGTACAGCACGAAAAAGGATCTCCTAGAAATGATTCCCAAAGCTGTCACAGTAACAATTTATCATTTTACATTTAAATAGGGCATTGAGATCCATAGAGAAATAAATTTTTTCCTAAACATTAATCCAAAGAAGTATCAAAACTGCTCAACCTAGAAAATGAAAACAAACAGTATAAAGGCATAAAGGATCAGCAACAATTTCCTACAAACGTCCTGAAAAACAGCAATAATATTTTACCCATGTACTTATCCCAACTTTTCTTCTTTTTTCTCAATTTCCTCTTTCTTCTTTTGCTCCTTTCTCTCTTCCTCCCTCCCTCCCTCCCTTTCATTCCCATGCATACATGCAGTCTCTACTACCATCCTGAGACAGTATAATTCAGTGGTAGAAAGTGCTAAATTTGGAGTAAAAGAAACGGGATTTAAATCCTAGCTCTATCAATAAATTTTATGTATTTACTTAAGTGAAATCACTTAATTTATTCAACTATAGGAAACTGAACCACAGTTTCCTCAGGTTAATTAGGAAGCAAGGCAATACCAGCCTCCCTTTCTCTTCTTAATCTAGGATCCCATAATTCTATGACATTGTTGCCCCACACCAAGCTAGTGTGGGTCACATATCAGAAGAGTAAGCACAAAATTGTTCTGCAGGAGACAGACCAGAGAGCTGGCCAATTGTGGCAGAGGGGTGAAAACCTTCTTTGGTATGGCAATAATTTGGATGGCAGTAGTTCATGACAATAAAGTTTGACTGTTTGATAATGAAGAAATCAGAATATTTGCTTAAAACATTGTATTCCCCTTCTGAGGTCTTTTAATTAGACAGCATTTACAATTCTCTAAAACAGTCTTACATCTGTTAAAAAAACAAATCTCAAAAGTAGTCCCATGCCCTGGTAAGTGATTAAAAAATCACAATGACAAAGTCTAAAAAATTTATCCTTATATGGGAATCTAGGCTCCAATGCTTACCAGCTATAGCATGCATGATCTTTCTCATCTAAATAAATGAAAATAGTTATACTACTTAGTTCTCAGAATGATTTGTGAAAAAAAGCTATGTACATCTTTTAAAGTTCTATATAAAAATGAACAATTACCATAAGTAAATAATAATGTTATAAAAAGGAAGAAATCCAAATATTGAGTTATACTGGAGTAAGTTTACTCACAATTTTGCATTTACAAAAAATCCATGAAATTAGGATTGTCATTTGACTATATTTCTTCATTATATTCAAACTAAAATTCAGTAAATTACAAAATTTGGAAGCTAAGAAATTCTTTTTTAAAAACTCACCCAAAACACTGACACATTGTTGGTGGAACTGTGAACACATCCAGCCATTCTGGAGAGCAATTTGGAACTATGCTCAAAAAGTTATCAAACTGTGCATACCCTGTGACCCAGCAGTGCTATTACTGGGCTTTTATCCCAAAGAGATCTTAAAGAAGGGAAAGGGACCTGTATGTGCCAAAATGTTTGTGGCAGCCCTGTTTGTAGTGGCCAGAAACTGGAAACTGACTAGATGCCCATCAATTGGAGAATGGCTGAATAAATTGTGGTATATGAATATTATGGAATATTATTGTTCAGTAAGAAATGACCAACAGGATGATTTCAGAAAGGCCTGGAGAGACTCACACGAACTGATGCTGAGTGAAATGAGCAGAACCAGGAGATCATTATATACTTCAACAACTATACTATATGAGGATCAATTCTGATGGACGTGACCCTCTTCAACAATGAGATGAACTAAATAAGTTCCAATGGAGCAATAATGAACTGAACCAGCTACACCCAGCAAAAGAACTCTGGGAGATGACTATGAAGTATTACATAGAATTTTCAATCTCTCTATTTTTGTCCACCTGCATTTTTAATTTCCTTCACAGGCTAATTGCACACTATTTCAAAGTCTGATTCTTTTTATACAGCAAAATAACTGTATTGACATGTATACATATATTGTATTTAACTTACACTTCAACATATTTGACATGTATTGGTCAACCTGCCTTCTGTGGGAGGGGGTGGAAGGAAGGAGGAGAAAAGTTGGAACAAAAGTTTTGCAATTGTCAATGCTGAAAAATTACCCAATGCATCTATCTTGTAAATAAAAAGCTATAATAAAAAAATAAATAAAATAAAAACTCACCAAAGAAAAAAATAAGAAGACATGCCCTGCTTAAAGAGTGAGAGGTGAAGAGTAGCAGGTGGAGGGGAGTAATAAAATACTTTCCCAACTTTTAAAGAAGTTTGGTTGATTTAAGAAAGTAGTATTAAAGTACAGGAATAATATATAGTTTTATGTAAGTGGATGATATCATTTGCTTTACTGACTCCTTATGTAGTTTATTTTATTTCTCCTCAAAGTTTCATCAGAAGATTGTTGGGTATTATATGGTGGTACATTTTGCTATAAACTGAAAAATATTATCTGTTTAAAAAAAAAAAAAAAAGACTAAAATCTATTATTTGTAAAGATACACACAGGTCAATAAAATCATAGATCTTTGCAGTACTTTACATTTCAAGTTCCAACCCACTGAAGGAATTAATATTCATAAGAAATGAAATGGATAAAATCTGGGGTCAAAGTATTGAAACAAATGTTAAATAATAAAGCGTCATTATTTATTTATTTTGCTCATAAGTCCACTTTATGAAGGTAGTTAAGTTTTTAATGCTTAATGACTTCATTTTTCATGCTTTTTTACATTTCTTCCTATAACTTCAAAACATAATTTACTAAATATTCCATTTGCAACACTACAATATCTAATCATCATCCTATAATCAAGAGACTGCACCTTATAAGTGAAATAGCAGTCTTTATCTCACCTGAGACTTTAATATTATCCAATAAATTCTGATCCACTTGCATCCTTTTAATCATGCTTTCTTCCCCAGAACGCATTGCTGTATTTACCAACTCCTTGTTTTCTGCTGACTTTTCATTGACCTTCAAGCCATCTGTTGTTGCTTCAGTGGCTACAATTTCTGTACCGACTGCCATGGCTGATGTTCTCTCATCCTCTGGAGTTTTAAGTTTTTTAGATCGAGATCTGGTATGCTGGAGGCTGTTACAAGAGATACTGCTGTCAAAGCAGAATGGCTGTCACGAATAAGAAAAAATGCCTACCAATATAAATATACCTTCCAACTCCCTAAATTGGCAAAGGAAAAAAAAATCTGATGTTTTATGCTTTATGCTAATAGAAATATGTTAGTTTATTAAATAAATAACGGATAAGACTTTTCACCCACCCATGTCTCCTCAATTACTATTCTTTGGTACAGGATATCAAATTAGAAAACTAAAGCTATTTCAAATAATTTTAATTTTTAATGAATTAAATTAATACTGAAAATGAGTCATTAGAAGAAAAGTCACAGCAAAATTCCAAATATTTAAATAGTTTATGTAGAAGAGGTAGCAACAGAACAGAGCCTCAAAGCAATGTAAAAAGCAGACATGACAAACACCGACCTCATGAAATTAACAGTTTTGGGGAAAGAAAACACAGTGTATCTCATTTTATAGATATCCTAGTCAGGTCCACTACGCTACTATGCACAGGAAAAGAAACACAAAATAAAAACAAAAAGACACAAAGCCAGAGGTTCCTGTAGGCCAGGATATATAATTTGACTTGTGCCAAGATTGGAGAATATGCCTAAAGAGGGAACTCTGAACTGTCCTTTGAATATTACTCATTAGGAAGGAGAGATGGTAAAGGAAGGGTAAGAGGGAAGGGAAGAAAAACATAACAGTCTCAAAGTAAGAAATTAAGGTGTTTCTCTTTTCAGTTTTTTAAAAATCGATACAATCCCACTTCTCATAAGGAAAAATACCCAAATTAACAATTTTGGAAATATCAAAGGAATGTTTAAGCACTGTTCTCTGAAGTACATCCCCAGAGATTTGCATCAGGCCAAAGAAAGTCCATGTGACACAGTTCCCAAATGTCCCCTCCAATTTCCATATTAAAAGAATGCTTTCTTCAGCATTTTTAAAAGTTATTCATTCCTTAATTATATACAAATTTCACAATGGGATCCAAAATACAAATTTTTTTTACAAACCCTATAACCAAACAAATTTTGCAATGGTATCAATTTAAGGTAATATATACTTATCTTAAAGTTTGGAACAGCTTTAGCTTTTGTCATTTTCTGCTGGGGTAAAAAGGGAGAACCTCAAATCTCAAATGTAATCCCTTCTTTCTGATTCTAAAATATGTTGGGTTCTAAGGCAATCCATTAAAAGTATCTAGAAAAAGCTTAAACTACCAGTATGAAAGGTCCAGATTATAAATATCCATAAATACAAAGAATTATATAACTTCCACCTAAATAAATCAATTTTTAGAATAGAGTTCTTAAAGGCACAAAGCCTATTTAGATTCATTTCTAGGTTACAAATTGTTTGAACAGTTTAGTTCCTAACTAAATGCATCACTTTAAGAGACAATCATTGCCAAAAGAATCATCAGAAATATCACCAGAAATATGAAGGCAATGAAAGGTTCCTTTGAAGTTCCCTTCTCGCAGTAAAATGAGTTCTTTCTATTTCAAAGTTGCTAAACATGTAATTGGTGCAGGCTAGTGCTAAACAAGTCAATATTCTAGCAGTTTAGGTTGTAAATTGAAGTGAGCCATATAGAATCCACTAAATAATTAATAAAAGGAGAATTAGTCATAGTAGAAGATAGTGAAGACAATTAATAAATGAGGACAAAATAGCTAATCATCAGAGAGAAGAAATGAGCTGCTACATTGGTCAACAAGTTCAGAATGAAAGAAGAGATAGAATACCTCATGAGATTTTGTATCTGAATAAATTAAGTTTTTTAATTAATTCCAATACTTTTTAATGGGAAAAGCATCTGCCCATTGAGCTCTTTTCCTAAACTCTCAGGGATTTTTATGGAAATATAATATAAAGTACCCAAGACTTTTAAAAAATTATTTTATCACCATTCTAATGAGAAAATTATTATTTTTTCTACTGAAAGAAGAAATTTGGGGGGGTAGAAAGGTAGGAGTTGAAAGATGATAACCTCTGATTCATTAGAGTAGAATTGACTAAACATGGGAGTAATGTTCTCTGTGCTTTTTAAAATAATATCGTATTCTTCAGTGTAAAACATACCACCAGCTACATTTCTTTTATTACAAGTCTTATAAAAAAGAATTTTTGACTCAAATTTTCATTCATGAATTAAATAAAAATAAGGTAAATAAAATTTTAAAACCTGAAAAGATATTTTGAGAAAGGAATGTTAAATGAACTCTTTCATTTGAAAGACTGAAACTTAATAGGTAGGAAGAAAGTAATTACCTTCTTGATGGCTTTTTAATTTTCTTCCTCTGCAGCCACAATTTGACTTCTGGTGTCATTTCTGGAGTGGGGAGTGTGTGATCAATAGTGTATATATCTTTGCCTTGTTTCCAAAGATGATATCTGTCTGGCTGAAATTTCTTCACAAAAATATCCATTGAAATTTTCACCATGTCTTTTCTACAGGTACACTTGAAGACAAAATATAGGATACATGATACTAGAGAATTCTAAAGCATTTCTGGAACTAAGTAAAATTATTTTTTTTTCAACTATGCCTAAAACTAACCAGGAATAAATGAAGACTACATAACATCCTAATGATGTACATTTTCAAACGTTTGGGTTTAAGCAAAGAAAACTCTCCAAGAAGATGACTGCCAAAATTTATGCTACTCTTTACAAACTGGAAATAGGATGAAAAAAAAAAATTACACATATTCCACAAGCTTGCCTTGAAGTTAGTACCAAAAATCAACCCAAAATTAGAGAACCAATGTGAAAATTTGGCCATCCATATTATAAATAGTCTTTAGGTAGTATAAGACTTAGTAACAAGTTTGATTTTTACCCTATTTTGAAGAATTTATAATACAAAAATTTATGGGAGCAGGACTGAGAAAAGAAGACCTATGTCAATACAAAAATGACTTAAAGTGTTTACAATACATTTTCCATGCGGAATAAAATTTTTTAAATTCTTCAAAATATGGAAGACTAAAATTAAGGCTTTTTTTTTTTTAAATTAATTTTAATTGGGGCAGCTAGATGGCGCAGTGGATAGAACACCAACCCTGAAGTCAGGATGACCTGAGTTCAAATGTGATCTCATATACTTAAGATTTCCTAGCTGTGTGACCCTGGGCAAGTCATTTAACCCCAATTGTCTCAGCCAAAAAAATAATAATAATAAACATATTTATTGTATATTGTTTATATTACATTTTATAACATATTATTATATATAAGTAATAAAATCATTACTAAGTGATTTAGAGGAAGTATTTTTTTTAAACACAGTTCAAAAATAAAGAATTTAAGAAAAACATATTCTATAGTTATTATGTATGAGACATTCAGGTTCTCCTTCCATCTAACAACTACTCCTCAGCTTTTTTTCCCCAACTTTTGCATTCATAACATGTTCAACCCGAAGGCTTTGTCCAAGACCCTCTCCTCCCATTATCATATTTACATAATGTTTTCTGATTTACCAAGCACTTTACAAACATAATCTCATTTTACTTCTTAAGCAATTACAAAAACGTCCCAGTGTGTCTCCCTAAATCAAGTCTCCTACAGTTATAATTCATATTTCATTCACCCAGAACAACAATTTTTCTAAAACACTGATCTGACCATGTGACCTCATCCCTATTCATTAAGTTCCAGTGGCAACCAAGTACCTCCAAGAGCAAGCATAAACTTTGATATTCTAATCTTTTCCTAATCTGGCCATTTCCTCTTTTCAATCTACTTACATTTATTTCCTGCAATGAACTCAAACTTCCAGGACTTACTGTTCCCCAATACAACACTAAATCTTCAACATACAAGATTGTACATTAGCTATCCCACACTTCCACTTCTTGATTTCCTCACCTCATATCCTACCTGACCTTTCCTAAACTCTCCATGCAAATGTAAGCTCTTTGAAGGCAGAAAAGGGCTTTTTCCCTCTCCCTAGATTCCCCAGACTAAGACAGTGCCTGACAAACAATAAGCTCTTATTTATCAACTTGCCTAGAAGATAACCATGCCTTCCATAATGGTAAATAACTCATAAAAAAGTTAAGGGAATTTTACATAGCACATAGGATGTAAATTTAAAACTATTACTCAGATTTTTAACTGTTGATGGCACTTAATTAATGAAATTACTAATTGAAATATAATGTAAGATTTTTTTGTCATTGTCACCAATTTTTGAACTACACATCTGCACTGTTTTCAGGTAAATAAATAAAAGTCTTTTCAGCTAATTTCCTGATTCTATTTATAATTTACAAAAATGAATCAAATCAACATAAAAACATTATAAAATACATATAATTATGATTTCTATTATTCAATAATCATAATTATATTCAATAATCAATTTCTATTATTCAATAATTATAATAAGAACTATTATAATATTTAAACATGGAACTGAAATTATGTTTATGTTTCTATGAAAGGAATCTAAAATAAAAAGATAAATGAGAGTCCAGGTTTTATGAAGCAAAAAGAATGATAAGACAAATCAGTTCTATTCCATTCAACTATATTTCTAAAGCCAAAAAACAAAAAAAAAGTCAAAACCCTTCACATTTCATAAAATAATTAAAAATTATTCACATATCAATAATGAGAAATAATTATATGGTTGCATTTATTTTCTTATAATTTTATGGCTATTATGATTTACCAACCAGCAGGATACAAAGCAGAAAAATATATGCTATTGACAGTATAGAACAACATTAAATTGCAAGAGTTAACCATTAAAAATTGTTACTATTAAGAGACAGAGTCAAAATGGTGGATTAAAGAAAGCAACCCAGCTGAAAACTCCAAACATTCTTCTATAGACAAAAGTAATCAAATTTTGAAGTGACAAATGCAACAAAAGGTCAAAGTGAGACATTATTCCAACAATTTAGAAGGTTAGCAAGAGTGATCTCTGACACTACAATGGGCACCAGCCTAGAATGCAAGCAGCAAGACCAGCAGTGATTTGTAGATGCCACAGCAGCAGAAACCTCAACAGCAGTTGCTGCTACAGTAGCTTTGGAGGTTCTCATCAAAGAGATGGTAGAAAGGTTAAACAACTGGCCAGAAAGAGATCACAAAGGATCTTCTACTACCACTGAGTATAGTGGTACTGACTGGCAACTCTAGTACATACACTATTCTGAGTTGCACTTCCAGACCACTCAAAAACAACTGATCTAGAAAAGAATCTGAGGAAAGATAATGTAAGAATTATTGGACCACTTGAATGTCATAATCAAAATGAGAAGCTAAACAAACTGCCCTGATATCTTAGATCCAGAGGTTAAAATAGAAATTGAAAGAATCTACTGATAACTTCCTGAAAGGCATTCAAAACTCAAAATTCCCAGAAATACTGTATCTAAATTAAAGACTTCTCAGGTCAAAAGGAAAATAATGCCAAATCAATCGGAAAGGAACAATTCAAAAACAGTGGGGACACAGTTAGAATCACACAAGATTTAGAAGCTTCCATATTAAAGGAGTCGACCCTCTGTATATGATATTTCAGAAAGCAAAGAATTAAGGAATATAACCAAGAATAATCCACCCAGTAAAACTTATCGATCAAGGGAAAACATACACCTTTACTGAAATATAAGACTTAGACAAGCCTTGAGAAAATATAACACCTGAACAGAAAATATGACATTTAAAACACAAGATTCATTAGAAGCATAAAAAAAATATGAAAGAGTAATCATAAGAGACTCAACAAAATTAAATTGTTTTACATTCCTATATAGGAAGATGATACATGTGACTCATAAAAATTTTATCTTTAGTAAGTCAGCAGGAATATACCTAGAGTAGAGGGCATGAGTATGAATAGATTATGTTGGGATGATCTAAAAAAAATATGAAAGGGTAAGAAAAGGAATTCAGTGGAAGAATGGGGAAGGGAGAAGTAAAATAGAGAAAATTATCTCACAAAAAAACATATGGACAAGAAAGAGCTTTTATACTGGATTAATAAATGAAGAGATGATGAGCTTGAAACTTACTCTCACCAGACTGGTTCAATAATGTAATACACGTCCTATGCATACATCCATACACATGTACACACATTCAGTTGTGTACTTATCTTTACCAATGCAGAAATAGAAAAGCAAAGACAGATATGGGGAGAAGGATCATGAAAGAGAAAGGTAATTAAGAAAGGCAATGGTCAGAAGTAAAACAAACTTTTGAGAAAAGACTAGATGAAAAAGGAAGAAGAATAAAGAGAAAAAATAGAATTGTGGGAAATATACAGTGATCACACCTGTGAATCTGAAAGGGATGAACTCACCTATAAAAAAAGAAAGTAAAGAGCAGACTTAGATTAAAAACCAGAATCCAACAATTGTATTGTTTACAAAAGACATACTTCAAATAAAAAGATACACACAGACTTAAAAAGATGGGTGTAGAATTTATTATACTTTAGCGGAAGTAAAAAAGGAAGAGGTAGTAGTCATAATCTCAAAATAAGTAAAAACAAAAACAAATCTATAAAAAGATATATTTCAGGGAAACAATTTCCATGGTACCTTTAGCAAAATAAAGTAATATCAAAAAGTTTTACAAGTTTTTCAGATAAAGATCTCATTTTGCAAATATATAAAGAACTGTGTCAAATTTATTTTAAAAAAAAAAAAAAGAGCCAATAACCACTACATAGTCAAAGGATATTTAGAGGAAGTTTTAAGAATAAATCAAATTATCTATAGTCATGAAAAAAACATGCTAAATCACTGTTTTAGTGATTAGACTAGAGAATTGCAAATTAAAACAACTTTAAGGTATCACCTCAGATCTATCAGAAATAATAATTGTGGAAGGGAAATGAGAGAAAATGAATATACTAATAAACCACTGATGGAATTGTGAACTGCTCTAAATATTCTGGAGAACAATCTGGAATTATGCCAAAAGAGTTATAAAACTTAGGCATATCTTTGACCTAACAATACCACTTCTAGCTCTATACTGCAAAAAAAAAAAAAAGAAAAAAAAAAAAAGAATCTATAAGTATAAAAATAGTTATCACAAATCTTTTGGTGGCAAAGAAGTGGTAATTGCTGGGATGTTCATCAATTGGGGAACACTTCAACAAGTTTTGGTGTGAATGTGATAAGAGTACCATTGCGCTAAAAGAAATGTTGAGGTGATGGAGTGGCTTCAGGGGGAAAAAATGACAAAACCTATATGAACTGATGCAAAGCAAAGAGAGAAGAACTGGAAGGTCTTTGTTTACAGTAACAGCAATGTTATAATGATGATCAACTAAGTTTAAGATACACTACAAACCCGACAATGCACTTTTCAGTATTTCAACAAGAGTCAGCAAAATAAATTCTGCAAAGACACATCAAAATATAGCTGGCTGTTAGATAATGAGTGATTCTAAACTTTTTTCAGCTTCTGTATCACTTTTTAAAAAATTTTAGCATATCTTTCTATATAAAATTAAATTTGGAAAAAAATACATTTCATGTATATTCCAATTATGCATATGTACCTAAGAATTAAAAGACTTAAGGATTTATTAACAGAATCAATATCTTGTGAGCACATTTACTAGTAAATGGCACATGATTTTCCAAGGCACACTAAAATTTTTGTAATTGCATAATTAGAATTTATTGGAAATATATTCAAAAAACCCAATTGAGATATTCGCAGTACCTCATAATATTTCGAGTACCCTAGATTTACAAGGATAGGACCTTCTGATTTAAGTTACAGCATCTCAAAATATCAACATTTAAGATGAGAAAAGTGATTTAGTATTCATTTTCAATATTATCTAAGTATAAATTGAAAACATATACAAGTATAATAAAAAACATCATCAAAACCACTCTCTACTAGCACAAGTAGAGAATCCATCATAAGAATAGAAAAGTTGCCACTTACTGACATTGACATTCTTTCTTCCCAAGCTACTCTACCCTAACTGTTACAGTTGATATATTGTAATATCTGTGATTTTATTAGTAGAAGAAACTTTCAGTGAATAAATTCCCTCTACCAACAGTTTTTCAATGGTTCTACAAGTTATAATCCTTAACTTTTCCCCACAAAATACATCTTGCTAATTCTGAAAAAAGGAGAATTAGATTAATCAATAACTAAATTCCTTTCCATTTATAAATTTATGGTACAAGTAATTGCCAAAAAATATAGTTTATGCTATATGAGAATTGCAAGAGAAATTAAGAATTTATATACCAACTATATGCTAAGCATTGTGCTAATTGCTGTTTTGGGCTTAGGGTTTTGATTTTTGTTTTGATTGGCTTCCCATCCTACCAACCAATCTCCCCTTCCCACATATACATTATCTCATTTGATTAAGGCTCTGAGAGAAGTGCTTTAGAGAAAAAACATTCAAGATAAACAAAAAAGTTAAACATTTATTAAACAGCTATTTTGTGTCTGAAAAACCCAAAGACCTCAGTTTATGGGATAAGATAAACTATTTGACAGTTGCTGGGGAAACTGGAAAACAGTATGACAGAAACTGGGTATTGATCAGAATCTTACATGGTATACCAAGGTAAGGTGAAGATGGTTTCATGACTTAGACATAAAGAGTAATATAAACAATTAAAAGGAAGAGTTTATCAGATGTATGGAGAAGAGAAGAACTTATGACCAATAAAAAAGAAAGTACATAACAACAACAATAACAAATTTAGAATATACTCCTTAAAACTACTTTATCTAAAATATCTCCCTACTTTTTAACATCAGGACTTAAATACTCAATTTGTCAGAGAAAAAGAAAATTCAGTCATTTACTACATGCTAGCATATTTATTCTTTATGAAAAAACTTTTAATTCACCTAGCTATCCTCTTCATTAGTTTAAATAAGGTTCAAATTAAAGAAGCCCTTAAACAGTACAAAGAGTCATTTGGATTCGATCTAATAGGTCATTAGAAAAGATCTTCAGTAAGAGAATTTTTTAATGTTTTAGTAAAATTAATCTGAATGCAATGTGAAATCAGACATGGGCTAAAGGAAAAGTGGCTAGAGAGAAACATAGTTGATATTTAAATATGTCTCTAAGCAACATATATGTTCACAACAAAGATGTAGAAACTGGCAGGATCAATGTGAAAAATGTTACCATTCTGTTCCCCTTTGATCCAATAAGACAAATATTCCCAATTCATTAAGAGTTTAAGACATAGAAATATCTAATTTATACACAAAAATATTATCATGACTCTTATGATTCAGACAAGAGTACCTTGTCCTTACAGATGCATGAGAGCAAAAACCTTTAAGTTATGAGGTTCAACTATTTAAGTTGATTTATGTTTTCATATATCTTATTTTGTTTTAAATATTTATTAATTTTTTTAAAGATAAAAGTAATTAAATTTACATTTATGATTGAATTAGTGTAATTCTCTTTTAACATTCAGTAATTTATAAAAAATTTTAAAAGGCTCATAACATTCAAAACTTAAACCTTCTTGATGACAAGTCTAAATACCTCACTTTACAAAAAAGAAAATAAAGACCTAGAAAGGTGACAGGATCTGAGAACACAGGGAGAGTAAATATCAGGCTCAGGAAGCAAACCTATGATTTTTTACATGTAGTCTAAATAAGTGTCACTTGTACTCTAAAATGCTACTACCCTCTCTTCTGTTCCTCTTTCTGCAGCTCCTTTCATGGTTCTTGAATTCCAAGTCAACTTACATAAAACAAGGGTATAATATCCACTGTTAAGGAATATAATGAAAATGAATATCCAGAAATTACAAGTAGGAAGATCTATGTCACAGAAACCCAGGATAGAAATGAGTTCTCTAGGAAGATAAAGTGGTCAATAAAGTAAAACCAAAATTTTGGGGGGAAAGATAAAAAAGCTCAGAAGAAGAATCAGATTTGGTATGTAAACAAATCACTAGAAACTGAAAAGAGGATCTATAGGTGAGTAATTGGCTCTGAAGCCAGACATCAAAGAGTTGTAAAAGAGAGGTGAGCAAGAATGGCAACAAATGTACACAAATTTTTCTAGGTTTGACTGAATAAAAAGTAGAGATACAAGATGGTGACACTGCAATATTATAATATGTAGTTAATAATTACATAAAAAAGAAGAGAAAAACAGAGGTCAGTAAACATTTAATTACAAAGTTAATTATATAGAAAATAATTATTTCGAGGATAACCAAAACACATAAGAACAAGAAGATTTCAGAAATACACATAAAATTTATCTACCATTTTGCCAATTAAAAAAATTTATTATTTAACTATTTGAGCAATTATCACAACTATGTGGTAATTTATTTGGAATCTCAAATCCAAACACAATATATGCACAAAAAAATAACAATGTACATCAAAAAATAGTTCTGATTTCGTTTTTTTTTCTATAAAGGCAAAATGATTCATCATGATGGAAGAGGCTGATGGCATACAAGAATTTGTTATACAGCACCTTGCATCTAGTAAGTGCTAAATAGATATTAAATTTCAGCACATCAAATTCAATTGCTGACAAGTTAGGAGTCATCCTGGATTCCTTACTATTTCTTATTCCCTGCATCCAATTCACTGCTAAAGCACTGCTATAATCTCACCTCTGCAACTTCTTCCAAACATGACCCCTTCTCTACTCTGACACTGCCACAAATCTACTGCAGATCCTTATTAGCTCCTGCCTGAATTACTCTGCAAGACTGCCTTCCTTAAGCCTCCTTCAACCCTCACTCATTCAGCCCCCCAAAGGGATTTTCCTAAATGGCATGCCCAAGCATGCCAATCCCCTACTCAATAAACTATGGTGGGCTCCTGATAGCCTAGTCCTCTTCTACCTTTCCAGGCTTCTTATAACTTACATCCCATAGTTTTTCATTTAGTGACATTGAATTCCTGATTGTTCTATAGACAAAACACTCCATTTTCTCTGTTCATCCCCCACACCTAAATTAAGGTTCTTCTTCCTCAATTTCCACTTACTGACTTCCATAAATTCCTTTTAAGTCCCAACTAAAATCCCATTTTTTACAAAAAGATTTCCCCAACAGCTCTTAATTCTAGTGTCTTTTCTCTGCTAAATAGTTTCTAGTCATTATATATGACTTACTCAGTACATATTAATTTGTATTGTTTTCCCCAATTGGATTGTGAGTTCCTTGAGGGGAGTGACTTTTTCTGATTCTTTTTGTATTTCCCAGTGCTTGAAAATACTCAATAAATGCTGGTTGTGTCTTGAAAACTTTAGGTAGAAACTAAGATCCATAATTCCAACCTAGGTGCTCTAAATCAATCCAAAGTTCTTTGTACTTCATCATGCTGTTATCTGTTTCATAGGGATATTATAAAAATAACATTAAACAGGAGATTTAAATGAAATTGCTATGGACTTACTAACCCATAATTTTTTCTTAAGACCAACAAAAGAAAAGAGAAGAAAAGGAAAGATTTGTTGCACTTACAGAGTGAGAGAGGGATGGAAGGAGGAAAGGAGAGAGAGAATAAGCTAGGAGCACATTTCAGAAGCAATACATAACTATATGGTGCTAATCCCAGGAACAAAGTTGGACTCAATTTGTGGCCTGCAGACCAATTTGAGATAATTAGTCCAGGTGTTTCAGACTCCTTGGTTTCACTGTTCCAACAGCAATCTTCTGTATCAGCAGTGAAAGACTATGGAATCTTACAGTAGTGACAACCACAAAAATCTGTAAGAAAAGAGAACACCAGGCAAACATCCTTACCAGAAACAAAGAGAACTCAGTGCTACATGGTCTTTTAAAGTCAAGAAGTGGTTAAGAACAATAGGTCAACCAAAAAAAGAACTTGACCATAAAGCATTACTAGGGAGACAGGGAACCTCAAGATAAAAATACAAAAAAAAAAGAGGATTCAAGAATAAGCCATAAGCCATAAGAAAAACAGCAGCTTGCCATAAGTCCAAGAAGAATTACTGAAAGTGTTAAAGCAAGAATTATGAATAAGAATTGAAAATGACTAAAAATCAAATGAGAGTTGAAAAGAAAAATTGGGAAAAGAACCAAGAGAAAAAAGTTATGGAAAAAAGTAAATGGACACCATATTTCTTATCTACTCCATGAGGGAGAGACAAGAGGGAAGAGAATTTATAACTGAAAATGAATTATTTAAAATTTAAAAATATGAAAATTGAATTATCGACTTGGAAAGAATTTTTAAAAATTAGCAATTGCCAAATGGAAGCTATAGACTCCATGAGACATTAAGAAATAAAAAATCAAAAGGCAGAAAGGGAGAAAATGTAAACTGACAGGAAAACAATTGAATTGGAAAATACATTGAAGAAAAATAATTTTACAATAAATAGACTACCTTAAAAGATAGGATCAAACCCAATCCCATTAAAAAAAGAGAGAGAGAAGAATCAAAGAAGCATAAAAAAGCAAGATGAGTACTAAGAAATCATAAGCAGCCAAACACAATTAAATAGTTTATATTCTAATTTAGAAAAATAATGCAGGAACCTTCTCATACTTCTATCATCATCACAGGTAAGAGGGAGAGACTAATTAGAGAGAGGCATAAAGTGGCAGATATAACCTGATTATCTCAAAAGAACTGAAACAATAGTAAGGTCAGGAAGCTGCTGGGCTCTCCCAGTTTTCCTCCCAAACCATATAAAAACAAGCATCTGAGCAGAGTCCAACAGAATGAAGTCACTCTTCAGTTTAAGATCAATTGGAAAAACTTCAAGAAAGCTCAGTCTCACTGGGGTGAAAGAGGTGTACAGCCCAGTTCCCAGACAGAATGTGAGAAAACCAGTAAGAGAATCAATCATAGCAGCAACCAACTGAGATTCTTGGTTCTGGCTCAGTAGCAAAATAAACCAGTAGGGCAGTCCCCAGTCCTATCGCAGAAGGCAAATTCTGGAAAACCAGCTTAGGAAATCCTGCAAACACAAGGAGCCTCAATGTTCAAAACCAAAGCTCAGGGATGGACATGAAGCTTGGGATAAACCCCTTTACTGCAAGAGCAGAGCTCGATCATAAAATTAAAAACAAACAAACAAACAAAAAAAAAAAAAACAAAAACAAAAACAAAGAGGAAATACAAAAAGCAAAGGAAAGGGAAAAAAAAACCTTAACCACAGAAAGCTATTATAGTGACAGGGAAGACCAAAACAACAACTCAGAGAAGGAAAAAATGTCCAAAGAGGAACTCTCAAAGAGTAATATGAATTGGTTTCAAGCCTAAAGAGGCTTCTTGGAAATGCTCACAAAAGGCAAACAAGACAGGTAGGAAAAAAAAAAAAATGAGAAAAGAATTAAGAGGTATGCAAGAGCTTGGGAAAGGAAAGCAATTCTTTAAAAAATGCAATTGGCAAAATGCAAAAAAAAAAAAAAAAAAAAAACCTTCAAAAGTAAAACTGAACAAATAGAAAAAGAGACATAAAAGCTAACTGAAAAAAAAATCACACCTTAAAAACTACACCAGAACAAATGGAAGTTAATGAGACTCTATGAGACAATAAAAATCTCAGTCACACAAACTAAAATGAATGAAAAAATGAAAAAAAAAAAAAAAAGGAATACTTCATTGGGGGCAAAAAAAAGCCTACCTGGAAAATAGATTCAGAAAAGATAATTTAAAATTATTGGCTGACCTGAATCAATAACCTTCAGAAAGAGATCTTACAAGGAAAACCCAAAGAAAATTGTTGCAAAACTGCAGAACTACAATCTCAAGAAAAAACTATTGCAAGCTGCCAGAAAAAAACAATTTAAATATCAAGGAGCAATCATCAGGATTACCCAGGATCTGGCAGCTTCTACAGTAAACCTTTTAAGGGAGGCTATGGATCTATTGGCTCTAAGATTCTCTAATGACTGTAGTGTAATGTATCTAAACCTATAAAGAAGTAGGAGAAAGAAGAAAGAAAAGGGAGGGGCTGGATAGAAGGGAGGATAGAAACTTTAGGAAAAAAAGGTAAGAGAAGGAGGGTGGATGATAGAAGATAAGATACTGGGCAGAGAGGTTTAAAAAAAAAATACTACAAAGAGAAATAGAATAAGGGGGTGATAGGAGATAAAGTAGTGAGTGGGATGGGTCTAAGGACAGGTTGGAAAGAGAAAACAAAAGTGTATACAGGGGAGAAAATAGGATGCAGGCAAAGATAGAACTTGGGGTAGATGGTGAAGGGATGGTGGAGAAAAGAGTCCCTGCATCTCTTTGTATCTTTCTTTCCTAGTCTCACCTCTATCTCAGCTGACTTTGAGTTTTGGAGATCCAGAAGTTCCCTCAGAAGCCCCTATTAATGATGTAGATGAATTGGCCACTAGTGATCAAAGACAGAGAAAATGTTTGCATATAGATGTAGAAAGACACTGAACTAAGGATAGTGACATCTCAGGAAAGAAGACCATCTATCATGGGAGAAATACCAATTATGACCTTAACAAAGATTTGGTTCTTGGATCCTAGCATAGAGAAACAGCTAAGATAGTGGGCTGGGTGGGTTAAAACACTATTAAGAGAAGGGGAAGGCGTGCTAAGAGATAAGATATTGATTGACGTGGACCAAAAAAATCTATTAAGGACAGGGTGGAAAGAGAGAAATATATACAGGGGAGAAAATAGGATGGAGGGAAAGACTGTTAATCATAACTGTGAATACAAATGAGATGAACTTTCCCAAAAAACAAAAGCAAATAGCAGAGTGTAGTAAAAACCAGAATCCTACAGTATGCCCTTTACAAGAAACATATTTGACACAGAGAGACACTTAAAACATAAAGGTAAAAGGCTAGAACAGAATTTAACCTTTAGCTGAAGTAAAAAAAAAAAAAAAAAAAAAAAGCAGGGATAGCAATTCTGATCTCAGATAAAGCAAAGTAAAAATAGATCCAATTAAAGAGATAAGGAAAATACATCTTGATAAAGAGTGTTATGCCACAGTTCTCTTTAACTGTCCTAACTCAGTTTCCTTGTATAAGTTTTCCTTGTCTCAATCTTCCTAATTACTCCCCTAAGCTGTAAATCTCCCTCTGGTCCATGAAGGCTGAGGACCAATTAGTCTAAGAATATAAATTGTTAGCCCAAGTAAGATAAACAAGAGAGTAGACTTCCTGATTATCTTCTGTCCTTGAGAAATTTACAACATCCCTTAAAATATTCCAAGATATTTCACTGACATCTTTATCATAGCCTTTTCCAGCTGGGCTTTTCCTGCTCTTTTTTCCTCTTCTTTGTCTCTAAAAGGTATATAAAGGTTAGAGATTCCCCCAATCAGGGCTGTACAATTTGAGACGAGAGTCCTGTCCAGTCAATCTTACTCTCCCATTAATAAAATATTAAAAACTCTCTAATCTCTCCTGCCTCAGTTTCTCTGGCATTACAAGAGTACCATAAACAATGAAGTAGTAATGATACTAAATGAATGAAACAATTGGTAGAGTGGCCAAATTCCTAGAGAAGGTTTTAAGCCAGTTAGAGGAAGAAATAGACAGCGATGTTATAGTAGTAAGAGAACTCAACCTTCCCCTCTCAGAATCAGATGAGTTTAACCCCAAATAAAAAAGAACGAACCTAGGAAGGTTAACAGAATCTTAGAAAACCAAGATATGATAGACTTCTGGAGAAAATTATACATAGAAAGAAAAGGATACACCTTTTTATCAGCAGCACATGGCACCATTTATTAGGACATTAAAAACCTCAAAGTCAATTAATTGCAGAAAGGCAAAAACAGTAAACACTTTCTTTTCAGACCACAATACAATAAAAACTATATTCAATGAATGGTCAGGAAAAAAAAGACAAAAAAGTAATTAGAAATTAAATAATATAATTCTAAAAAATTAGTGGATCAAACAACAAATCACAAAAAAAAATCCATAATTTCCAATAGAATGACAATAATGAGACAACCTGTAAAAACCTATGGGACACAGCCAAAGCAGTTATTACAGGAAATTTTATATCTCAAAATACTACATCAATAAAAGAGAGGAAATCAATGAATTGGGCATGCAACTAAAGGTAGAAAAAGAACAAATTAAAAGCCCTCAATTAAATAGAATTAGAAACTCTGAAATTCAAAGCAGACTAATAAAATTGAAAACTATTGAACTCCTTAAGAGTCGATTTTATGAAAAAACAACAAAAGAGACAAACCTTTGGTTAATTTGATTGGAAAAAGGAAAGAAAAAGGCCATGTCACCAGCATTAGAAATGAAAACGCTGAACTTACCAATAAAAAAGAAATTAAAGCAATAATTGGGAGTTATTTTTCCCAAATGTATGGCTGAAAAATCTGACAATTTAACCAAAATAGATGACTATATACAAAAGTATAAATTGTGCAGATTAACAGAAGAGGAAATAAATTACTTAAATAGTCCTATTTTAAAAAAAGAAATTGAATAAGTGATTAATGAACACCCTAAGAAAAAAATCTCCAGGGCCAGATAGATTTATAAGTGATTTCTACCAAGCATTTAAAGAACAATGAATTCCAACAGTATGTAATCTATCTGTAGAAAGAAGGAAAAAAGGAGTCCTGAAAAATTTCTTTTATAACACAAACATGATACTGACACCTAAACCAGAAGGAGCCAAAACAGAGAAAGAAAATTATAGACCAATCTCTCTAATGAATACAGATGCAAAAAATTTAAATGAAATATTAGCAAAGAAAGAGAAAACATCAACTTATTAGCGGGGTAATACACTATGACCAAGCAGGATTTAAATTAATATCAAGGAAAATATTATCATAATTGTCTATGTCAATAACAAAACCAACAGAATATCATATGATAATCTCAATAGTTACAGAAAAAGCATTTGAAAAAATACATTACTCATTCCTATTCAAAGCATTAGAGAGCTTAAGAATAAATGGAATTTTCCTTAAAATAATCAATAGTATCTACTTGAAGCCATCAGCAAGCATTTTATATAATAGGGATAAATTAGAAGTATTCCCAATGAGAACAGGATGAAGCAAAGTTATCCACTATCACCATTAATATTCAATATTGTATTATACAGGCTGGCTTTATCAATAAGAAAAAGGAATTAGAATAGGCAATGAGGAAATAAAATTTTCATTCTCTGCAAATGACATGATGAGATACATAGAGAATCCCAGAAAATCATTCAAAAAACTACTGGAAACAGTCCACAGCTTTAACAAATTTGCAGGATATAAAATAAACACAGAAATCATCAGCATTTCTACATACAACTGTCAAAAAAAAAAAAAAAGCCCATCAGCAAGAGATAGAAAGAAAAATTCCATTTAAAATAACTATAGAAAAAAATAAAATATTTAGATGCCTATTTTTTTCTATAATAATTTTGGTATCCACCTCCCAAGACAAACCCAAGAACTATATAAACACAATTACAAAACATTTCTTATACAAATAAAGTCAAATCTAAGCAATTGGAAAAATATCAATTGTTCATGAATAGGCCATGCTAATATAATAAAAATGAGTTCTGCTTAAATTGATTTGTTCAGTACAAAACCAAACTGTCAAAAAATTATTTTATAGAACTAAAAAAAACATAACAAAATTCACATGGAAGAACAAAAAGTGAAGAATATCAAAAGCAATTAATGAAAAAAATACAAAGAATGTTGGCTGAACAGTACCAAATCTAAAACTATAAAATAGCAATCATCAAAACAATTTAGTACTGGCTGAGAAATAAGAGTGCTGGGTCAGTGAAATAGATTAAATACATACCACAATAAGCAAGGTCTATAGTAATCTAGCATTTGATAAGCCCCATAACTACAGCTTCTGGGATAAGAACTCACTATTTGACAAAAACTGCTAGGAAAACTGAAAATTAATATAGCAGAAACTTGGCATAGGCATACATTTTACATCCCATAAGAAAATAAGGTCAAAATGGATACATGATTTTGTCATAAAGGATGATACCAAACACAAATTGGGAGAAGGATAATTTACCCATCAAATTCCTTCCTTCACCAAAGATCTATGACCAAAGGAGAACTAAAGAACATTATGAAAGACAAAACGGACAACTTGATTTCATTAAATTGAAAAGTTTTTGTACAACCAAAACCAAAACAAACAAGATTAAAAGGGAAATACAAAGCTGAGGAAAAATCTTTGGACAGAAAATGCCATCTGCAACCAGAAAAAGAACCAAGGAGACAATGTAAATCATATGCTATGTGTAACTGTTTTTTCTGGGCTTCCCGCCCCCTAAGGTTTTTCCCTCTTGTTCTGATTTTTCTTTCCCAATATAATTCATAAAGTAATGTGTATTAAAATAAATTAATTAGGAGAGTAAAAATAACAATAAAAATTTAAAAAAAGAAAAAATACACACATATCATAAATTTGTTTGAATGTTGTGTCCACCGATCTATTATAAACATCTTGAGGGACTTTTTTTTTCCTCTTTTTGCCTTCCCAACATTAAAGTGCATACTGTATCTGGTACATGGTATGTACTTAATAAATATTTACTGACTGATTACTGATTTGCCTGAAATATATGCCTAGCATTCATCTCCCGGAGCAGAAGTTGGGGAGATTTTTGTCACTTTTTTAGTATAGTTTCAAATTATGTTCCAGAATGGTTAAACTAATTCATTGTTTCACTAAGAGACAATTATTTAAAAAAAAAAAAAAAAAAAAAAAAAAGCTGAGTCCCCTCCCAAAGGCATCTCTCCCTACTTCTTTCCAGATGTGTATATCAGTGTTGCATACTACCTACACTGGGTGCCACATTTTTTAACATTTGAGGTTATTTTCATGTGTCTGGTTAGCTGAACTATCTTAATTCTCTCTTCTACTCTTTTTTCCAAGGACTAAATTCTTTGAGGGGGGTAAAGAAGAGATGATATAAAGGAAATATAAGTAAAAGTAAATAAATAAATAAAAGTTGCCAAGTCTTATCATTGCTAATTATTTTCCCCCGAGGCAATTGGGCTTAAGTGATTTGCCCAGGGTCACACAGTTAGGAAAGAAAGGTTAAGTGTCTGAGATCAGAATTGAGCTCAGGTACTCCTGCCTTCAGGGCTGGTGCTCTATTCACTGTGCCACCTAGCTGCCCCATTGCTAAATATCTAAATTCCCTCATCTCCATTTACATAATCAATATCAAAGTTTGCTTTTGATCTGTCCAGAGAACTGTTGAAATACCTGTCTAATAAATTTCCCTGCTTCTAGACTGCCACCTTACCAAACCATATTTCATGCAGATAACCAAATTAATATTAAAGAAAAAATATATAATCCTCTCTATTCCTTGTTTGGTTAGACATTCTCCATCTACAGATCTAATTTTTTCCACTCCTGGAATTTGTTTATACCATTTTGTTAATAGATTGTGCATCTATTTAGAGCTTAGCTACGTATATGTTATGAGGTTTTGTCTATAGCTGTTTTCTGCCAAATGGTCTTGTCATTATCCAGTCATTTTTTTTCCTGAGGCAGTTGGGGTTAAGTGACTTGCCCAGAGTCACACAGCTATGAAGTGTTAAGTGTTTGAGATCATATTTGAACTCAGATCGTACTGACTTCAGGGCTGATGCTCTATTCACTGAACCACCTAGCTGCCCCTCATCAGTCATTTCTGATGAACAATAAATCTTTATTCCAATAACTAAAATCTCTGATAGTGGATCAAGTGATATAAAGAGTAATTTTTCAAAGACAAAAAAAAAAAAAAAAGCAACCCACAGCCACAAGAAAAATATGCTAGAAATCATTAATAATTGAATAAATACAAACTAGAAGAACTCTGAAGTTCTTCTATCATACCTATCAGACTGGCAAAGATATTAAAAAAGAAAAACAAATATTGGTGTGAGTGTAGCAAAATAAACACATTAGTGCAATGTTGGTGGAATAATGAACTTCTCCAGACATTATAAAAAGAAATTTGGAAATCTGTGTCCAATTCACTAATATCCTTTTACTCAATAATACGATTATAAAGTCTATGCCATTCAAAGTAATGAAAGCAGAAAAGATTTTGTACATACAAAACGAAACAAAAAAATAGAGAAGTCATAGTGGCAACTCTGAGAATTGAGAACTAAGAAGGTCCCCATTAATGGGTATATACATGTAAATAATTATTTTCACCATAAGAAATGATGAAAAGTTTAAAAAACCTGTGAAGAGCAGTGTAAAAATGTTTCTTAAAAATGGATTAAACAGAACAATTTATACTTTGGAAACAAAATTGTAAAGAAAAATAACTTCAAAAGACTTTAGAAACTAATCAATACAGTAACAAATCATGACCCTAAAAAAACAATGATAAAGCATTCTATACACCTTCTGAAAGAATGATTATGAGACTCAAGAAGAAAATCAACTTGCCTGCTTTCAACCTTTTGACTTCAAAAGTCACGCAAACTTTCAATCCTCTTCTCCTGTCTTATTTTCCATATCCCTTTGGTATGTTGTCTTCCATCATTTGATGGAAGTTCCTTGAGGGGGAAAGACTCTTTCTTTTTGCCTATATTTATACCCCAGTGTGTAACCCATCTAGCATATAATAAGTACTTAAAAGAGTAACTTGACTATGCCCAATTATTAAAAAAGTTTTATTTTTCTTTTTTGCAGTGTGGAAAGAAGAGATAGATGAAAAGAAAATAAGCCCTTATAGACTGAAAAAAATTTTAAAGGTCTTACTAATTCATTCTCTGGATCAAAAATTTTGAATCTCAGTCCTATTGCTTCTAGGATAAAATATTTCTACCAATAATCCTATGCTAAAAGCATAGCAAGCATTATTCCTGCTTCAGAGAATTTAACTAAAGCTTAATTAAAGAGCTTCCTTAAAGTTATAGAGCTAGTTAGTAGTAGAGCCACAATTAGAAAACAAATTTCCATGTGATCTTATATAAGTTTGTTAATTTCTCTGTAACTCAGTTTTTTTCATTTGAAAAATGAGAAGTGCTCAAAATTTGTGATTCCGTTATCCTATAATTACACCATTTAAAACTGTCATCCACTCTTATGATAAATGGCCATATTTTAAAAATCTAAAAAAGGAATAGGGCTGGCAGGGTAGAAAGACCAGAAAAGTCAAAGTTTCTAGTTATTCTGTTTTCTACCTCTGCAACTTAAAAGTCAGTCACATTCATCTGAATAGGTGGTAGATATAAAATGAAGATCAAATCTAAAGAAAGAACTAGCTCTCAAGTACTAGATGCTGAAAATGCTCTGGAAGTCTATTATACAGGATATTTAGAAGTCAATTATGACTATGCCATAGCCAACTTATTCAGATTTCATAAAATCCATAAATGCCATGCTACTTCACAACAAAAAAAATCCTACCTCTATAGGAACTAGAATAATATGCACACGTGCACACACTGCAAACCTAAAAATATTTGCCTCTTAGGAGGAGGCTGAGGGAAGGTCACTGAAGCAGAGGATTATAATTACTAGACTAAAATTGGATTGTAAGATGTACACAGTAATGTTAGAAACTCACTCTTGACACTGGAATTCAGATATTAAAGAAAATTTGTTAAAGGTGAATCTTAAAGAATCATCTGGCCTCCCTCCCCTGCAGGACAAGGGAGCATTGAGCACAGAAACAGGAGAAGCTTTATACTTTTTAGTTTGGCACAGTTCCTCCCTTCAGAGGATTGGTCTGTTCCCTTCTAGAATACAATCTTTCTGATAAACACACTATATGTGTCCCCCTAAGTACATATAAACATGTTCTCCCTCCCTCATCATACAAGTCAGGTCATTGACTCCAACTAGTTAGGGATAGTTAGGCTGTTACCTTAAGTTTGTGGCTTTCTCAAAACTACACGACTCTTTCTGATTGGCAGAATCCACCTGGGCCTTCTTACCTCCCCACTTCCTTGTTTGCTCGAGGCTTCTGTTGATCCTGATTGTTCTGTGTTAACCTTTCTTAACCTCTCACATTGGGAAAACCTCTTGGTCAGTGATAACCACTAGCCTATACTACGTCAAAGCTTGTAACACTCTATAGGAACCCAACTTCAGTATTTCTCACAGTAGCATTTATGTCTTGTCCTACTTCTTAAGTTCCCTCATAGTCATGATGACGTTTACACTAAATCCTAAGAAGTGCTTGATTTATGATAAATAGATCCTGGGAATTTTCAATAAATATATTAAATGGTATTGTGCTTACAGGGAGGAAATACTCCTAATTTTGGTGATTAATAATGTTGCGTTAGAAATGAGCCAAAACTTGTTTGCATTAAAGGAAAATGGTCTCACAACAGAATTTGAAGACTATAAATTCAAAAAGACTGAAGTATGTTGAAAGAACATAAATTACAGCAGTGAAAATGGTCACTTTGTTGTAATGATAGGCTGGTGAGTTTAATTTGTAGAAAAATAAGTTTTTATTAAGAGATTGCTGGAAAACATCTACAGAGCACAATCTTTCTCAGCTGCTGTCTGCTAAAGAATATCTCTAAGTGTGTTTAGGAGACAATACTAATAAAAAAAACTAGTGCCAAAATCACTATCAGCTACTGGAAGCTGCATTAAGAACATCAGGCAGAGGAAGCTGTGCTTCATGCAAATCAGCACCACAATGAAATGGAGCAGAGACACTGACAAATCCCATTCCAGTATTAAGGAAATGTGAACAATACAATATTAGACTAGGAAGAAGGCTGCTATCACTAAATAGCATTCACATTCCAAACTTTGTACCTTTAGAGAACCATTTAAATAATTGAGGGTGGAAAGTTGAAAACACACACATACACATAACACAAATGCTTACTATTATTTTTCTCTTAGCTACAGAAAATTTTCATACACTTTTTCCAGAATAAATACATCAATGGATTTAATTGGAAGTTAAGGTCAAACTACAAATTAAAGTTAATGTAGCCTATTTTGAGAAAATTTGATAAAGGCCCATCACTCTCTCCCATCACTGGTTAACTTATTTATGTGAACTGATAAAAGGAGGGGGGGGGGGGGGGGGGCCAAGACAGCAGTACTGTTTCATTAAAAGCCATAATTTCTTTAGACTAGACTTATATAACTATTTTGAGATAGATGCCAGTGATGGAATCTCTAGGTCAAAGGGAATAAAAATTTTAGAAATCATTAATTGCATAATTCAAAATTATTTTGTGTTGATTTACAGCTAGACTAATATAATTCTTTCAATGTTACTCATTCTCATCTTTTGCTATCTTTCAACTTTCTAGATATAAGGTAAAATCTAAGTGCTATTTGATTTGCATTTCTCTTATTAACAATGATTTGAGATGATTTGTTCATATAGTTATTAATATAATAATTTTTCAGACATATTTGTTTTTATCTTTGACCATTTATTTAGTAGATAAATGCTTTTTGCTGTAGATATGTACTTAGGTATAAATGTGTGTATAAGTATGCTTTTATGTGCTATCTGAGGTATATAAAAAATTAAGATATATTATATATGTATGTATGTATGTAAGCAGGAATATAGGTATGTGTGCATGCATGTCTGTTTATATATAAATCAAGAACCATTACCCAATAAGGTAAGTGGTCAAGAGATATGAATATATAATTCTAAAAAGAACTGCTAATTATTAACAATGATCACTAATAATAAGGAAAACCTCAGAACAACCCTGAGGTTTTTACCTTACACCCTGCAAATTGGCAAAGACAACCATAGATATAGTTAATATTGGGAAGATTGTACAAAGATAGACATAGTAGGACACTGCTGATTGAACTCTGATTCTGTATAGCAATTTGGGAAAGCAATTTGGAATTACTCAAACAAAACAACAAAAATGTTTTGATCCAGTTTTCCATTGCTAAGCTTATTTATACTTCAAGGAGACTATTCAGAAGAAGAAAAAATCCAAATACATTAAAATATTATAAAAGCAATTTTTGATAGCTATCAATGGGGAAGTAACTAAACAAAATGTGGTGCATAAATGTAATGACATAATAATGAACTGTAAGAAATGACATATGATGAATACAGAGAAGCATGGAAAGATCTACATGAAATTTTGCAAAGAGAAAGAGAACTCACCTCCCCCATAATAAATATATAAAATGACTTCAACAATGTAAGTAGTAACAAAAAAAAAATCAAAAATGAATATTGTAAAATTATAAAGCACAAGCACATCTGAAATAAGAAATATGAAGATTCAGATTCCATTCCTTTGAAGAGGTGGGAAGTCCATATGTTTTACACACTACATGAATACTCAGACTATTTCAATGTATTAACAATTTATGATTATTTTTCTTCTTTTTCTCTTTTAACATTTAAAAATATTATTTGTAATATGGGATGAATTTCTGGGAAGGGAAGAAAAGGAACATTAAAGGAAACTGTGATGATGTAATAAAATATATCAATAAAAACTAAACTTAAAATAGAAAAAGAGACAGAGACAAAAAAAGAAACAGTGCTTCTCTTGCCTTCTGATGTGAAAACTATATAATCCATTTCACTTCTAATTTCTTATGGCACAATTTTTAACATAGATTCCATCCATTTTAAATATATAATGGATACATAAACATATATACTAAACATAATATAATGTATCAGTATAAGCTTAATTTCTACCAAACTACTTTCAAATTTCCTAGCAGTTTACATCAAATATGTTTTCAGGTTTATTGAAAACTAGTGTATTGAATTCCATTATTACTCATTCTCCATTGTCTATTTCTCTATCTCTTTCTTATTATTGTTACTGCTATTCTTTAGTTGTTTCAGCTGTAGATTACTCCTTATATAATTCTTGAAGGGATTTTTTATCAAAGATACTAGTTTATCATTTCTTTCTCCAGATTAATTTACTAAGGAAACAACTAAGACAAACAGGGCCAAAAGTCTTGTCCATAGTCACACAGCTAGGAAGTGTCTAGAGATAGATCTGTACTGACACCAAGCTCATCCCTCTCTCGAATGCACTACCTGGGTGTCCTTCTCTATCTCTTAATCAGTACCAGATGATTTAGATACTCTTGCTTTTTAATATAGTATGATTTTTTAAAAAGTATTTTACCATTTTTAACATTACTTGCTAAGCAAAAGGAAAAAAATAAATTGAATATTGTATTTGCCCACTCAAGAAGAAAAGAACAGTCTAGTTTGCTTCTTTCTGTGAAAAGAAGCCAATGAATGCTGATTGTAACAAATATATCCATTCTTAAAATATGCTGAACTCAACAAAATGGACCAATTTCCAGTTTTAGCCACTTCACAAAGAAAAGACAGCATGACATTTTCTAACTTCTTAAATACAAAAGAATCAATTAATCAAGGACCTGATTTGGGGGAATTATAAATAAAGTAACAACTATGATAACATGTGAAAGAGTGGAGACTGACTGTGGAGAATGCCTGTTCATCAATGACATCACAAGATCACAATTGTGACAACTGTATTGAGTTCTGCTGACTGGATGTGATACAAAAAGGTACAGCTAAACCAAAGTTAGGAAGTTAAATGTTATTTCAAGTCTGTAACAGATGTCTGAGAAAACAGAAAACAGTCTCAGAAAATTCCTAATCTTAAGGATCTCCACAAATCAAGCTGCTTCTGGCCCATTTGAAGGATTTAAATTGATCACATAATAGGTCCTGGAGGTATACTTCTGAAATAATGAAATTTCTAAACCTATTCATAAGTAGTTGAATCTTTTAAAATAGATGAATAGAGAAAATGTATATAGTGCAATGATAAAACTGGATTTTCCTGGAGTAGTATATATTAAGAGAACTCCAGACCAGAAAACTTCAAATACTACACAGATAATACACATAACATCCCAGGCAGTAAGCTACAAGAGGTATGTTTGAATCATCAAGTTCAACTTTCTTATCTCATAAAAAAGGAACTTGTTGAAGAAATAAAGGCACCACGCGAGGTTGGGGGGAGTGGAGGAGAGAGGGAGAGGAAGGAGGAGGCATAGCAGTAAATAATAATGACTGAAATTTTTAAGATATTGTTTGGTGTAGAAAAGGTGTTTTCTTTTTCCATTGTAACAATAAGGAAACAGGCTCAGAATTGTAATAAGCTACTAAATGTAAAAGTAAGAACCAATTAGTATTTGAATCCAGGTTGTTTACCTCCCATGTGGGCTCTGCTAAGTGACCTCTAATCCTGTATGACCACAAAAGTACAGAAAAATAAACTAATTCAGGTCTCTGTCTTGCCATTCATGATGACACTAAGGGGAAAAATGAAGTTACTTTCCTTATTTTTCATGTCTCTCTCAAAAGCATATCGATATATTTAAGTCAACATATAATACTATTGATGAATGGTGACACTCAAAAAGTCAAAGGCAGTGAGACCACAAAGCAAGAAAGAACTGGGTATCATTTTGTTATAAGCACACAGAGTGAACTGTTGACACATTTTCCAGATTTCAAAGAAACAAGTAACTCTGAACTTTTAACTATTCAAAAATCGCATGGTACAAATAATATGAACAAGAAACCAGAATACCATTTCATTTCCACATCAATCAGAAAACAAAATAATGAAATGAAATGAAATTCAAATAAATTCCTATATTAAACAATAATCCAGGACAGATTTATAAGTGCTGTCAAACATTCAAAGAAAATTGAAATCCAATATTCTGTACATTTTATTAAAAACTGGGGCAGAGGCATTCAATCAAATGCCTTTAATGAGGTAAATATGGTTCTGAAACATAAATTACAGATGAATAAAAAAGAGAAAGAAAATTATTATTATCAATATTTCTAATGAACCAGCATTTTACACAATATACTACACCCAAATATTGACCAAAATGTCCACAGAGAGGGTGGAATTCAGTGGAATAGGTTAGGTTGACACAATAATCAGTGACTATATAATCTTATTGTTTGATAAACGAAAGACCCCAATGTCTAGGATAAGAACTCACCTTTTAGCTAAAATTGCTTGGAAAATTGGAAAACAGTATGCATGACTGTTGGAATCTTTACAAACTGTTAACTCATTAGAACTGATGTTTTGGGCCAGAACCTGAAACAAAGTACTAAGTAGAACTAATTGATACAATGCTTGTGTTTACACCTTTACTCATTGGAGTTCACAAGTATGGGAGATTCAAGAAGTAAATTTCGTAACTTTGTGAATTCACACCTCCCTTGAATAGGACCAGAAAGCACTATGGGAGAAACCCATAATCCCTCTCTCTCGTATCCCACAATTGCTCTCTCTCATATATAAGATACAGACAGAGGCTCTCAGATAGAATTCAGCCAAATTACATGAAGAGAAGAGCATCAAGTCAAAAGAAGCCATGAGTCGGAGCTGACCTGAAGATTGAGAAGGCTCTCTCAGAGGCAAGACAGATTCAACTTGGGGCTGGCTCTGGAGGCTGAAGGACAAACCTTTGGATTTGGAGACATTCGGAGGGAGCTCTTGGACCAAGCAGAGAGATAGGCCTCTAAGAATCTAGCTATCTGGGCCCAAGGAAAAAGACAAGACTTGGAAGGAGAAATAAACATTTGTATTTATGCAAGCTGCCTTGCATATTGATCTGAACTGATACAAAGGCTGCCTCCAGAAAATCTCCCCAAGAAACCTGCACTTTCTCCCAGAGAGAACCTTTATATTATTTTAAAGAAGAACAAGAACACCACACATGACAACTAAGCATTGACGAACACCAAACATCCTGTACCAAGAGAGGTCAAAATGTGTGGATGAATTCGATCTTAAGCATGATACTATAAGCAAATAAGAAGAATAAAGGATAGTCAATCTCTCAAATCTGAGGAAAAGAAGGGAATTTATAGCCAAAGAAGAATATTATGAAATGCAAAGTGGATAATTTTAATCATATTAAAGTTTTTGTAGCAACAAAAGCAGTGCAGACAAGAATAAAAAGGAAACAGAAACCTGGGGAAAATGTTTACATCTAAGGATTCTGATAAAGGCCTCATTTCTAAAATATATAGAAAATTGATTCATATTTATAAGAATACAAGCCAGTCTCCAATTGATAAATGGTCAAGGGATATGAATAGAGAATTTTCAGATGAAGAAATAAAAACCATTTCTAGTAACAGGATAGAAATGCTCCAAATCATTATTGATCAGAGAAATACAAATTAAGACAACTCTGAGGTACCACTACACACCTCTCAGGTTAGCTAAGATGACAGGAAAAGATAAACATGTTATAGGAAATTTGGGGAAACTTGGATACTAATACATTGTTGATGGAGTTGTGAAGTAAATGATTCATTCTGGAGAACAATTTGCAACTATGTTCAAAGGGCTATGAAAATGTGGGTGCCCTTTTGTCCAGCAGTAAAGAGATCATAAAAGAGGAAAAGGGACCTACATGTGCAAAAATGTTTATAGTGGCAAGAAACTGGAAACTGTGTGGATGCCCATCAAGTGAAGAATAGCTGAAAAAATTATGGTACATGAATGTTATAGAATATTAGTATTCTATAAAAAAACAATCAGCAAGATGACTTCAGAGAGGTTTGGAGAGACTTACATGAACTAATACTAAGTGAGGAGAACCAGAAGATCATTATACATGGCAACAAGATAATACGTTGATTAACTCTGATGAATGTGACTTTTTTCAACAATGAGATGATTCAGGCCAATTCCAACAGACTTATGATGGAGAGAGACATCTGTACCTGGAGAGAGGTCTATGAGGACTTAAGATAGATCACAACATAGTATTTTCACATTTTTTGTTGTTTTGTTTGCTTTTTTATTTTCTTTCTCATTTTGGGGGGATCTGATTTTTCTTGTACAGCCTATAAGTGTGGAAATATGTATAAAAGAATTACACATGTTTAACATATATTGAATTACTCACCATCTAGGGGAGGGGGTGAGAGGAAGGGAGGGAAAAAATTTGTAACACAAGGTTTTGCAATGGTGAATATTGAAAATTATCCATGTATGGTTTGTTTTTTTTGTTTTTTGTTTTTAAATAACTTTTTATTGACAGAACACATGCCAGGATAATTTTTTACAGAATTATTCTTTGCATTCACTTCTGTTCCGATTTTTCCCCTCCCTCCCTTCACCCCCTCCCCCAGATGGCAAGCAGTCCTTTACATGTTAAATATGTCACAGTATATACTAGATACAATATATGTGTGCAGAACCGAACAGTTCTCTTGTTGCACAGGGAGAATTGGATTCAGAAGGTATAAATAATCCGGGAAGAAAAACAAGAATGCAAGCAGTTTATATTCACTTCCCAGTGTTCTTTCTTTGTGTGTAGCTGCTTCTGTCCATCCTTGATCAATTGAAAGTGAATTAGCTCTCTTTATCGAAGAGATCCACTTCCATCAGAATACATCCTCAAACAGTACTGTTGTTGAGGTATATAATGATCTCCTGGTTCTGCTCATTTCACTTAGCATCAGTTCATGTAAGTCTTGCCAGTCCTCTCTGTATTCATCCTGTTTGTCATTTCTTACAGAACAATAATATTCCATAACATTTATATACCACAATTTAACCAACCATTCTCCAATTGATGGGCATCCCTTCAATTTCCAGTTTCTAGCCACTACAAACAGGGCTGCCACAAACATTTTGGCACATACAGGTTCCCTTCTCTAGTATCTCTTTGGGATATAAGCTCTACTGGATCAAAGGGTATGCACAGTTTGAGAATTTTTTGAGCATAGTTCCAGATTGCTCTCCAGAATGGCTGGATGTGTTCACAATTCCACCAACAATGTATCAGTGTCCCTGTTTTCCCACATCCCCTCCAACATTCGGCATTATCTTTCTCTGTCATTCTAGCCAATCTGACAGGTGTGTAGTGGTATCTCAGAGTTGTCTTAATTTGCATTTCTCTGATTAATAGTGATTTGGAGCATATTTTCATATGTCTATAGTTCCAATTTCTTTGTCTGAGAATTGTCTGTTCATATCCTTTGACCATTTATCAATTAGAGAATGGCTTGATTTCTTATAGAGTCAGTTCTCTATATATTTTGGAAATGAGGCCTTTATCAGAACCTATGACTGGAAAAATGTTTTCCCAGTTTACTGCTTCCCTTCTAATCTTGTCTGCATTTGTTTTGTTTGTACAAAAACTTTTCAATTTGATATAATCAAAATTTTCTATTTTGTGGTCAATAGTGATCGCTAGTTCTTCTTTAGTCATAAATTCCTCCCTCTTCCACAGGTCTGCAAGGTAAACTATCCTATGCTCTTCCAATTTATTTATAATCTCATTCTTTATGCCTAGATCATGAACCCATTTTGACCTTATTTTGGTGTACGGTGTTAAGTGTGGATTAATGCCTAGTTTCTGCCATACTAATTTCCAATTTTCCCAGCAATTTTTGTCAAATAATCATGCATGATTTGAAAATAAAAAGCTTTAATTAAAAACAAAAAGTTGGATTACTTGTTGTCTAAAGGAGGGAGTGGAGAAAGGGAAAGAGAAAAAATTTGGAATAGAAGGTTTTTACAAGGATGAATGTTGAAAACTGTTGCATATATTTTAAAAATAAAAAGCTAAAATAAACTAGAAATGAAAGTGATACAGGAAAACTATGAAAAAAAAGAGCTAACACCATATAAAGAAACACAAAAAAATTATAGGTCAAACTAAAAACTTTAAAAATGTAATTGGCCAAATGGTAAAAGAAGCACACACACACACACACACACATACACACACACACACACACACACACACACACACACACACACACACACCCTAAGGAAAAGAACCCCATAAAAAGTAGAAGTGGTGAAATGGGGAAAAAAAAGGCACAAATATTCCCTGAAGAAAATAAGTCTTTAAAAATAGAATTGGGCAAGTAAAAGCTAATGACTTTTTGAAAAAAATCAAGAAAATAATAATAAAATATGAAAAGAATGAAAAACAAATAGAAAATATAAAATATTTCAATTGACATAGAAAACACATAAAGAAGAAATAATTTAAAAATTATTAGACTATCTGAAAGTTATGATTATAATAAAGGGGTCTAGATATCTTATTTCAAGAATATTAGAGCTAAATACTGAAATCAGTCAAAAAGAAACCCTTCAAATAACTTCAGCCACATTCAAGATCACACAAGATTTAACAGATTCCACATACAGGGAGCAAAGATCTTGAAATATGATATTCCAGAAAGCAAAGGAAATAGAACATTAAGAATAACCTATCCAGATAAATTCAGTATAATCTTTCAGGAGAGAAAGAAAAAAAGATATATCATGAAATAAAGCACTTTCAAGCATTCCTAATGAAAAAATTATCAAAGCTAAATGAAAATTCTGATTTTGAAATAAAAGACTTGAAAGAAGTATAAAAAACTAAACATGAAATCAAATATAAGGGATTAAAGAAGGTTAAATTATTTATATTCCCATATGATAATACACTTGTACACTATTACTATAGCTAACTTCCCCTCCAAGATTCTTTCCATTATTTGCTTCCCCCACAATTTCCCTCCTTCTTTATCCCATTCCCATTGATCTAAGCACTATATCCCATAACCCTTAATCTATACACCCTAATGTTATTTTCTCTTTAATCCTTATCTGATTTGAGTAGAGTTCTCTCCAAAAATCCTTCCCTTATCCACTCTCCTTATACTCTTACTGTCTTTTTTTTTCTGAATTTACACGATTTTTATAGGCTTCCAAATATATATGTATTGTTACCCATTTAACCTATTCCCAATGAGAGTAAGGTCCAGAACTATCAGGCTTCCTTCTCTCATTTAATTCCTCTCTGATTCCTACATAGTTTTGCTTTATGGAATCACATCATACTCATCTCCACCCCAATCTTTCCTTCCATGTATCCAATGACTAATAATAATCTTAACGATATGCTTTATATTTCCACATATAAAACATAAACAGTCTATTCTTAATGAGTCTGTTGTAATTAGTCTTTGATGTTTATATTCAATTTCTCTTGGATCTTATATGTTGAATTTTGTATTAAGTTCAGGAATTTTTGCAACAAAATCCTAAAAGTCTGGCAAGTCATTAAATGTCTACTTCTTTCACTCAAGATTATGTTTAATATTGCTGGATATCATACTTTCAGCATCAGCCTAATTTTTTTTTGCTCTTCAGCATGTAGTATTCCAAGACCTGTAATTATTTAAGACAGCTTCTGCTAAGTTTTATGTGATTTAATTGTGGATCTTATATATTTAATTTTTTTTTCCTTGTTCATAATATTTTTTCCTTGACGTGGAGATCTCAGAACTTACTTCCTAACTTATTTTATTCTAAGAGCAAATTCTGTATTGTGTGTAATAAACAATAAACCTGTTCTTTGTTTCTGAACAGAGAAACACAAATTCAAAAAGTTCAACTTCCTTCTCTGAAAAAGTGATTTTTCCCACAAACGCTATTAAAGAAAATCTCTGTTCTAAGTTTAGAGGTTTAATACCCTCTTAGAACATTTTAATTCTATGGG
The DNA here is from genome assembly GCF_016432865.1 of Antechinus flavipes. NCBI lineage: Eukaryota > Metazoa > Chordata > Mammalia > Dasyuromorphia > Dasyuridae > Antechinus > Antechinus flavipes. The sequence continues at coordinate 108,519,797 of NC_067398.1, forward strand.
AATTTTTATCTATTATTTACTTATCTATTTTATCTATCATTCTGCCAAGGAAATTTTCACATTCTAACACTTAAGTTTCTAATACAATTCATGGCATGTGTGCATTAATGTGCTATAACTTCTCCCATCTTTACCTTTCTAACTAGGCTTTTCTTTGGCATTTAAAGACAATGTTATTCCCAGGTACCTATGAGTCTACTATTCCCAGTTCATTCTCACTGACATAGGGATGCAGCTGGGACTCATAAATTCAAAAAAACATTTCTTAGAGACATTGAGGAGATCTTCATCCTATATATACATGCCTATTTTCTTTAATGTAAGTAGTTGTGATTCTTCACCCTCATGATGTCAATTATATGATATTTATTCTGTTCTTTGCTCTAGTAACAAAGGAATCACATTTCCAATTTTTTATCTTTGGCTAGAAATGACACAATCTATAGACTTGCTTCATTGACTGAAATTATTAGCAGAGGTGCTAATAAATCATAATCTTACCTGGAGCAATGTGCTTCAGTTTACCTTTTTGTAAAAATTTCACTTGCAACAAAATATTACTACCATTCTTATATTAAAAAAACTTAGAAAGCATAGGAAACCAATGGAGACATTCTTAAAATGATAAATAGTGTCTATCTAAAACCAAGATCAAGTATTATCTGCAAGGGAGATATATTTGAAGCCTTCCCAAAAAAGATCAGGAATAAAATAAGAATGCCAATTATCACCACTATAATCCAATATTATATTAGAAATGCTAGTACCTGGAATAAGAGGAGTTGAAGGAATAAATAGAGAAAATGAGGAATCAAACCTCTCACACTTTGCAGATGATATGATGGTACATTTAGAATCTAATCCTAAAGAATAAACTAAAAATCTATTGAAATAACTAAATAACTTAGCAAAACTACAGGATATAAAATAAATCCACATAAAACGTCATCATCTCTATATACTACCAATATACCCAGCAACAAGAGAAAGAAAATTCCATCTAAAATAACAACACACTTTTTTAGAGGGTAGGGTAGATTGTGTTTTCTTTCACAACATGACTATCATGAAAGTATGCGTTTTTGTGATTGTACATGGAAAAACTTTATCAAATTTCCACACACACAAAAAAAAGAACATTTTCCAAAACATTTTTACATGTAATTGGGGTAAAATGTCATTAAAACAAATTGACTAAAGACAATAAAAAGTACTTGGAAGTCCACTTGCCAGGAAATGTATGAGCGTGATCACAAAACACTGTCTGCATAAATAAACAACAGGAAAAACATAAATTGTTCAAAGGAATGCTAAGCTCTTGGAAAAATATATGAAAATTCTATGTTAAGCTAATTTATTAATCAGTACCATGCCAATCAAACTACCAAAGAATTGCTTTAGAAAGATAGAAAAAAAAAATAAAGACAAAAGGAACAAAAATCATCTGGAAGGAGAATTTCTTTAGACTTTAGGTATTAAGGGAACTGATTTTTTTTAAAAATTGGAAGAATGGGGCCAATAGTACCAGATTTCAAATTATATCAGAAACTGAAAATCATCAAAATCATCAAAATACTGGCCAAGAAACTGGCAGATAATAGATTAGACATAAGATACAAAGATATAAAGTAGCATGTGTCCATGATAATCTAATGCTTAATAAACCCTAAATTCCAAGCTTCTGAATATCTTGAGAATTTGAGTGAAAACTCAAACATCTGAAGCCAACTGATAAGTATTTTAAAAGAAACTAGGAATACACTAACATTTCATACTCAACACCAGGATAAAGCTAAACAAATAAATGGTTTAGATATTCAATGATATTATAAGTAAATTAGGGAAGGATGAAAAATATATCTATGGATACATCTATGCATGACTAAACATTACATGAAATTTAAAATGAAAAAGATTTTCAAGGTTTTTCCCTCCCATGGGCATATATCCTCCCCTACCATGTCATTTTTCCTACTACATTTAAAGATAGTTTTCAACTTTTTTTTTTAAAAACTTTGTGTTCCAAATTTTTCTCCCTCTATCCCTAATCTATCCCTTCCTTCCCAAGACAGCAAATAATCTGACACAGGTTAAATATGTGCAGTTTTTAAGAACATATTTCTATATTTGTTATATTGTACAAGAAAAATCAGATCAAAAGATAAAATATGAGAAAGAAAGAAAAAAAAACACAAGAAATCAAACAATAACAACAAAAAAGGGGAAGATACCATGCTTTGATCTATATAGTCTCAACAGTTCTCTCTCTCTGGAAATGGATTGCATTTTCCAAATTTATTGGAATTGCCTTCAATCATTGTTGAAAAGAGCACCTTGTTACGATATGTAATGTTCACTTGGTTTTGCTCAGTTCACTCAGCATCAATTCATTAAGTCTTTACAAGGTTTTCTGAAATCAGCCTGCTCATTTCTTACAGAACAATAATATTCCATCACATTCATATATCATAAGTTATTCAGTTATTCTCCAACTGATGGGCATTCACTCAATTTCCAGTTCCTTAACTACCACTAAAAAGGGCTGCTATAAACATTTTTGTACATATGGGTTTTTTTTCCTTTTTTATGATTTCTTTGTAATATTGCTAGATCAAAGAGGATGCACAGTTTTATACCCCCTTGGATATACATGCAAAGTGTTCTCCAGAATAAATGGATCAGTTCACAACTCCTCCAACAATGCAAAGCTGCATTAATGTCCCAGTTTTCCCACATCTCTTCCAACATGTATCATCTTTTCAGGTCTTCTTAGCCAATGAGAAGTATGAAATAGTATCTCAGAGTCGTCTTAATTTGCATTTCTCTCATCAATAGTGATTTAATATATTTTTCATATGACAATAGATGGCTTTAATTTCTTCATCCGAAAATTATCTATTCATATCCTTTGACTCATCAATTGGGGAATGACTTCTATTTTTATAAATTTAAGTAAATTATATATTTTAGAAGTGAGATCATTACCAGAAATACTGTATGTAAACGTTTTTTCCAGCTTTCTGCTTCCCTTCTAATTTTGTTTCATTATTTAATGTAATCAATATTATCTATTTTATATTTCATAATGTTTTCCAGTTTTTCTTTGGCCATAAATTCCTTCTTTATCCACAAATCTGACCAGTAGGTTACCCCTTGTTCTCCTAATTTATTTATATTATCACCCTTTATATCTAAATCATGAACCAATTTCAACTTTATTTTCGTGTTAGTTTCTGACATAGTAGTTTCCACTTTTCCCAGTAATTTTTGAGTTCTTATCTCAGACACTTTACTCTTTGAGAGGTCTCTTAAACACTAGATTACAACAGTCATTGACTATTGTGTCTTGAGAATCTGACCTATTACAATGATCCATTATTCTATTTCTTAGCCAGATGGTTTTTATGACTGCCACTTTATAATGAGAGGGGGAAGAAAATAGGAGAGAGAAAAGAGAAGTTTTATACAAACAAAACTACTGCACCAAAAATTAGAACAAAAACATGTGAAAATGAGGGAAAAAATCTACAGCCAATTATGTCAGATAAAATCCTCATTGCTCAAATATATTAGGGAGTTGGTTTTATTATATATATATATGCTCATTCCAAACAGAAAAATGGACAAAAGATAATTAAAAGGCAGTTTTCAGAAGAATACATCAAAGATATCTATCGTCTCATAAAAATTTATCTAAATCAGTACTGATTAGACAAAGGCAAATTAAAATAATTCTGAGATACCGTCTCATATTTATCAGATTACCTAACATGACAAAAAAAGAAAAATGAGAAATGCTGGAGGGGATACAAAAAAATTGGGATAGTAATGCACTATTGGCAAAGTTATAGAGCAGACAAAGTCTACTATAGTGTAATTTGGAACTACAGCTATAATGCTATATGTACCCTTTGAACCATGTCTGTATCCCAAAGAGATCAAAAAAAGGAAAAAGGAACCATTTGCTCAAAAATATTTATAGCACTTCTTTTGTCAGAGCAAAGAATTGGAAATTTACAAGATACCTACCAACTATGGAATGGATGAACAAATTTGTGGTTTATAATTGTGATAGAATATTACTTTACTGTAAGAAATGACAAACTATAAGAAATGACAAGGGGGTAGTTTTAGAAAAATCTAGAATCTTACATGAATCAATGCAAAGTAAAGTGAGTAGAACCAAAAGAGCACCGTACATAGTAACAGCAATATTGTATTGATGATCAACTGTATAAGACTTAACTACTCTGATCAAGACAGGGATCCATCACAATTCCAAAGGACCTGTGAAGAAAAAAACGCAATAACTAAGGTGAGACCTAATGAACTTTAACTACAAACTGAATGATCCTTTTTAAACTTTTTACCACCTATTTTTGGTAGCATGATTAATATGAAAATATGTATTGCGTGATTTCACATACATAATCAAAAGTCAAGGGGTAAGAAGGAGAGGGGGAAATTAGATGTCAAAAAAAATTTTTTTAATTTTACATGTAATTCAGAAACATGTAATGAAATAAATAAAAATACATCTAAAAAACCAATAGAAATAACAAAATCAAAAGTCAAAACAGAAAGGGAACAATGGAAAATATTCCCAAAACTTTTTCTTAGTTTAAAATAACGAGAAGTCTTATGTTACCTTGCCTCTTTACTTCTATCATAAAAGAATATGCCCTTCTTTTTATCTGCCTAAACTATTTCAACAGTTTTCTAATAAAATTTTCCATATCCTTTTTTTCTCATTAATCCATCTATTATATATCTATATTATATTATATAGATATTATATATCTATTATATATCTATGAAGGAATGATATTGCTTACATATGTGGCCACGTACTACTTGCACAAAAACCTTCAATACTCTAATGCTCTCCAAAAAGCCGTTTGTCTTTTGCAAAAATTCTCCACAATGTGCTATCATTCAACATCTTTATTTAAAAAAAAAAAATTGGCAAATCATAAACTCTCAGAGTAGAAGGGAGGGCAGAATTTATTTACTTCTATTAAAATTTACCAGCATTGTCTCATATTGTTCCTTTCCATTCACTAAACTTATATAGGACTACTATCTACTGGAATCTAGTCTGCCTTATTCTGTCTTCTTCCCTTACTTATAATGATCTCATTCCCTCTAGTTATAAATGATCACCTGATTAACTGCCATATAAACATCCATTAACACCCGTTGTGTGGAGGCTTCCTTAATCCTTATTGATAATAACTACCTTTACTCACCCTTCCTCTCATATCTCTCTAATGTACTTATCTGTTGTTGAGTCTTATTCCCATTTTAATACTACAGGTTCCATGAGAACAGGGTTCCTATTATTTGTGAACCCTTCTCTCAACACTAAATCCCCAATACAGAAGTCCATACATAAGAAGTATTTAACAAATGTTTGATGCTGAAGTAATAAACTATTATTAAAAGCAAACATTTTAAAAATGTCAAAGGCAAAAAGTATTCCATAAATGTTTCTTCACCTGTAAAATTAGAGGTTTCCATTAGATAACGTATAAATGGTTTCTTTCAACCTTAAAACTGCATTATCGTTTAATAATACACATAAGCTTGAAATGGAGAGTCCAGAATGCTAGTTCTAACATTTTTTTAGAGCAATAAAAAAGTGGTCTAAATAATGTCAAAAATTCTCAGACTCTGCTCCATGAAAACATTTTCATGCTTATTCTAGCAGAGAATAAGCACTAAACAATTCTGAACAAAGATCAATGATGCACATCTAGAAAGCAAATTCATCCATAGAAGAAGGAAAAGAAAACCAATTTCCATGACCATTTAAACTTAAATATGTCTTTTGATTGAGGGATAATTTTATGTCTTAACAATATCAATTCATCATTAGTTTTAAGTTCAGAAAATTAAAATAGAAAACATATAATTTCCTTTTTAAAACCATACATCCTTCAAACAAATCTAAAATGGAAAGATGGCTATTTAGACTTCAAGAAGTGAATCAAACATTACAATAATATGACATCTGTTTGGGGGCCATTTTGTACTTTGTTGCTCAAATAGGAACTTCAGCTCTTAAGATACTTCTGATACCCATTCTTTTTATATAAATAATTTGACAGAGAAGTGATGCTGAGAATCATCACTGCTCAGTCATGTTCAGACTTAAGGCCTAAGATTAAATAGAGAGACAATGAACTGAAGTAAAATATGGCTATTACATCCGAAAAGGGGCAACTATGCAAATAACTATGTACATATAAGATATGGAAAGTAACAATGTAAAGTAATCTCATGGTTGCCCTACTTTTTAGACTTCTCTGACTCTGTCACCATGCCCCAGAAGGCTCATTATTGGGAACACTTCATCATCCTGAAAGACCCCATCAGCTTGATCTTCACCTCATCATTACCTTTATCTCTCAAGCTAGAATGTGAAGTCATGAATTCCAAAACCGCCTTTTATGGAAGGAACTCAGCTCAAAACATGTCTTTACTCTCTCACCCCGTCCCCACTCCAATTTTTCAGCTTGCTTTTCTGTGTTTTCCTCTATCTGATTATAAGCTCCAGTGCAGGAGAAGCTTTCTTTTTCTTTTCTTTTCTTTTTCTTTTTTTTTTTTTTTTTAATATTTGTCTTCTTAGGGCTTAGCAAGTTGCCTAAAACAGAGCAAGCATTTAATGTTTATTGCTAATGTTAACTGAATGGTTTATCAAAAGACCTACTGAAGGTAGACTCTAAATTGAGTCTCAAAAGAAGTCAGAAAACCTTAGAGGTGAAGAGGGCAGATAATACAAAGGGACAATGTTGCAAAATGTATTATATTTAGTATACAGGGAATAATAGGTTAAGATAATAAATATGGAGAGGGAGAGAAAGATCACAAAATAACTCATTAAATTCAGAAAACAAAAGCCCAGAAAGAACTACAGAAAAGATACCTTAGAAAGTTACTTATTCAAATCATATAATTTCAAAGAAAGTATGTGATATGATACAAAAGACTCCCATTTTCATGTACAATTTCTTTTTTGTTTGTTTGTTTCACTAGTATATTTAAAGGTGGTGTTGTTAAAGCCAGAAAGAAAAGAAAAATTAACCTCTTAATTTCCCTCTTTTTTGTTACATAATTGAGTACTGGGCAGAAATGATATTTATAAAAAAAAATATTAAAAATGTATGAGGTTGATTTTAATGACAATACCTTGACATTATGTAGCATCTTTCTGAGATTTAAAGTACTGAATTTTCTAAAGTCATTTTGATAAAAGGAGAAAAAAGTAGTGACAGTCTTTAAAATTTACACAAAACAATAAGAATATAAAAGCAGAATGCACTAATCATTTTTATATTGTTTTAAGTAAAGTTAATATTGTAAAGTTGGATAGTAACTTGTAAAATTCACCTACAAATGGAAATTATTTTATAGTAACATTATCTAGATTTCCTCCTGTATCCTTCCCTAATGTACTTATTGGTCACTTTCTTTGCATAATTGTAAATTAGTTTTTATAACAGTTGAACCAGAGTACATGACTCCTCCAACAGTATGAATTCTTTGCGAATTTTATTTTTAAGGACAATAACAAGTAGTATAATATTGTAAAAACAGTGATGATAATGACACTAAGAAGAATATTCTCTGAGAAATATTAAAGAATAAGTTATAAAAAAGATTTGTGAAGGACATAATAATTGCCATCATATATTTGAAGGGCAGTCATATGAAGATGGAGCGAGTCTGTATGGTTCATTCATTGCAAGATGAAGAACAACAGGTGAGGGTTAAAAAGATAAAGACCTCAATCTATATCTGACCTTCTTAAGACAAAGAGTTATCTAAAACTGTAAAGGGAGGCAACTAGGTAGCATAGTGGACAGAGCACCAGCCCTGAAGTCAGGAGGACCTGAGTTCAAATCTGATCTCAAACATGTAACACTGCCTAGCTGTGTGATCCTAGGCAATTCATTAAACCCCAAATGCCTCAGCAAAAATAAAAAACAAAATGTAATGGGCTCCCTTTGATAGACTAAAAATATTCAAGCAGAAACTTCTGTCTGAAAATAGTCACTGATTTGCATTTCTTCTATTCTGGTTTTCAGGAAAAACATTGAGTTACCTTTACCACCTTGTTAGCTATTCTCCTGATTCAACAAAAGTTTTTACTACTTTAGCTCTTGCTTCATTTCTTCTAGGCATTCATGTAGTTGTAAAAAAAATTAGTTTTATTACGACTAACTGCTTTATATAGTTTCTCAAAGAATTTCTTGGTCATTGTTTGGTCTGGTTTAAACTTAAGGGTTTTATTGAAATAATGTAATGTAAACTGTGTTGTTTGCCTCCCAGTCAGACAACCATCTTGGCCAGAAATAACATTGTTTCTGTACCTTAATATGGGATTTCTGTGTCATGATTTGCCTTAGTCTATATGCTCAAAAGAAGACTCAGACCTATTGATTTGCTTGCAAAGAATCTGAGCAACAAACATTAAATAAACTTATTTGATTACAATGATTAAAAACAAACTGAATATACATGTGTAATTAATTATCCATCCCATTCCCTATACGTACTATTCCAAACTTTTGATTTTCTAATCTCATCCCCACTAACACAAGAGCAGTATTTGCTTCAAATTTAAGAAAACAGAAGTCACATCTTAAAATATCAAAATCCTTGATGTCATCTTCAATTCTCTATTCCTCTACTACAATATATGAGGAAGTAGACCTTGTGCTCGCCAAGGCAAAGCCTTCCAAGTTACACAATTCTATCCCTTGATAATCCCCTCATTTTCAATCTCACCCTGTCTACTGCTTCCACCAATGAGAGGGTGAAGGGAAGGGGGGAGGGGAATCACACTATTCCCCAAAAGCTATTAGTTTTAATCTTAGCTACTGTCTACTAAATATTAACTGTGCACCTCAGAAGAAATGAGAAAGGCAAACACAAAGGCATGCAGCTGGGTCAGCTGCATCTTTGAATGCATTTTTAGGACCTAGGAGTGGTTTTTCATTTTGTTTTTGTTGTTGTTGTTGTTGTTTTTGCTGAGAAGTGCCCTGGCCAACAGCTGCATCCTCCTGATATCAGCAGAACCTTTTGGACAAAGCTTTCCAGGGATAATGTTGTCTCAGAACACCCACAGCTTAAAGTGGAGAATTCTACATGGACTCAGAATTGTCTTATTCTGCCCTCTGCGGTTTTGAGAGGAAGAAATATCTCCTTTTCTCAAAGTCGTGCTTTGATGGGAACAGAATGGTAGATAGAACATTGTTACCAGCTATTTGCAGAGCTGGGGAGTTTGGGAGTTTTCTGACTTGAGGCTTGCCATGGGAAATGTTAAATACCTCTTTTGCCAGGGGGCATGATAAATTGATTGACAGAGAAGAGCTGTTATTATTTGATTATTATTAGTAGTAGTAGTAGTATTTATTATTACTGAAGGGACTAAGAATACCAAGACCTACTGTCCAGAGTTAATGACTAATTGTGGGCAGCATTCCTACAATACTTTTATAGCAGTGTGACCACTCTCAGTCAATGAACTGTAATATTTGTTGGGAAAATGGAGTCTACATTGAAGGGTAGACTATAATTTTTTCCCATTATTCCTGCTTTTGTCTTTCATTGAATAACGTTTATTTATATTTGCTATTTTCTCCTATTTTTTTTTTTTACTATTTTTTTCTCCTATTGAGTAATGCTATCATTATTTTTGATTTCCACAACTATTTTCAAATTAATGGTGTTGATATTCAGTCAAAATGTCTGTCTAAGCAGAAAGCTTCGCCCTCATATTTAGTTCAGCAAAAACTGAAAATCTAATCAGGATGAATAATGATCACTAAATACAATAAGAATTTATATAAAGTGATTCCACTTTGAAACTTCACAAAAAGTAAATATACTCATAAAGAAAGAAAGGAAAAATAGCTCTTTCTTATAAATGGGGGCTTTGGGGGGAAAAAAAGCAAACAAACATGGAGAACAGCATAGACATCAGATGAACCAAAGGGAGACTGAGCACGCACATACTCGACACACACACACACACACACACACACACACACACACACACACACACACACTCTATATCAAATTCAACTATGATATAGACAAGGAATACAAAAAAACAGGGATTAAAAGGCAGGCTAACAGGAGGGTGGGAATAGTTGCAAACAAAACTAATTTCTGGATCCTGATTCAAGGGGAAAAGGGAGAGGGGAGGAAAGAGAGAAAAGAAAAGAAAGGAAAGGAAGAAGCATCTATCAATGGAGGAATGGCAGAACATATCACTGGATAGTAAGAAATGTCTAGAGAGGCTATTTTATAGAATTTCTGGAAACAGAGTCAAACTGGGATAAAACTTATACAATGAAATCTGTAAAGAAAAATAGTTTTGAGAATTCTGAGCTGTGAGAAAGAGTACTGTGCAGAAAAGAATCTTTGGGAAAGTGACAAAAATGTAAAATACACACACACATCCACACACTCATGCATAAGCATAAATACTCATAAACACATACAAACATATAGATATTTCCTTGAAGGGGATATGTCTTCCAGCTGTTTCTGCTTTCAAGATGCTATGGGGAAAACACTAATAATGAAAACATGTTCATTGTCAAATGGGTTTTCTTGTAATCTCAAACTACAACACTGCACTTAAAAGAAAACCTATAAAATCATGTAAACTAAAATCAACTTTTTAACTGCCAGGAATTGAATCCAAGGGACAAAGGCTTTGTCACTAGCTGATTTATTATTTAAGAGCTTCCAAAAACTATTTATGTTATCTTAGAATTCTGGATCTGATCCATATATTAAAAATGAAAATGTGGTTAATTTATTCTGGATAGCTGCAAAGGGTAGAATTGGAATCAATAAGAGAAGTTAGGGGGTTAGGGTGACAAATTCAAAGAATAGCTTTCTAGTTATTAAAACTGTTCAAAAAACAAAATTAACTTCAAGTAGAGATAGTAAATTACTACATTACTAGAAAGTCAAGCAAAGGATGAATGATCATTAGTTAAGAATGTTATAAAAGGAACATATTCATGCATTGGCAAAGGATCAGACTAAAGAGGGTTTTAAGTTACATTCTCAATTTGAAGATCTATTATATTATTCTCTAAATACAGTGTTTGGGTTAGATATTTTTATTTCACTGACAAATTTGTCCATTTTTTTTACTATAATTATTTGCCTAGGTATTGTTAAACTTTTAATGGTTGGAAATACTGAGGCACAAGGAAGTTAAATAACTTGTCTACAATCAAACAAAAAAGTGACTGAGCTGTGCCTTGAACCAAAGTTTCTGTTTCCAAGTTAAGAAAGTGTTCTTAGAACGACTACCTGCCATTACTACCAAAAATCAGGCAACAGTGATGCTTAGGGGTATGTTTTCTAGATGCTTACTAACTTAAATTGCTATAGATCAAGGAAAAACGAGGACCACAAATTGGAAGATATGTACCATTCCTCTCAGATCTAAGAACTCTCTCTCAGATATAAATTATGTCACAACTTTCTTAGTTCACTGTCTCCCCTAACGAGTTCTCCCTAAGACTTTTTAAAGAGGGAAGTTATCAAATTCCTGCCAAGATTTCCCTTCTCAACCATCAGTTTGAAGATTAAGCACCTCAGTTTTACAAAGGTTTTGAAGACCATACATGGATTGAGCAGTGCTCTATATAATGCTGTGGCATTTTAAAAAGTTCAAGAGAATTTCTGTGTAATTTAATAAATTCATTAATAATGACAGCATTTAATGAAAGGATGATTAGAAGAAAGACAATGATAGCAGCTGGTTTATAGTTTATATGCCCTTTTGGAAAAGAACTATTCCTGAGAGTAGCAATCATCTCTGATTGAATAAGAATTGATGAAAGTTGGACTTTACAAAGAGAAGTAAACTCACTCTAATGAGGAGCTGAGTAGACAAAGACTCCCTACATGCAGACAACTCCCAGTGATGAGCAATATAAACAAAGAATCTATATCCTCCATCTGAGCTAGCTAGGTGCAGGATGAGAAGAATGGTAATCCTATCTTCCATCAGTTCTCCTCTTGATAGATTGGGAAGGAAAATAGGACAGGAGGAAAAAGCTTGAGTTTCCCCAGTTTTAATAACTGACTATTAGTGAGGCAAAAATAATCATTTCTCTCAATGACATGACACAAAGCATAGCTCAGTCACAAAAAACTGAGGATTGTGATTATGAGGCTGTCACCTCAAACCTGGTAGTAAAACACTGAGTGGTTGTGATTTTTATCTTTGAAACTGCTGTTAAGTCATATCTAGCACCTTGTGATTAAAATACAAGATATGATTGACAGATTTGCCAGGCAATATATCAACTAATAAATAAAGGTATGTCATTTTAAATGAATCTTGATATATGAAAACCTAAGTCTACACAAAAGATAAGTTAACAATCTTCACTTTCAAAAAGGATTTACTCAACAATTTCTTAGTCAATATATTAACATGCATTACCAAAACATATTTATAAAGCTCTGAAAACACATACACTTTTTTCTGTCCAACAAAGTATTTCTAGAATCTTAGCCAATATTTCATGGCTGCTATGTTACTATTATTGTGAATGATATCAGGATGTAAAGCACCAATAGAATAGGGAGGATCCCCATACAACTACGTTTAAAAACTTTTCTCAAGACATTCAAAGAGTGAAGGAATTAAAAAAAAAAAAAAAGGAAGGGGAAGGGGGGGGACAACAAAATTAGTTTTTAACATCTCTGTTGTAGACGGGGAAAACAAATAAAAACAAGCTGAGAAGAGCTCTAGAGGAGCAAAATCCAAAGCAAGATAAAGGGGACTGGGGACAGGGAGTAGGGAAAGAAAAAGATGAAAATTCTTCCTTCACTGAAGAAAAGCCTCTTACTTAATTAGCCATTCATAAGAAAGGACATAGAAGGAGCAAAAGTTACATATATGTAATCAGTTACATATATAATTAATCAGCTATATATATTATATAGCTCACACTTAAAATGCTTGCAGTTAACAACAAAAAAATTGTGAAATAATTTTATTCTTATTTTGCAAAATGAAAAACCATCTAAAGAAAAGAGGCTGAATTAATTGGGTATAATCATAAAGCTACCTTGTCTTAGGTTCAACAAAGTTCTGCTTATAACTTAGAAAGGAAGAGAATTTAAGAAATTATAACCCACTCTGGATTCTGAGGGTACCACTGCTCTGATAACCCATCAGGCCCAAAATAATCAATTTTAATCCAGAGTAAAAAAATTAGAATCTGAAGTCAAATACAAAAACATTTATCTAAGAGATAAGAGGAAGGGTAGTCAGGAATTTGTTTTTCTGTTTATCAAAAAAAATTAAGTCTGAAGGTAAGCTTTGCTGTAGATTTTAATAAACCTAATAATAATAAAATAAATAAACAGCAGAGTTAATGCAAAGATGATGCTTAATCAAGTAATACAAACAGATGGACAAAAACATTTAAAACAAGTTTTAAAATGTTGGAAATTGGCACAAATAAAAATCATTTATTCACCTGAGGGAATACAAAAACCAATTGTTAATCAAATTTAGTCATAGAAATAAATGTTTTTACTCGTCTCCTACCTAACTTGCCCCACTTAAAAAATAAAAAATAAAATAAAATAACTAATTAAAGAATGAAACCAAGTAAGGTGAGCAGAAACAAAAGAACAATTTATACAATAAAAGTACTAGAAAGATAATCAACTCTGATCATAGTTTTTTTTTTTTTTTTTAAATAATTAAAGCTTTTTATTTACAAAACATATGCATTGGTATTTTTTCAACACTGACCTTTGCAAAACTTTTGGTTCTAAATTCTCCCACCCCATCCCCTAGATGGCAGGTAATCCAATACACTAAATATGTTAAAATATATTAAATCTAATATATGTATACATATTTATAGTTACCTTGCTGTACAAGAAAAATCAGATCAAGAAGGAAGAAAAAAACTGCAAAAGATAACAAAATGCAAGCAAACAATAACAGATAAAGTGAGAATGCTATGTTGTAGTCCACACTCAGTTCCCACTGTTCTCTCTCTCTGGATGTAGATGGATCTTTATCACTGAGCAAGTAGAACTGGTCTGAATCATCTCATTGTTGAAGAAAGCCATGTCCATCAGAATTATCATACAGTCTTGTTGTTGCCATGTATAATGATCTCCTGTCAACTACAGTTCTAAAGAACTTATAATGAAATATGACACCTGCCTCTAAATAGAGAGCAGGATACAGATTGAAATATATTGTCTTTATTTCATTTTTTGGCTTTTTGGACATAGCTAATATAGGAATATAATTTATACAACTACCCATATCTGCAATGTTTTTTTGTTTGTTTGTTTGTTTGTCTGTTTGTTTTCCTATCTTCTTAATGGGGAAGGTGAGAGAGATAAATCCTTCTGATAAAAAAAATAAATAAATAAAAGTCACTTGATCATGCTACTGTCATCTTTTTCTAAATAAGACTAATTTCTAACTAATTTCCCTGCTTTAATTTTTTCCTTTCTCTAAACCATCCTTCATATTATTTCAAAAATAATTATCCTTTTCTGTTATGAGCCAGAACTTGAAACAAGGTGATAACTCAATGGAATTGGATGGAAGCAATGCTTGTGTGCTTGGGTGTGCACCTTTAAGAGTTTATACATTAGAGCTCATACCTTTAAGAGAGTTTACATATTAGAGTTCACACATTGGAGTTCACAAGTACAGGAGATTCACAAAGTTAACTTTGTAACTTTGTGAATTCACACCTCCCATAATCCCACTCTTGGAGGAGGAGTCAACCTTTGAGTTTACACCTATAAAAGAGCATAAAAAGAGCTTCAGTCAGGTAGTCAGTCGGGAAGATTGCCAGGAGTCGGAGTTGAGCTAGAGCCAGAAGCTGGCAGAGACAAAAGACGAGCTGCAAGAGCTGTTGGAACCAAGGAGGGAGAGAGGCCTCTAAGAAAGCTAACTGGGCCCAAGGAAAAAGACAACACTTGGAAGGAGAAAATAAACGTTTGAATTTTATCAGCTGGCTGTATTTGGAGTGATTATTGATCTGAACTGAAACCAAGGCTGCCTCCAGAAAAATCTCCCCGAGAAACCTGCTCCCAGAGAGAATGAATATATTATACAAATGAAAAGAATACCACACTTTTCTTTAAGTTTTCTCAATAGTGGGCCATATGATCAGAATATCCATGGGTGTTGGTCATATGACATTTGATGATATTCCATTATGCTATCTTTTTGATAAGCAGGTAATTAGGTCCTAGGAAGACATGTAGATATAAAGCACTTTATCTTTAAAAACTCTGTAAATATGAAATGTTATTAAAAAATAAGTTACTTCAACCTTAAATAAGTGGGAAATATTATTAAAAATTAAGTTATTTAATGTTTTACCTAAATAATTTTATGCTTCAGTACTAGGCAAACCATACTGGGTACACTGAATGTATGTCTGATACATAAATCCTTAAAGGTCAAGGTCCAGTTCCAACCTATATTCCCAGGATTATTTCATATTATTTCCCCTCCTGCAATCTATGTGACAATCAAACTGGAAGTGACCAAGCAGGTGAGTCAGTCAGATGATTAGATCTCCACCTCCATTGATCTCTTGTACAATTTAACTCCCTGAAAAGTCAATCAGTTTTCCCACATCTAGATTTAGCCCGTCTTCAGCTTATGAACTAATTCCATAACCTGTTCTGAGACTTCACCAATGATCATCATAAATTCTACTATCTGATTTGGTTATGGTTAGAAACTTGGTTCTTTTCACTGTCTTACTGGTTTCAGAGATTTGAGCAAAGATGTCATTTCTACCTACTACCAAGGCTTCCTAACCTCTCATATCTGGTTTTGAGATATACTCTTAAGACAAATCATACTTAAGCTAGAGACAACACATCTTCAAGGATGTATATATAATTAGGGACATAATAATACCTTCCTAAGTATTTGGTTGTGAAGTCTACCTACACCTACAAGCCTACCAAAACAATTTTCCTTATATTCCTGAGAAAACCTCAAATCATACTTCTGAAACTAGTCAATGGCTCTAAACACAAAATCAAATCTCAACAGAAAAAAATACAAGTTGAATGAAATAGAAGTGAAAATTGTTGACTTCAAAATACAAGTCTCAACTTTGGGCCAAACAAGAGAAATCAGGGGATCTGTTAGAATCTCTGTTCTAAGCCAATTTTTCATTGCAAAGAATGAAATGTTGTTTTCTAAAATGAGTATATTCATGAATTTCAATAAAATTCTCCCTAAACTATTTAGTAGCCAGGGTGATTTTTTTCAAAATCTTCTAAGTGTAAGTATTCAGTGGTTAACATTCATGAAAACCAATACCCAAATGAATCAAGAGCACTTTAATAAATGCTCTATCTGAAATTCAAAGTGTCTTTGATACCAAGCATTTATGAATAAGCTGGAACCTGGTTTATACTCACAGAGCAGCTAGTTAGTAGACCAATATAAAGAAACCAATCTAAATTCCTATTTGCTTTAAAATTTTCTATTCCATGGTATAAGATATAGTAAATCATGCAATCTTTCTAGCTACATCAGGAATAGCAGAACTCAAATGCAAAACAAACATGAGATTTAAGGAGAAATAAAGTAATGTTTTAATATACCATTTTTCATTGTGTTTGGCCTTGAGCATTCATTCTATACTATATACCATAAATAGTAAAGATAAGTCACACTTGTATCTTCCCAAGATTCATTCTTACATCACCAAAAAATAGGGTAGAATAATTTATAAAACTAATAGGAAAAGATGTTTGAAGTATGAGCTACCTTTATATGAATATACATAGACAAACTGAAAGAATATAAACCAAAGTCCTTGAAAGTTGAAAGGGACTTTATCCTTTAGGTACACTAGATACTGTTTCTTATTGCTGGGTTAAGATTTCCAATATTTATTGCTTATAAGTATTCTTAAGAACTAGAAATTATTTTCTTTTCATTATGAGAATCCCATTTGAATTTTCTATCATTATATAATTGTTCACTAATTCATTTAGTTTATTTTCTGACTTTTCTAATTTTTCATGAAATGGAGTAATTATTTGCTAGATCTGAGAACTTGGGTTCAACAAGGAGCACTGAGTTCTTTGGCATTAGCCATAATGAATTTATAAGGGCTGTTGATGAAGCAAACAATAAAGCACAATATTCTAGGGGCTCGGAACTGTTTTAGAGAAAAGTAAACTGAAATTTTGCAAAACTGTTTTAATCAATAAATTTAAAAAATGGATGACAACAAGCTAGTACACCAGACCATCTGCTGAGCACAGCAAGGATGAAAAGGATGAAATTAAAGCAGTGAACTAAAACATCCACCCTCAAAGTCCTGATTTGTTAACACGATATATACAGTGACCTCTTAACATACCACTGTGTTTCTCTGGTGCCTTTAAGCAAAACTGTACTGTAAAGCACCTGTTAGGCTTAAGTAAAAATATTCCAGAAAATTTTTCCAATAAATACCCAGTCCTTTAAAAAAAAAAAAGTGTTTCTTTTTAAAGAAACTGACAGCAAAACTGTTTTTCAGTACATTTCATTATTAACAAAATTTCAAAAAAACTCAACTGATTTTTTAAAATTACTTTCCCGCATGAAAATCCATTCGCTTAAAAACAATGTTTAACTTTAAAAATAAAGAAACTCACCAAAGAAAACACTAAAAATTCTTAAACAGCTTTCATTAGAATGTGTTATGAACAGCATCTTAACTAATGTGGATATCTGTACAGGTTGTTAATCCTACTTGAATCATAAATGCTCAAATAATAAGAATAGTATTTATTCACATATTTAAAGTTTGCAAAAATGTTTGATAAATATCAGATTTGTTTCTCACAACAACCATGAAAGGTAGATATTATTATCTCTACTTAATAGATAGGAGAAATGATGCAAATGAAGGTGAAGTGACTTGCTTAAAGTCATCAGTGATTGTCTGAGGCTGAAATCTTAACTCAGATTTTCCAGACTCTAGGCCATCAAAAAGTACATGAAATATATTGAATATTTCATTAAAATAATAAATAATATAATTTACTTCAGACCATTTATCAGCAAACTACTCTATCAATAATAGGCTTTCTTTTTGAAACATTAAAATTACAGGCTTTCAGCTACAACATATGGTGCTGCAAAACTCCAAAAACTATAATACATTTAAAGAGTTACACAATAATCCTTTTAAATTCCTCCTCCTGGCAACATGATACCACATTAAGTACTAAATGCTGATAACCGACTTCACTTTTTTTTTAATTCTTACTGTCCTTTTCTTATATGGAATGAAGAATGAGTACAAGGAAAGGCACAAGTTTTCAAAAAGTTCACATTCTTATGAAAGATAGTTAGTAAAGAACAAGATATACATATAAAACAGTTACAATTAACGTAAATGGAACATAATCTATGAGGCGCTAGCAATTAGATATAGAAAAGGTTGAAGGATCCCATTATAAAGGCCTTGAGTTTTGAATGAAGGAAGCCAGGTAAGCCAAGAGGTAGAGTAGGGGAGGAAAACATTCCAAAAATGGAAGATAGTCATCACAAAGGCACAGAAGAGTCAGAATAGTCTGTTTGGAGAATCACAATAAACTGAGATAACTGGATTATGGATTATGCAAATAAATTGTTTTTTTCTTTTTTTTTTTAATTTTTATTTAATAATAACTATATTGACAGAATCCATGCCAGGGTAATTTTTTTACAACATTATCCCTTGCACTTGTTTCTGTTCCGATTGTTCCTCTCCCTCCCTCCCTCCACCCCCTTCCCTAGATGGCAAGCAGTCCTATATATGTTGGATATGTTGCAGTATATCCTAGATACAATATATGTTGCAAATAAATTGTTACGAATACTGGAAAGAGGGGTGGGGCCAGGTTGTGAAAGACTTTAAATAAAAATACATTTCATATTTAACCTTGGGAGTAAGGGGAGTTCCAGAATTGTCTAAAAGAGAGATGATATGGCTAGATCTATACTATAGGAAAATAATAACCCCCCCTTTTCCCAATTAGAAAATGCTATTTAATAAACTTAGAGATACTACTTTCCCAGTACATAGATTTGGAGATGAATTGCTAACTAGGAATAGTTGAAATATGTTTCCCTATATTTTGTTATTCTTTCTCTGGTTCCAATTAAATGGCTTAGCATTTCAATGCTTTTTTTTTTCCCCAGTAGCATATTTTCCCATTTAAAGGATTGTCTAGCCATCCCTCAGGAAATGAGGACACAGTGACCAAAATATACAGTGCCAGTCAACTGGCAACATACAATCTATATAATTGATAGTAATATAATGGTAGTAGTAAATATCTTTCAAATTTCTAAGCAAAGTTCCTTGTATAACATTTAATTTATGATGAATAAATGACTAAATTTGAAATAAATCCCTATAAGACTGTTTACAATAACTTTCCCTTCTCCATGCATACAATTCATAGGTATTGTACATATGTGGTAAGAGATCAGGGATTTTGCATTAAAAAATTCCCACTAATTTTGGAAATAACTATAACAATACTGTGATTCTCAAAGAATGAAACATTACTATTCACTGATAGAAGGAACTTATAATGTTCCTGTTAGCAATATTTTATATAAAAAGCTGATACTTTACATTTAGTAACAATGGAATATTTAAATAATCTACAGCATGTGTGCGAACTAAGAATTTTTTTCTCTAAAAAACCTACTTCATATATATTCATATATATCTACAAATCTTAAAAGCTTTTAAAGCTTCAGCAAATATATGGACCCTCGATTGCCTAAGAAATTCCAATTATTTGATTTTTTAAAATGTTCAAAATGTTTCTATGATCTCCTGCCCTAATTTAATGGAAATTTTCTGTTAAAAATGCTGTAATACATTCACAACAGATACAAAATCAAAATTAAGTCATTCAAAAAATAACATGATACAAAGGGGAAAAAGCTAACATGATAGTATTAATACTATTTACTTCACACACAATTCTATACAAGCAAAGAAGCAAAATTTTGCTTGGAAAAAAATTTTCTATTATCTTCCTTTGGTAGATAGATTTTTGCATAGATGAAATTCAACCATTAAACTACTTTATATTTTGTAGTCATTTTCTAAGACAAAATTTACTCTAACAATACTTTCTTTGAAACACAAACATAAGCTGTTTATACTATTTTTTTGAAATACTTCTTTATAAGTTAGGAGAGCAAAGATAGTTCTGTCAAGATCTTTGGAGAAGTGAGATATCAATAACCAAACAAGAAATACAGAACATTATGAATGGATAATTTTAATTACATTAAATTAAAAACACTATGCACAAACAAAACAATGCAGCCAAAATTAGAAAGGAAGCAGAAAATTGGGAACGAATTTTTAACGGATGGTGTTTCTGATAAAAGGCCTCATTTCTAAAACATATAGAGAACTGCACCAAATTTTAAGAGTATAAATCATTCCCCAATAGATAAATGGCCAAAGAATATGAACAATTTTCAGAGGAAAAAATGAAAAGCCATCTATTATCATATGAAAAAATGCTCACTATTGATTAGAGAAATACAAATTAAAATAACTCTGAACCTATTAGATTGACTAAGATGACAAGAAAAGATCATGATGAATGCAGAAAAACTGGGACTAATGAAATTAGAAAATCTAATGCATGGCTAGGGGAGTTGTGAACTGAACTAGCCATTGTGGAAAGCAAACTTGAGCTAGGCTCAAAGACCTATAAAACCTTGGTATGGTTCATTTTGCTGAACTCATCACATTCTTTTTTTTTTTTTTCCTTTTTAATGTTACAAGAAAAGACTAACCAGATACAGATGATATTATTTTTAGAAAAAAATGCAAAGGCATCAATAAATTTTCTGACCCCCACACAAATGAGGTTAGTGGACTAGATTTCCCAAGATAGAGCTATAATCTTATTCTCTTCAACTCTTTCCTCAATTCCCCCACAGTCAATTAATTGGCAAGTCTTTTATTTTTCTAAAATACTACTTATCTTCCTCTCTTTCCCTCAAGATTCCTATTGCTCATATATTATGTTAAAGCCTGATCATTTATTAATCAAGGGTAACTATCATCTCTACATAGATGACTCCCAGATCCAGTCCTTCTTTCTCCGGAGCTTCGGTTCTACATCACCAACTGTTTGGTGGATATTTCAAAAGAATGTCCTAAGGACATCTTAAACTCAACATGTCCAAAAATGAATTCATTTTTCCTTCTGAACCCTCCTTTTTTCCAAAAATCCTATTTCTGTCAAAGACATCATCAATGTTCTGCCCTCCCAAGTTCATAAGCATGGCATTTTCCTTGATTCCATACTCTCTTCATAACATCTCTTGAATCTAAATTGTTCTCTCTGCAGCTATAACTTTATTCAAACTCTAATTCACATTAGCCTATATTATTGAAACAGCCTTCTAAATCTCTCTTAGTTAAAGTCTTCCCTATGGCAGTTCATCCTACACACAATACCAAAATAATTATGTCTAACCACACATCCTATCCTTGATTTCTCACTCAACCAATCCTAGTAGATTCGAGGATAAAAATAAAAACGCCTCTATTTAAATAAAACACAATACAACCTGGTTCCAACTCAGTTTTCCAAACTCAATGGATATTTTTCCCTCTGTTTTACTGTACAACCTAGCCAAATTGGCTTTCCTTCTGTTTTTTTACACATGATAATATACATTCCATCTTTGTGCTTTTGAATTCACCATCCCTCTCTTTCTTTAAGATATGTTTCAAGCACCATTTTCTTCATATAGACTTTTCTGATCCTACAAAATTCCTACTGTTCTCTCTCAAATTCCCTTGTATTGCAATTATTTTGTATGAATTCCACTTATTAACTTTATATTTATGTTGTGAATATGCTATAGATATTTGCTATGTCTGCTTTTAGATTGAAAACTATTTGAAAGTAGGGATTATTTATATTTGTATATTAAGTGTTAGAATAGTGTCTGACACATATTGGGTGCTTACTAAATACTTGGGCATTGATTGAATTATCTTAATAGCCTACAGATAAATCTACCTACCTACCAAAGACTGCTTTCTCCTATCACACCTCCACATCACCTCCAAAATAATTTTCTTAGGAACAGAGACAAGATGGCAGAGAGTAGACTGGATATTGTCTGAGCTCTTCCCAGCTTCCCTCAGCATCAACGCTAGATCAAGTCTCAAAATAATTTATGTAGTATACTGATTTGATTATATCATTTCCTGCTAAAAATAAAAACAAAACAAAACAAAAAAACACTTTAGTTGTTCTGAATTGTTCAAAAACTTAAATACAAACTCTTTATACTGATATTCTTTCCAGATTTATTTCAAACTTACCTTCATGCACTCTATACTTCAATTAAACTGTGTCTACTGTTTCACAATTTGGTAAAGCTCCTTCCAACACTGAAGTCAAGGTAGGCCATACCCTCTGCTTACATTTTCTGTGAAAATCCTTATCAGAGGATTAGAGAAATTAAAGTGGGTAAAACTTTAGAGATCAGCTAAGCCCATCCACCACCCCTCCTGCCTTTTGTTGTTGTTGTTAACACATAACAAGAATAGGACTCTCGACCTAAAAGTGATTAACAGCTGAAACAGGATTTACTTCAGGTGCCACTACCTCCAAAATGTCTTATCTATAAGTGATTTGTCACATCCTAAAATTTTTCACTTTACTCTGTCAGATTTCAACCTATTCATTTCATCATATTCTAATGAATTAGAATATGTATTAGCTAATGCTACGTATACCACATACATACTATTAGCCTGTCAATTCTTTATGGATAAGGAGTCTGCTATTTTTCATTATACCTCTCCCAAGTTTTAATAACAGAATAGGTAAGTACTTAATAAATAAATAAGTGCTGAATTGATTCTATTTAACATGAAAGATTCTCACATATTAGTAATAGTAAGTTTTTAACAATGCAAAATTCAAGACAAAAAAAAAAGAGCAATTCTGTACTAATAAGGAATGTCTGCATAATTTGGGCAACAGAAAGAAGTCATTTGTGCACTTTTGACCCTTGTTTTCCTGGTATTTTCCCAATTCATTTTGCACACCAAATTAACATGTATATTTATCAATCAAATAAAGAATTTAGACTTATTTTTTCAATTATAATGAGACAATGTTGGAACATCACTATTGAACTTCTCATTCATTATTCTACATCTCACTACATTAATAATTTTTAAAATACAGGATAAGAATAATATATACATATAGGTATACATACATACACAAAGCCAAAAAAATTGTATTTTCTACTTCTAAGGAACAAGGAGGGCAATATTGGCATTGCTCTCACTTAAATTCAATAATAAACAAAACACAAAAGTGATCACTACAGGTAAAAATTAAAACACCATTTCCAGACAGTCTTAGCGAAAAATATCATATTGTATGGAAACTACTCCAAAAACTGTATTAATGATCTAAAGACACACCACTGAAAATTTACCCACTTATTACGCATCAAAATGATAAAAAACAGACAATTTTGTTTTTCCTTTTGGAGAAGGAAGAGACCGTATGGACTAATTTCCATGATAAAGAGAAAAATAAAATTGTAATAAGAATAAAAATCATCATGGCATTAGGATTATTACTAAATTGTAAAAATATTTAAAGCCTTAAATATCATTTGATTCAAACAATCGCTCCTCTCATTCTAAAAAGATTTACAAAGAATTTCTATCCAACATTACTCTTCAGTTCAACTACCACTATTCAAGTTGCTCAATCATTGTACTATCATGACCCCATTTGGGGTTTTCTTGGCAAAGACAATGGAATGATTTGTTATTTCCTTTTCTAGCTCACTTTACAAATGAGTAAACTAAGGCAAATAGGGTTAAGTGACCATCCCAAAGTCACAATGCTAAGATTAAGTAACTATAAGTATCAAGAAATATTGGACTATTTCAAAGAGTTTAGAATCAAATAGAAGGGAAAGTCATTCAAATATATAATAATATATAATATTAAGAACAATATAAATATAAAGGAATATATATATACTCTCTAAAGGACAAAAATGATAAATAAAATCTAAAAAGTTCCAAGCAGAGTGTTTGCTATGGGAAATTTAATGTTAAGAGATCCACTAGGAGAAGGAGAATGTCAAACAAGGAACGAGGTAGCATCTTAGTTGGACAATTAAAGACAAAGATTTCAAAATATAAATACTGAGCCTGAGAGACCAGAATAAGGTATGGCTTCAGTGGGAGAAGGAAAATGAAGAGGAATGAGAAAAATATTGTTCAGGAAGAAATGACTTAAATTATGTGTAAGAAGAGAAAGAAAGGCACGTAGGATGGCATAATGCATGTGCCATATATATAGCACCAGCCAAAAGAGTAAGGAAGACTAGACTAGTCTTCCCGAGTATAAATCTGGCTCCAGACACTTACCAGTTCTGTGGCATCAAAGTTATTTATCTTCTTTGCTTCGGTTTCCTTACTGTATTTTTTGTTTGTTTTGAGGTAATTGGGGTTAAGTGACTTGGCCAGGGTCACACAGCTAGGAAATGTTAAGTTTCCTCACCTGTAACATGGACTGAAGACAGAAATGTCAAACTCCTTTTCTATTTTTGCTAAGAACCATGCCTTTCCATTCCTTCCCAAAAAAGGGATCACAAAGAATTGAAAGTGACTGAAAATTACAAAACAAAAAATTCAAAGAGAGAAAGGGAGGGCAGAATCCAAAATTAGCCTATGTGATTGTAAGGATCAGGCATGCACAACAAAAGAAAAGGAATTTGAGGGAAAGTTTGGAGAAAAAAAATGACACATTTGGGGGGAGATATGTTGAGTATGGCAAGCTGAAAGTTAAGTCAGATAATGATAACTAGAAAGCAATTCAAAAAATGAAACTGAAGAACTAGGAAAAAAAGAGGCCCAAAGAACTATAAAATTGTGCATATCCTCTGAACCAGAACCAAGAGATCATTCTTCATGGCAATAGCAAAATTCTACGATTATCAATTCTGATGGACGTGGCTCTTTTCAAGAATGGGATGATTCAGGCCAGTTCCAATGGTCTTATGATGAAGAAAGCCATCTGCCCTCAGGAAGTGTGGATCACAACATAGTATTTTCACTCTTTTTGTTGTTTGCTTGCATTCTATATTATGGAAATGCTCCCTATTCCCATCAGTTCTTTTTTTTTTTAACTTGAACTGTTGCCTAGTCATGTTTTTTCCATACTGTTCTTGTACAGGAGAGATGTCTTGAATTCTCATTGGACTACATATTTAGAATTATTAAATTTTATCTTACTGGATTTAAGCCATCAACCTCACAAAATCCTGATTCTTTGGTTTAATGTATTAGTTATTCTTTCTTGCATTGTCATATACAAATTAAATAAATACACTGATCATGCCTTTATTAAAATTATTGGAAAAATCTTAAAACAGAATAGTGTATATAATTATCATGAATTTTACAATACAGAAAATAATTGCAAAAGAACCATTCTTGTACTAGTTGATATTTCTTATTAAAAATGTATAGTAGATGCCTGCCATCCAGCGGAGGGGGTGGAGGGAGGGAAAGGAAAAGTTGTAAAAGAAGTGAGTGCAAGAGACAATGTTGTAAAAATTACCCATGCATATGTTCTGTCAATAAAAACTATAATTTAAAAAAAGTATAGTAGAATTGAATAAATTTTGCTAATATAATTAGCTCTCTATATTAAATACATCTTATTTTAGTAGTGCTTTATAATATATACTTATTTTCATATTTTTTGCCAGTTTGATCCAAGGCAGCTTTGCAGGGGGCCTTTATGTTTATTTTTAAATATGTGGTTTGGTGTTTCCTTGGTGGTAAGTTGTAATGTTCTCTCTAAAATGTAATGTTCTCTGTTGAGGTTTTCTTGGGGTCTCTGAGAACAGCCTTCGTTTTAGTTCTGTAATCATCAGGAGTGCAGCTAGGTGTTAAAGTTCAAATCCTTTATTATCTCTTTCAAAGTCCTGTCTCCTTTACTTGGGGCTCGGCTAGTTTTCTGGGGGCCTTCTGGAGTCTTGGTTTCAGGTGGTGTGAGATGGGATG
This sequence comes from Antechinus flavipes, assembly GCF_016432865.1. NCBI lineage: Eukaryota > Metazoa > Chordata > Mammalia > Dasyuromorphia > Dasyuridae > Antechinus > Antechinus flavipes. The sequence continues at coordinate 108,545,950 of NC_067398.1, forward strand.
AGTCTGTCTGAGTCCAAGGGCTTCTGCTCCAGCCTTCAGCCTCCAGCCTCTAATCTTCTGTCCACTTGTCTCTGAATCTCTGAATCTCACTGGCTGAAGCTTCTAGCTTATAAGCTCCACACTATTCTTTGTTGTAGGATTAAATCAGTGCTAAACTAGATTTAACCATTGTCTCCTCAATTCCACTTAGTATCTTGTTTCAAGTTCTGGCCCATAACATCTCCTTGTAGGATTAAATCAATCATACTGAACCATGCTAAATTAGATAACTATTGTCTCTATCAATTCCACTGACTTAGTACCTTGTAAGAATGCTTTGTTTCAGGTTCAGCGTTCTGGCCCATAATAGTAAGTGACAGAGATGAGCTGTGACTTCCAGACCAGCACTCTTTCCATTATGCCACTTTGCCTCTTAGTTTTTATTTAAGTAGTACAAAAGCAAAGTCAGAATTGTATGTGGCAAGCAGGAGTGCTTAATAAAATACAATATTAGTATGTATAAAATTAATACAATAAATTCTATAGGATTGAGGAGACAAAAGAAATAAAGCAAAGCAATACATGAATATAAGTATGATGCACAAAATTTTATTAAACCATTGTGAGACCACATATAGAATATTGTTTTTAGTTCTTGGAACATTTTAAAAAGAACATCAACAAGCTGAAGTAAATATAGCAGACGGAGATCAGGACCCTGAGGAAAGAGACAACTATGAACTTCACAAAGAAACTAGCAATGTTCAACCTATGAAGAAGATGGAGCATAATAAATATCTTTGAAGCCTTTAAAGATATGAAATCCTTAGACCCAGAAGACAGAATTAAAAGTCAGAAATATAAATTGCATAAAGGCAAGATTATAATCTTAGAGTATATCAAAGAGGATCATAGATATCGAAAGTTAGGATCTAATAGGCCATCTAGTATCACCCACTAATTTTATAGAGGGGTAAACTGAAGTTCAAAGAAGTCAAATGACTTTCCTAAAGTAACATTGCTAGCAAGCACTGGAGGCAAGATAAGATTAAAGTAAATAAAAACCCAAAAACATGAAATGTCCATGTCTAAAAGAGTGAAAGTACTTCACTTCTCAAGGACATCCAAGAAGAGATTTGAAAAACTCTTGAGATCCTCTTTATTTTGAGATTCTATTGCCTAATTATAAATATTATTATATTCATGTTATTAATTATATGGACTATTTTGTTATATTATACCATTTATCATATTTATATCCCTTGTTACTCTGGGATGTTTTATACTAAGCTTACTCAAATGCAGCTTTACAGTGCAGAAGTTACCCTGCCTTCTCAAAGACTCATAAACCAGTGCAATGCATGCTCTTTCAAGTCTTACTAACTTAAAAAAGCTTCCAATACAGCATCTGGGACACATAGACAGTTGATCCATGACAAGTCCAGATACTACAATGAATTTCTAAATTCACAACAACTCAAAAATATCATCCACAAAGCTATATGTTAATACCACTATCAGCAAAACCAATACTAGTATTTAAATATATAATCATATACTATTTTTGGAAATGTGAAAAGAAAGTGACTAAAATTTCCATATCATTTTGTCTGCTAGGTATAAACTCTAAGTAGATCACTGATTAAAAGAAAAGTTCCATACATGGCAAAATATTCATACTAATACTTTTTCTAAGTGGAAAGGTAGATAATCATTCACCAGAGAATAAATAAACTGTACTCCACAAAATAATATGATAAAATAGAAACTATAGAAAAACTTAAAATGAACTAATATAAAATAATGAATCAAGAAAAAAGACATGAGTACAATAATATGTATAAAGAAACAATAACAAAACTATCTTAAAGCTTTGACATTATAATACCAAAGTGTAGTCACAAAGAACATACTGAAACATTAAATGTTCTCTGTTATTCAAGATATCTTTCTGGGAGGGGTTAGGGAAGAGATACAGAATAATACAAAGATATCAGACAGATATGCAAAAAGACATTTTAAAAAATGTTGAAGAAGGGACATTTGGAACTGATGCTAAGTGAAATAAGCAGAACCAGGAGATCATTATATACCTCAACAACGATACTGTTTGAGGATGTATTCTGATGGAAGTGGATCTCTTCGATAAAGAGTGCTAATTCAGTTTCAACTGATCAAGGATGGACAGAAGCAGCTACACCCAAAGAAAGAACACTGGGAAATGAATATAAACTGCTTGCATTTTTGTTTTTCTTCCCGGATTATTTATACCTTCTGAATCCAATTCTCCCTGTGCAACAAGAGAACTGTTCAGTTTTGCACACATATATTGTATCTAGGACATACTGTAACCTCTTTAACATGTAAAGGGCTGCTTGCCATCTGGGGGAAGGGGTGGAGGGAGGGACGAGAAAAATCGGAACAGAAGTGAGTGCAAGGGATAATGCTGTAAAAAAATTACTCTGGCATAGGTTCTGTCAATAAAAAGTTTTTAAAATAAATAAATAAATAAATTTGAGAGGAAAGGGGAAAAAAAAAGAAGGGCCATTTGGAGGCATCAAAAACTATTATCATTTTTTCAAACAGTACATTTTTTTTATCTCCTCTTACATAAGCTCTCACTCTAAATATACATAAGATGCACAATATACAGTAATAAGTATACCACTTCTCATAGTGATATTGCTGTTCCCAAGACAGTATTTCTTTCTTTTTTTTAACTCAAGGAAATCAGTATAGTAAATAATTTTTCTTTCTTTCAAGATAGTCATAGTGCTTAAGGCTACTGCACACAAAAACAAAATCTCTTCAAGAATGTCTCCAAACAGTCAAGCTGAAAATCTAAGCCAAAGTTTCATTTAACAGCCTGTCAGTTTTTTGATATGGAGCTAATGAATGCAGTGGCAAACAAATCCATCAAATCCAACATCAAAACAACTGCAACTTCATCCCACCAAAGGGAAAAATGAAATACAACCTGGAGGCCACCTCTTTGATCTAACCTCTCAACAGAAAATAGATCTCTAAGCAGCAATTGCAGTAAAACATGCAAAACAATTATAAATGTAATTTCAATCAATTGAGCAATGATGCTTAAGAATCTAAAGACAGCAATGTAAAAAGTGCATAAACATTTCTTGTTTCTGATACTAAATGACTCTCTAAAGAATATAGTAAAATTTACAAATAAATATCTCCAAAAGAAAAAGCAGTTTTATGCTACAAACTATTTTGACATTCTCATTCTTTAAATTATCCAAAATGCCATGACCTATAAAACAAAATTTAAAATAGTCTTGCAAATAAATTGCTTTTATGAGCACATCTTCATGGATACACAAAACACTAAATATTGAATATTTTTCTACATGGAACATGATTTAGTACTTCCTCAATACAATGCACTGCTTTTGCTTGTTATATCCTCTCCCTGACTTCATTTATTCACTTGCTATGTATTTTATTTAATTGTTTTATATTGTGTAAAGTTCTAAATTTTCTCTTTTCCCATTCTCCCTCAGTCTCTGGAAAAGAAGAAAACAAAATCCATAACAAATATGTAAACTCAAACAAAACAAATTCCCACATTAGACGTGTGTGTGTATGTGAGAGAGAGAGAGAGAGAGAAGGAAAGAGGGAAGGAGGGAGACAGAGAGGGAGAGGAGTGCATGCTTCATTCTTCACTCTGAATCTATCTCTCTCAGGAGGTGAACATACTGTTACATCAAATCCTTTATAATTTATTAAGCAGGGTAACTGCTAGTCAGCATTCCTAAGCCTTTCAAAGTTTCTTTAAAATATTGTTGCAATTGTGTAAATTGTTCTCCTTGATTCTGCTCACTATACTTTGGATCTACTTCTCGGCACATAAGTATTCCCAGGCTTTTCTATAGCTGTCTGCTTCATCAATTTTTTTTATTTTTGCTGAAGCAATTGGGGTTAAGTGACTTGCCCAGGGTCATACAGCTAGAAAGCATTAAGTGAGGCCACATTTGAACTCAGGTCCTCCTGATTTCAGGACTGGTACTCTATTCACTGCTCCATTTAGCTGTCCCTACTTCATCATTTCTTAAGAGCAAAATATTCTATCACATGCATATACTATAACTTGTTGAGCCATTCCTATCTTATAGATATCCTCTCGGTTTACTTTTTTTTTTTTGGTGGTAAAAATAACAACAGATATAAATGCTTTCTTACAAATGAGTCCTTTGTCTCTTTCTATGAAATCTCTGAGGTACAGATCTAATATTAGTATTGCTAATTCCAAAGATATGTGTAACATAGATTAAAATTGTTTTCAAAAAGCAATTAAGTCTGGTACAAGGCTCTGTCCTTGATAATGGGGATACATAAATAAAAAGGATTTAACTTTTGAGTTCAAGAAACTAATCATCTGAAGGGAGGCTGAATTTCTATCCATCTTATAAAACATCACACAGATATTTCCTTTTCCATGAAGCTTCTAATAATCACAAATTAAACAATGATCTTCTCTCAGTTTATTAAACAACTTTCTAATACACTTATGTTGAAAAGCAGAAAAGAGAAGGGGGAAGGGAGGATGCAATTTTATATAGGGCCTATTATCTGCTAGGCATGCTGTTATGCACTTTATTTCAAACAGGTTATCTCATTTGATCCTCACAACAATTCTGTGAAATAAATGCTAAAATTATTCATATTGAACAAGTAAGGAAACTGAGGAAAAGAAAGTTACAGAGCTAGTATCTAAAGCCAAACTTATACTCATCTTATTGACTTTTGGCCAATATTCAATCTACTGTACATCTTATGATGGAAAGAGAAAAACAATGGTATCGTTACAATCCTCTGCCGTGAAACTCTGTGAATTTGGGGCTTGATACCTTTCACTAAGATAATGCTTCAGCACTTGAGACTTGCACAACACTCATCACACTTGGTTGGAATATCAGGAAGAATATTAAGAGTACTATCCAGCCTCAGCCCCAGCCCCCACTGCCAGTGCCCTCACTGAAGGCAGCATGTGCAGGACTGTGAGGATGGAGCCTAAGATGCTGACCTTGTGCAAGTCTATGGGTAAGTCACCAAGCAGTATCCCTGCTGGAAGCACTGGAAGGGGCAGGAGGAGAAGCAGAGGAGCAGGAGCAGCAGTGATGGGAGCCCAGGCACAGCTGGCAGTGGCAGAAGATCCAAGATTCCCAGGAGCCAAGCCGTGGGCAGAGGTCAGAGCCCTGGGTAAGGGAGAGCATGGGAGCCCTAGGTTCCACCTCTAAATCCAGCTCCTCACCACCTCACCAGCCAGCGAAGCTTAGACAGCATGGGATGAGGAGAGAGGATGAAGGGCAGGGTTCTTCTCAGAAAGTGAGTTGTGTCCAGAAGGAGGAGCCTAGCAGAGCTCGTTGGGCTAGCTTATTTCTCTGCAATTGGAAGCCCTCTTTGTCCCCTTGGGGAATCAAGTCAGGAGGAACATTTGGCTGGAGATATGTTTCTTATAGGAAAATTTGTCTGGCATTCATTGTTTTTGCCCCTCATTGTGGTTTCTAGAACCAATTAACAAGTATGGAGGTACCATTGTATGCACAAGAGAATGAAACCTACAGTATACTACTAGCTCCACCACTTACCATCCACTCAGCTTACAACAAGCAATTCAACCTCTCTATAGAGTTTAGTTTTCTCATATCTGACATCATGAGATTAAAGTAGATGTCTTCAAAAGATCCCTTCTAGCCTTAGAGAGGCTTCTGTTTTGTATAAATTATATATCTGTGTCTTATAATCTTTCTAGACTATGATCCTTAAGAGCACACTAACGACAATATACCTAAACTTTGTTCCTCTTCTCTCAATTAATATAGACTTCTATACAGAGCTTACAGTTAATATTTTTAAATTAATAGTTTCAAGGTTCTCTTAAAATATGTAAGTTCAAATTTTGCATAGGTAAAGGCATACTCAAAAAGGCTCCAATTATGGCCAAAAATACTTGACTATTTTTTAAATATATATAATCTGAAACACAGAAAATAACTCCTTAAAAAAATGAACAATATATTCCTTAGATAAGGTCAGCCCATGACTGATTTTAAAGGAAAAGGACAATTCACATCTATCAATTAACTAAACAAAGAAAAAATAGACTGCACTCAAAGAAAAAAAATCTAACGTATTTTAGGGAAATTCACAATATTAACAAATCTTTTAAATAATTTTATATATTTCATATATCATATATATAATAATTTTATATATTATATAAATATGTTTATAAATTTTTTAATTTTACCTGCAGATGACGTCTTCATTTATTGTGCTGAAAACAGTGCTAAAGGAAGGTCAGCTCAAGAGGACCTATTAAACTGGAAAGGTTTGAATTCAACAGATTTTGTCCATCAGTAGAGGATCGAACTATCTAAGATTTGAAGAGGTTCACCACCAGAGAGTAGGTCAACAGATGATGAACTATTTTGGAAAAACAAATTCATGAAACAATCTACTACATAAAATGTAGAAAGACTATGATTTACAGCACTGATTACAATATTCCCACTGCTAAAATCACAAATATTTGAAATATAAGAAAGGCAATATTCAACTGTTGGATTTCTTCAACACATGAGGCAGCATAGCATAGAGAAAAGCAGAAATGAGCTATTAAAAGAACAAGAACTAATTAAATTATGATAGCTATATGATATTATATTTGTCGATTAAACCTTATCTCAAATTCCTTATCTATACTATATGCCCTGCTAACATTATATCAGACACAGAAACTGTAACACAGGTAGTTTTAACATTAAGTTTCATCAACTCAGCAATAATGTTTTCCAGGCTGATGGGACAAATGAAACAAAGTGAGAGTAAATAGTATGGAATTTTTATTTTCTCCATTAGATCTACTTTTGATCCCTTTATATATAACAAAGGAGAAATGTGGTGTACTAGAAACAATACTAGACTTTGAGTCAGAGGATCTAAACTTAAATCCTACCTAGCTTTACTACTACCAAAATTGTCACATAACTTCTCTGGACCTCAGTTTTCTTACCTATAAAATGAGTTGCCTTAGGTGTTTTAAGGTCTCTTTTATCTCTTTATCTGAAATACTATAATTTAAATGTAGTCAAAATGTCATAAACTTGCAATGAAACTTGTATGAAGAATTTTTAACCTAGATAAATTACAAAATTTGAGCTATAAGAAATCACAGAAGCCATGAATTTGCTTCTTTACAACTTTACACATTATTCCTGGTTAATTTTCAGATAATATTCAACTAACTCAAATTATTACAAGAATATTCATTAAAATATTGAAAGAAAAAACCCACAAACTGATAACTGAACAGATTTGTCATTGTTCATGATTACCAACTTTCATCATCAATGATCATGGAATTATCACAACTTGAACTCTTAACAATTCAGTACTCAAAGGGTCATAAGGAAGATGAATCTCATTCAAGAAATTGGGAAGAGCTAGACAAACAGACAAGAATCCCAGAATTTGAAAGCCAAACAAGAATTCAGCAATCATCCAGTCTAGCCCCAAAATGACAGGAATCTCTACTACTAGGGAGAACAAACTCCAAAGTCTTTTCCACAAGGACAGCTTGACTTGTTCAGAAATTTCTCCTGACATTGAGTCTAAAGTTACCCCTCTACATCTTCTGCCTGTCACTCCTCATTTTGCCCTCTACAGCCAAATAGATCAAGTTCAATTTCTCTTCAATATGAACAGCTAGCATATCTTCCTCAAGTTAACATTCCCAATATTGCCTTCCTCTAGATTCTCTAGCTTTTCCACATCCTTCTTGTACTTCTGTTTCTCAGAATTCAACATAGTATTTGATGTTATGAAGTCAAAGTATAGTGGAACTATCATATCTTGGAACTATGCCTCTCATAATGCAGCTCAAGATCATGTAAATTTTTTAATTATGTTCATGATAAGAGAAAAGATGTTCTGATGGCTAAAGTGGATAGAAAGGTAAGATATTAAGCATGTTCTAAAGGCTGGTTTGATTTGAGCTCAATCACTAACCAATTAAGAAAATATTGTTCCCAGAGTAGAGTTCCAAGTTCAGTGAATTAATTTCCCTCAGGAACTTTTTTAGGTATGGGGGGTGTGGTGGGAGGAAGAGAGGTTAGGGGTGAAGGAGCAGCATTTTCTATTAGCCTAATCATTTCTGAAAGAACAGATCCAGATTGTAAGAAAAGTAAGAGCAACAATATCAATATCCAAGAAGATAGAAGAGACAGTGTCATGCAAGTCTATTCCCTCCCTCAAAAACTACCATCAAAAAGTAAAAGAAAGCAGTGGAAATTAATGAAATAATTACAATGAAAATATAAGAAAATAAGCAGCATCTATAATAATTGGTAAGAAGAATGCATAAATACTATGGGAGGGAGAAAAGAAGGAAGAGGAAGAAAGAGAGGGAGGAAGGAAAGAGGAAAAAGAAGAAGGTAAGGAAGAAGGGAGGGAGGAAGGACAAGAAGGAGGGAAGGAAGGAAGGGAGAAATTCTCCAAAGAATATAGCCATAATATCAACTAGCCTCTTTCTCTCCTAAATGAGAAATGTTATATTTAATAGAGATTAATGGATTACAAGAAGAGATGAAGAAAGGAATTAAAGCTGCTAATGATTTTTAGAAAACTGATGACAGAGTGCAACAACTAGGAAGTTTTAATAAAGCAGTACTCGGTAAGATCTAAGAGCAATAATAAAAGGATTGAAAATAAAAGACAACAAACAAAAATTGAGAAATACTTGAGATCTCTTTAAAAAAGAAACTCATTAATCTTAAATAATCAACTCACTGAAACATTTTGAAAAGGGCTGGTTTCACATGAAAACACAATTAATTAAAATACCTTATTTCTACAAGTTATGCCAGGAAAAAATGCCTAGAAACACTGGAAAAGGAAAGAAACAGATTGACAGAATTCATAAAAATGTCAGCAAAGAATCCCAAATTTAACTGCCCCAAGAAATATGGCTTCCAGTGTAACAGAACACTAATGCAAAGAAACAATTTTATAAGAAATCAGAAAGAAATGACTTATAAATCAATGAAATCAAGTTCAAATTGTGCAAGATGCCTCACTGATAATGAAAAATGTAATTTTAAAAATTGAAATATAAAATACTCTTGTGATAATCAATAAGCATGTATTAAAATTTGTATGTGCCAGGTAGTATACCAAATGCTAGAATGAAAAAAAGAAGGAAAAAAAAAAAAAGCAAAAATATTCTTCCTGCCCTAAGAGGGAAAGCATTAATAGTGGAAAGAATTGAAAAAGGTCTCATTCAGAACATCTAATATGAGTGGAATCTTAATGGAAGCCAGGAAAAATAAGAAGTAGAGATGAAGATGAAGAAAATTCTAAGGCTGGGGACCAAACAGTGCAAAGGCACAAAGTCTTAAGTGAGATGAAAATCAAGTTAGAATCACTGGATTTTAATTTGTGTGGAAGCCAGTAAAGTGTAAGAATACTGAAAAAAATAGAAACTAGATAATGAAGAGCTTGAAATATCAAATAAAATCCTTCATATATGATCCTTCAATAACTGAGAAGTCATTTTACTGAGTGACAGTTTAGTAAGAAAAGGGTAACATGGCCTTACTAAGGTTTAAGAAAATAATTGATAGCTAATATGTATTCCATATTAGAATGGGGATCACTTTTGAGGCAGGGAAACGAATGAGCAAACACATTAGTCTGGTGAGAAGTCACTATGGCCTACACTATGGTGGTAGTTGTATAACAGAAGATATGTATATTAAAAATATGAGGAAGTCAGAAATGACAAGATTCTTTTCAATAAAAGGATATGTGGAATGAATGCAAGTGAGGAGCTGTAGGTGACACCAAAAAAAAAAAAAAAAAGCCTGGATAACTGGGAGGATAATAGTAATGGAAAATTTAGAAAAATGGACAGTGGGGAAAGTTCTGTCTTAGGTATATTAAGTTCAAAATGTCCAGAAGGATACAGTAATTTGGGACTATACTTAAGGTTGGATATAGATCTTCAATTATCAATATAGAAAGTGGAAGTAAATCTACAACACTAATGAGATCACTAAGTGACATAGTTTAAAACACAAGAAGACTATAGAATAAAACCTTGAAGACTTGTTTCCTAATAGATAATATAGAAATCTTAGCAGTGACTTCTTAAATGATTTATTAAGTAATGTTATTTTGTTTGTGATGAATATGCAGTTATCTGCAAATAGAATTAGTTTTAGTAATCATCATTAACATTAACTAAAAAGACCAGACAAGAATTCAAGAAAAGGGGATGGAACAGGGAATGGGGAGAGAGATGGCAAGGAAGCAATAGCAATTAAGAGAGAAATAGAAGGACCTGACTAAGGGTTTGAGTTCAGAATTACTGAATAGGTGCTAGAGAACTGAACTCAACTGAATTTTAATTTTCATTCTTTAGCTTGCAGAAAAATAAACACCAAACCAATAGGAATTATAATCAAACAAGCATAAAAGTAATTGAAATATATACAACCTAGGGCAAATTGGGGTAAATTAAACAACTTTCAAATCTACAGAATAATCTTAATTAAAATCCCTACACAATCATCATTTAAAGTCCAACTCAAACAATATCTCCTCCTTGAAGCTTTCCCAAAGCCAGCCTTGCCATTCTTAAATTCTAACTCCTCTTTAAAGTAAAAATATGTTTAAGATCCAATCATTGTCATCCAATTTTGCTTAAATATCATTTTATCAAGGGTAAAAAAATGAAAACAGAAAATGCCTAGAGTTTAAAGTTATGAATAAAACTGAATCAAATTTATAAGAATACAAATCATTTCCCAATTAATAATGGTTAAATATCACATGAAATTAAACCCATCTATAATCAAATGAAAAAATGTTCTAAATCACTATTGATTAGAAAAATGCAAATTAAAATATTCTGAGATACAATTTCATACTTATCAGATTGCCTAGGAAGACAAATATAATGATAAATGCTGATGCAAAAATTTTACACAAAATGCCTACAGAATCATATCCAAAAAAAAAATTTCCTATGAACAAGTTAGATTTATCAGGAATAGCATCAATAGAAAGCGCCTTTAAAAAATTTATATAAAAAATAATATCAACAATTTTATGGTGCTTTAAGAATTGCAAAGTTCTTTACATAATATATCATTTTACTTTTACAACATCTAAGGGAGATAGATGTTGTTATCGTCCTTATTTTACAGTTGAGAAAAGTGAAGTGGACAGAGGTTAAATTTCTTACTCAGGATGACAAAGCTATTAAGAATCTCAAACAGGATCCAAAGGGGGATTTTTGAGTCTAAGCCTGATATTCTATTCATTAAAGCCGCCTACCTTCCACTCTGATAAAATTCTAAAATTCAGATGCAAAAAGGGGTCATTTTTTTAAAAATGTGGTTAAAGAAGAGCCAATGTGACAGTGATAGTGATACTGAACTAACCTCAGGTCCAGGGAGACCAGAGTTAAAATCCAATTTTCAACACATACTGGCAAAACTAATCACTTAGGCAATTCTCTCAAGCAATGTGTGAAGTGCTTCAAAGTTTCTACCTTGATAGAAAGAACTATGTTTATTTCATAGGACATTCCCCATTTAACTCCTTTATAGGAATTCTCTATATCAATGATATTACAGATTTATTCACTATTATTTTGCTAATTCACACTTACCCTCAAAAGCTAAGAGTTATAACATTATTAATGGAAAAACATTAGCTTTCCCAATACACTTCCCCACAACAATGTAACATTTCTAAAAGTGGTAGTGAACTCTACAATACATGTGATATTAATTAATATAATTAGCCATATTAAAACCAAAACCACAGACTTACATCTATACAAAGCAAAACCTTTGACAAAATTTAATATTTATAGTAATTATAATAAAAATAGCTAACATGCATATAATGCTTTAGGGATTTGCAAAGCAGTTTCCTTATATCATCAGATAATTTATATTAACAATCACATTTTACAGATGAAAAACCTAAGTGGTAAACAAAATTAAGGAAAGAAAAGTTTAAAAAGAAACAAATATAAAGTTATCATACAGTTTCAGTAAGCAGTAGGCAACAAAATAAAGCCATAAAAATTATTGGTATTTTTATGTAGCAATAATAAAAATGAAGAAAATTTTTAAAAAAACCAATATTCATACTTAATACTACACTATATAATGAAATAAAAAACAAATGTGAATAATAGTAAAATTATTCATTCTATGGTTAAGCTGCACCAAAATAATAATAATGGTAATAATTAAATATTAGCTGAATTAATTTAGAGATTTAGTATTATGTCAATAAATTACCTTAGATTTTATTTATACTATACAAAATATTAGCAAAATGAATTAAGAATAGAAGAACTTTAATCTCAAGGGAAATAACTAAAGATGGAGAAATAAAGAAAGAATAATATTCAAAAACAAACTATATTATAAAATGGTAATTATCAGAACTATTTGGGAATGGCTGAAAACAGAAAAAAATGGCTGTCTCAATGACACAGACTAAGTAAGCAACCATCACCAACAGCTCAATAATTCAATTTTTGATAAATCCAAGAATACACACTACTTGGAGGGCCTTATAATTTCGTAAGATCAATTGAGAAATCTGAAAGCACTTTGGCAAAATCTATAGGAATAGTTTACTTGTCCAAAGTGTCAAATATACTTAACTATATAAAGAGTTACATCAGGAAAAAATAGAAAATAATAAATGAAGATATCTTTGACAACTTAAACTAGGAAAAGAAATTCTTAAGCACACTAGTGATAAATACACAAAACAAAGAAGATAATTTTGATTACAGGATACTGAAAAAATCAGTTCAGAATGGGTGTCAGAGAACCATTCAATAAACTTTCCCATGATCCCCTACTCCAGTGGCTTCCTATCCCACCAGGAACAAATATAAATCCTCCTAAAAGTCTTTAAACTGCATTAAGACTGTTTGGCTTTGGCTGCTTGTTATTTAAAGTTTATTATAATATGACTTCTTCCTATCTTTCTGATCTTAAATGTTATTCCCCTCTACATATTTTACAATATAGCAAAATGATCTCCTTCTAAGTCCTATAATATGATTCACCATATCTTATATCTTTGTATTTCTAATCTAATATATCTATGCTTCTTGGGTATTCTGGCTTTCTTCAAGATGAAGCTCAAATATCATCTTCTTTAGCAAGAAGTTCTCCTAGTTCCTCCAGGTGCAAGTACCTTCCCATCTCATTATATTTCATCTATTCTACAGATATCTTTTATGCTCTGCTCTGTGAAGATGGAACTATTTTTCCCTTTCTTTGTAACTACAGACTTTAGCAGAGTACCTGGCACATAAAACTACTTTAAAAATTTTAAAGGTCAAATATTCTTATATCCAACCAGGTGTTTTCTAAAATAAGTATTTGCTAAAGTTTACTTTTGATTATAAAATAATGTTTATTTCATTTAATACAAAAAGAATGTTTGGATTAAATCTAAAAATATAGTCATAAAAATAACTATATATAAATCTTTATAGTTTTCAAAGAGCTTCAATATATTGATTGTAATGATAATTCAAAGTTAGGTATTATTCGTATTATTGAGTATCTGCATGGCAAAAGAACATTAAACTTGAGGTCAACATAGACTACAAAGTCCTATCTTATTCTGTCATTAAATCACTCTAAATGGAAGTATCCTCAATTATTAAAGACACAAGAAAAAACAATGCATACTCTGCAAATATCATGGTCATTGACAGCTTCCCTTTCCTAGCTACATTACATTTGTCCAAAAACTTTACAATTTCACATGACTATAATTGTTTATTTTTCTATCTAATTAACCACTTTATCCAAGGGCCAATATATCATAGTGGCAAGAACACCGGTCCTGGTTTTGGAAGATACCAATTCCAACACCTTTGTGAACATAAGGAAGTCATCAACTTCTTGTGTCTTAATGTCCTCAGCTATAAAATGAGAGTTTGAAAGAAAGGGCTTTATATCTATGATCTTTTGTGAATTTTCTTCCTAGATAGAGCTATATTTGTATAGCTTTATTTATTTGTAGTTCTCCGTTTTTTTAAAATAAGATCTTCATTATCTGAGTATCCATTTGAAATTTATCTTAGTAATTATCTAAACCAATTTTGTGCCAAACTACTTTGCACTAGTTTTCTAAGTAGCTTTCAAAAATAGTTTTCCCCTAAGAGATTTGTTCTTTTTTATAGTGAACCCTAATTTACAGTAGGTTTTCGAATTTGTTGGATGATTACTAATCTATTCCACTGAGCTCTTTTTTAAAATCAATACTAAATAATTTTAATGATTACTGTTTAATGTCCAGAAGAGGTGTGATCTCTTCATTTCTATACTTTTTTCATTATGTTCTTTGAGACTCTACCTTATTCCCCTTCCAAATGAATAATAGTATTATTCTAGTTCTATAAACATTTGATAGTTTTGATTTGTTGTTTAGTTTATTAAACCTGTATATTAATTTGGGAAACATTATCTTTTTTATTACATAAACATACCCCAAATATAAATAATGACTTTAGGCTCGATTATTTAAATCTATCTAAATTTCTATAAAATATTTTATGATTGTAAATATATCCTGATTGTAGTTACCTAATGATTTCTTTATCATTTCCTATTAAGTTTGGCAGCAAAGAAATGCTAAAAAGCATAGGCAAAGAAAAGCTGTTTTAATAATACAAAAATCTTATCTAAAAGCAAAAGCTGGCTGTTTGCTTTTCCATATATAGTTCTAAAAATGCTAGTTAGAGAAATAAAACAGAGAAAAGAAATCAAAGACATAAACACTGCCAAAAAGGAAATGGAACAAATTGTTATTTTAGGGAAAATCCATAATTTTACTCTAGAGAAAACTCTACTAGATCAGCAAGAAAACCAATGAAATAATTAATAACTGTAATAAAGTAGGATTCAAAATAAAGCCAAGAATTCTTTTTTTTTTAAAAGCCAAGAATTCTTATTAAAAAACAGCCTCACTTTCTTAACTTAATAACTCAGTTATATCTACTAACAAGAAAGGACTAATCAAAGACAAGTCAGGCAATAAGCCAAATAAAGAACAATATTATTCATTCTGAATAATGAGAATTAGCTCAGAATTCAGCAGCTGAGGTTATTGAAATCATTCTTCTATAAACATTGAACTGTGAATAGCAAATAAACAAATTTTTGGAAAAACCACAATATCACTACGATGACTTTATTCAATTTCTTCAGTGTATATGCAAATGTGGTATTAAAACAAAATCTTTATTAAAGTACTTTAAAAGTACATATTTGAATAATTATCCAAATTATTCAAATAGCTTTATACTAATCAGTACTTTTTAGCAATCTACTTTAACTCCTAAAAAAAATAATAAAACAGCAGCTGCTTTTTAAACAATCTCACTGCCTCTGTTAAAACAAAAAATTCTATGAAAAGTTTCTTGCTTTACTTAATGCCATGTACCGATTCAAATTCATTATATATAATTATCTAAACTCTTTTTTGTCTTAATAGTATTTCCTTTTATTTTATAATTAAGCATGTAAATAAATTCCATAGTTTTTCAAAAGATTTTAGAAATTATGACAATAGTTCTTTATAAGAACAACTTTATATATCAATATATAATGAACTAAATTATCATACATACTTTATATAAAATGAGAAGTTTTCTGTTTGTTTTTAATTTTACACAGATGATCTAATATAGATTATAGAAAATAGAGATTCATATAGAAACTGCTCAGTGTTAGGAAATATACATATACACGCATGTACCATCATTTTAAAACTACTCTCAATTAAAAGCCACAGGGGAGAAGTAATTAAATTTAATAGAAGTTGCAGCTTGTGAATGAAAATACACAGGCACATGAAAGAAATGCAAAATATTGGGCAAGAGATAACATTTCATATACCAAATAACCTAAAACTATATTTGTCCTGAAAATATATTCATTTCAATTTTGGAATGAGAAGAGAATATCATACTATTAAGAGTAATCATTCATTTTAAACTCTACTCATATCTCTCCTTCCAATATTTTCTCTAAATTTTGAATCCATCCTATATGCAGGTCTCTCTTTCTTCCTTTTGTTACATATTAGACACATTCTATTTTCATTATCAAGAATTTGTCTAAACTGTGAAATTCTAGTAAGTAGAAAAGTAAAAAAAAAAATCGTGCAATGGAAGCTTTTATGCAAACTTCCTGCATTTCAGGGAGGAATATGACTATAAAACAGAAATAAGCTAAACTATAATTTTGATTAAATTATTTTTCACTATAACTTTACATATCCTATATAAATAGGACAACAGGAAATTGCTTCCACATAAGTATATTTAGCTAGCACTAAATTTAACACATCTGAAATAAATTTTAATAGTGAAAATTTCCAAAAGTACACAAAGTAAAGTTTAGAAAAACATTGCTCATGTTAAATTTGGTCTCACAATAACTAGCAATGATGTAAAATTTATGATTTATTTTTATAACAACTCACCAATTTAGCCATTTTTCCATAATCAATCCATCTGACTGTAGCAAAATTTGTAGATTCTGCACAGTTGAATCCATGATTGAAACCAGCATGGTATCCATATGGGAAAGTGATCATAAATTCTCCAGCCTCTTGAGTGACCTGCATTATAGCATAATATGCAATATGTCTAATTTTTAAAAAGCTTATACCAAGAAAAAACAAAATTAACAGTATATGGTATTTTAAGTATAAAAAAATTTCTCCCCTAATAGCTAGCTCTCATGTCCCATTAAATTACTTAAAACTTTCACAATTAATCTGCTAAAAATCATTTTTTAAACTCTTGAAAAAGGAAATAAGTGAGCAGGAGGAAGATTTTAGTTAAAGGATCTCAAAAAATTCAAGTCCATTACACAGAAAATTTTGAAAAGTTTCTCTGATCTCTTTAAACTATTTACATAATTTTGACTTTGCTATCCACAAATGCATTTTTATAATAAATAATTTTAATTATTAAGTATTATTTATATTATATAAATAATAACCATCATTATTAATAATAACACTACTATTGATAAAAATAGTTCTTCAGCTTTTTCAGCCATCTCTGACTCTTTGTTACCCCGTATTTGTGGACTGTTCTTGGCAAAGATCCTGAAGCAGGTTCCCATTTCCTTTTCCAGTTCATTTTACACATATGGAAATTGAGTCACAAAGGTTTAATTTTTGCCTAGGGTCACACAGCTAATGTCTAAGATCAAATTTGAACTCAGATCTTTGTGACTCCAGGCCCAGAACTCCATCCACTGTGCCATCTAGTTGGCTCTATAAAAGTAGTAGCTAATATTAAAACGTTGAACTTAAAAAGTTTTATAAAATTCTTTTCATGTGTTAACTCATTTGATTTCATAATACCCTTCTTTAGTTAGCACTATTTGCCCAGTTAATTCTCATGGCAGGATTTGAATTTAGGTCTTCCTAACTCTGTGACCCAGCTGTCCGAGAAAACACTGGATTTATGCCTAATCTATACATCAACTATGAAGAATATGTATGTGCTTACATGTGCACATTTATACAACTATATATTTATACAATCTATGTACATACTCAAGTTTCATAAGAAAGTTTATTGCTTAAACAACGTATTGTATTCCTCAGTTACCCACTTGATTATAGCTTTTACTACCAGATTTGTCCTTTTAGATTACTTCAGCAATTTTTTTCTTATTTACATAACAGATTAATACATAATATATGTAATTATGTTATGATGTTTTAGTTTGTATATTATAAAATTATTTATTTCATTTGTTTGATTTTGATAACAAATTAAATTTATTCAGAGATAATGCAGCACAATACATATAATTAAGAAGATTGCCTAAAAATAAATATCAATATGGTGTTTTGGCAGGAAAGAGGACACATGGGTTGTTTTGAAAAATGAAGGGTGTAGATTTTTTTTTTTAAACATCAAACCAATCAATACAGGTTCTACACATGTGAAAAATGGGAAAAATAAGTACCAGCCCTGAAGTCAGGAGGACCTGAGTTCAAATCCGGACTCAGACACCTAACACATCCTAGCTATGTGGCCTTTGGCAAGTCACTTAACTCCAATTGCTTTAGCAAAAAAAAAAAAAAAAAAAAAAAAAGGAAAGATAACAATTAAAAAAAAATCTTAGAGATTTAATCCTATGTATGTAATGTACGTAAAAAAATTTTGGATGATGAAGTTTTCTTTATTACTTAAGACTAACCAAATATTTAAGGTCTTTTCCATGAAGAGCTATATTTAGCTCGTTTAGTTCTATGTTTATTTAATAAATGAATGCTAACATTATAAATTACAGCTGTTAATACTCCCTTCACATCTGAATGTCATCCCTATCCAGAATTATTCAAAAGCTAAGCATCCAATATTATTATTTTAAAAGGCAATCAAAGTAATAGCAATTGCTCTACTTAAAAAAAAAAATATTAGATCAATGTTGTATCACTAGCTCCTTTGACAACTGATGAAGCCTACAGGTCCCCTTTTGAGAATAATGTTTTTAAATAAATGAAACACTAAATTCTAGATAAGAATTCAGTGAAAATTAAGATGCAACTTTGTTTTCCATCCAAAAGTGAAATCTATCCTTGGATTTCTTATACATATATACTCAAGTTTAATTCAATGTGAGGATAAATAGAATGAATTTGTATAATTTATGAAAACAGTATAAATGGTACCTCTTTCATTCTGAATATGGTATATTTAACCACTGTAAAGGAGAAAATGCCTCTCTATTCCTTCTAGTATGTATCAGAATGAAAATTACCAGACTGGTTTAAAATTCTTAGTATACTCCAGTATAATTACTGAACTACTATACTGAACTATACTATAATGAACTATCAGAGAAAAATTGGTAAGTTCCAAATCCAAAGTGGCACTCTGACCATCTAGAACCCATTTGGCAGGAATCTGGATGAGGGAGCTCAATATATACCAAGAATTCCTTATTACAATGTGGAAGCATTTCTAAGGGAATACCAGCATAGGATTATGGTTTTTATCAAGCCATTGTAATTACAAAATTAGGATGATGGAATTTGATAATAAACTTTGGTCAGAAACGAGCACTTACATACAAATTTTCTGTCACAATGTCACCAATAAATTAAAGCAAAATATACCTACAAAGTTTGACCATGTTAGATGTCTACTAAGATATACATTTATTTTTCATGTCAACCCATATCCTCTCACAACAAAATTTTTCAAAAGCACAGTTCAATGAAATTTGCCTTTGTAAAACTAAAAATGCTTAAGGTCAACAATTTCCTAATTTTTGACTGCTGATCAAGAATTCTATCTCAAGTTTAACTATATGACTTACATGGTACCTCCAAAGTGAATTATAAAGTTCTGTATAAAATACCTGACCTTTTCATTTGATTTAGTATAATAGGCTTTCTATCTGGGAGGCAGCATGGTATAGTAAAAAGAATGAAAACCATTTCTAGATTGCAGAGTCAAAGAACCTAGATCACAATCCTAGCCATGTATACCACACAACATTTAAGACCATATATTTTTCTAGCCTGTTTTCTGACTTATAAGATGAGTGTGTGAGACTAGATGATCTCTAAGGTCCTTTCCAGATTATGGAACCCTATGATTATAGAAGGGACACTCTCTAAAAGAACAATCATAAAACTTATGTGAAGAGACTGTTTTCTGTTATTCTGACCAAGATGATAAAAAGCAATTGAATAAAGAGTATTTCCAACTGGACGTCTTATAAACAGAACAGAAATGAGCACATATATTTTATTTGGGAACAAATAAGAATATGAGGTGCAAATTTGCCACCCAACCATGAGGAAGTTAGTACAATTCAGGAAAAATATTTATTCTCTTTACAGTATCAATAAATTCTTTTTTATACTTCATCTCCTCTTTCACACTGACTTTTAGAAAATATTATGTGAAGACAAGAAAATAAAATACATAACCTTGTATGATTATTTAAAGTTTTTTTAAAGGATGATAAGCATATGTGCATACATATATACCATATACACACACACATATAACTACAGGTGAGGTATATTGAATGTGATTTTGAATGGAATTTTAATGACACCAAAATAACATAGTAAAGTAAAAGTCAACTCACCATAAGCAATTCCTAAATTTACCTCATCACCGAGGCTCTGATGGATAATGTGGTAGCAGGGGTCCTATTGCAGTAATAGTAACAGCTTAGCTGTCACCTGGCAAGCATAAACTTGCTTATCAGTGGACAGCACATTTCCTGTTCCATTGCTCCAAGCCAAGAGAGATCTGTGATTCTCTCTATACATATTCTCACTGAATCTCATTAATTATAGCTACACTTGGGAACAGGCTGACAGTACAAAATTCAGTCTTCTTAACTACTTCTCACACATCTCATAAAATACTACCTTCAATACTCAGTGGAACTTTACAAGTTATCCTCCTCTATTCTTAAAAAAAAAAAAAAGACACCCTACCAACCAGGTATTTAAAAATTATCATCCATCTCAAAAGAATGTGCTTCAAAATAACACTCTTCTGGTGTTTGTGGAAAATGAAATACCAGATCAAATTATGCTGCCAAAATAATGGGTTGCCTCTTCACTGACACATTTATAAAAGTACAAGGAGAAAAAAAAGAGTAATCATTTATACTATAAAAATAAAAATAAAAATCACATTCCAATAAAATAATGTATTTTTAAGAAGATTTGGATAAAGGTGTAACAGTTAATAGCGTCTTCAGTAAGCTGAGATACTGAATAAAGGGGACAGTATTCTTTTATAGGTTTAGAAGAGTATTATTATCTCACTTTTTAGGAATCTCACCATATTCAAATATGGTATTTTCATGCATGGAAATTTCAATCATAGATAGAAATCATTAAGAGAACAAATGATAATCCTGTCCCATATGCTGTTGTAATATGAGGAGCCCAATGATTTTTCCCTTTGTACTTTCCAAATAAAGAGAAATTCCAAACCAAATTTTCTTCTATATTAAAATAAAGGTTATATCGGAGGAAATCTAGAAATGATATCTATATATGTATAAATAAGAGTGGAGTTAAGTACTCTGTCTAATTGACTCCAAGAATGTAGTACTCTTATAAGTAAAATTCAGTCAAGTGTAGACATGCCACACTGAATAGTTCTCCTTTCAGTAGGAATAAGTTCAAGATTTTGGGTTTCTATCTTATTATGTACCCTGGCTGTTCTTTTATTTGCTCTCCTCACTTCTTCTTTCCCAGGAGATTTACTTTAAAAAAGAATAGTACTTTTACTGTTCAGGATTAAGAAGAAATGCTGATTTAATCACACAAGTAAAAAGTTTCTAAGGTAGAAAAAAACAAGGATTGTGGTAAGGAATACCAAATAAAAAAGAATGGGATGAGGACAGATATTTTTAAATATCTTTTTCAAGTAGCTAAGAACTTAAAATTTTCTCAGAGATTTATCTGAGTAAAAGATTTTTTCATTTCAGTTTCTTCACATAAAAATGCACATGTTCAGTAAAAAAAAAAAATATGGATGCAACACAACCTATAAGCACAAAGAAGAGCCTAATGAGCATCAAATTTTGCACAAATTAATCTGGAGAAGCATTCTAAAAAAAACAACATTCAATAAAACCATCCCTTAAATTTAACTAGAATTTTAAAAGTCCATATTTTATTATATATCAGTGCATGAGTAGATTGCCTTAAATTTCTCTTAAAATCAAAAACTTAAGATTTCAATCATAGAATTCCTGTTTTGAGCTAATAATCATTAAAATTATCCCCCCCATAAAAATCATATAATATTATTTACATAAAGGGTAAGTTTTAACTGTTTTATTTAAATTTAATTTTATTCAATTTAACTATAGTGTACCATAAATTACATTAAAAAAAACTCTTTAAAAGATCAATGATTAGCACTTCAAGTAAATATCAAACTGACATATTTTCTAAGAAATTCATGTTTGAGGATGTCAACTATAACTTTTAAATTTCAAGATAAAAAGCCATGTCATTCTGTTTACTTTAAATTTATGTTAAACAGAAAACATAATGCTAGGATTTTGATTTCAAGTATACCTTGTCAAATGGAATGCCATATTTCTTCAATACTGAAGGAGATATTAGTGTCATCTTATGGCGAAGAAATGCATCACACCCTTGAGAGCTGCTTGGGAAGAATCCTAAATAGGAAACAAGAAACATAACCGCAATTGATTCAATTACAATAACAAAGCTCAACTACAAGTTTTGTTTTATTTTTTTCCTTGAAATTACAATTCAAATATAATACATTTACAGACTGTCATGTTAAACAGCATGATGACTATATGTGTCACAAAGAGAGATATTGCAGAGGTAGGAAGGCAAAGACTGGATAACTGGTTGGTTATTTAGATTAGAATAAAGAAGAAAACTAAGATTGTGAACCTCAATGAGCAAAAGGATGGTAATGGTATTAAGAGAAAAAGAGCAGTTCAGCTTTTATCATTCTGCAGATGAAGAAACTGAGGCATGCAGAGATTAAACAACTTGCCCAATATCACAGAGATAGAAAGTCAAACAAATGAAATTCAAATTAAGCTCCTGATCTACATCTAGCACAATGTCTACTGCACATGTTTATTTGTGCATGGCCTTACCTGAAAATTACTTTTAAGAATAGGTCCCATTAAAACATTTAGGAAGCATCATATTTAATGATTCTATTTGTATACAATTTGAATTGAACGGAGTTTTTACATAAGATAACCTGTTAAATATAATAAAAGTACTAAGAAGCTGAGAGTTGTAGAAATATAGTTAATCAATGGATCCCTCATTTCCATTTCTCATCCTAAAAACAATCTACCTAACTAATTCTAGGGTAATGAAGCAAGAATATAAGTGTCTATTAGGATACAGATCAACTTCTGTGCCAACCTCAATAAAAGATCTAGTATATCATGTCTCATAAACATGAATACAATGTTTTCCCTAAGTTTTAAATGAGGAAAATAACTTTTTCCTTGATGGTATATTACAAATGGAAAGCATACCATATATCATTTCAATCATTTGTATCTTACTTTGAAAAAAATTCTATTAAGTAAGGCTTCATTTACTCCATTAACTAAGAAAAAATAGATACCAGTTTGCCGATTCGACTATTCACCTAGGTAGCACTTTCTTACTCATAAGGAGGGCTGACAAGCATCAGATTTTGGACGTAAAAATTTTAAGAAAAAAAGAAAGGAAAGGAAAAGATGAAAAAATATTAAAGAAAGAGGAAGCTGAAAAAGGAAGTTTGGGAAGCAGCAGAAGAAAAACGGAAAAAAGAAAGAGAATAAGAAGAGAATTGTGCAATAAAAGGATGGTGTGAAATTAGAATAATGTGATTACTGGTCAGAAACGAAATTAAAAAAAAAAACAATGAAAGAGGTCTTATGCAGTGTATTAAGTCTTCATATTAGCTTAGAATTGATATTTACAACTGGTCACCTAAATTATGATTCAGTTCATGCTGCAAAAACATTTTACACATTATATTAAGAATTAAATTATGAGTTAAAACTGAATTTCACTTTAAAATGTTGGCTCAGTAACTAGATATTATTTTCAATGCTTGCTGTCCAACACAAATATATTTTCATCAACTTTACATATCAATTTTGAAATAAAAATTAATATAATCACACAGTATAAAATTGATTTTAAAATGTTTTATGAATCACAAAATAATTACAGCATTTTGAAACAATTCAATATTCTTCAAGGTATTCAATGGATATCCAACAGGACTCATCTCAGTAATAGACAGAAACAGTAAAAAACACAACAGGCTTAATAAGAAAAAATTGCTCTAATTTTTGAGATAAAGGCTAGCAACATTTTAACTACAGAGGCAATATAAACAATGTTCTTACTAAACTAAGAAGTATATATTAATTTTATAATTGTGTCTTTGAAAAGATTCCCCACAAAAATATAAACATATTGTTTCTATTATTGTAGTTTTATTTTATTTTTAATTTATCTTTAAGAGTTTTTCAAAAGCATTCAAAATTTATCAAGTCACCACTATATAGTAGATGATTATTGTCCTCTGGGTGAACCAGCGAACAGTAACAGGTTCTCTAACCAATCAATAAAGCCTGTCGAA
This sequence comes from Antechinus flavipes, assembly GCF_016432865.1. Lineage (NCBI taxonomy): Eukaryota > Metazoa > Chordata > Mammalia > Dasyuromorphia > Dasyuridae > Antechinus > Antechinus flavipes. The sequence continues at coordinate 108,570,167 of NC_067398.1, forward strand.
CTGAAATAGTTGTTTTTCTTAATCAGCCTTGATGTCCTCATCAACACCTTGGTCTCACTTGCCCCCAAATTCCAATCTGTTGTCAAGGCTTTGTTTCTGTTTTCATGATCTGTATTACACATAATCGCCTACTCACCCTTGTAGAGGGCCAACATCATTCATGTCTGGATTATAACAATTGTACTTTAAATGATCTTCGTGCCTCAAATATCTCCCCACTCCAACTCCATTCATCAATTAAGCAATTTTCCTAAAGCTTAAATCTAATCATGTTACTTGACTCTCCTCATCAGTAAGTTTCAGGATCAAATATAAACTCTTTGTGCAGCATTTAAAGGTCATCATAACCTGGTGTATTGTATTTCCAGTCTTTTATATCTAATACCTCTCCTTACTAAAAACTATGATCCAGATGCACCAGCACCTTGAAGTTCATTGAGCACAACAGCCCACTTTCCATCCACATCCTTTGCACTTTTGTACATGTTAGGCATGCTCTGTACTCCCATGACTGCTTTCCAGACTCAGCTCAAAAATGAATTTATGCAAGAGGCTTTCTTAGTCCCCATCCCACTTCTAACTGTTAGTACCTTCTGTTTTCAAATGACTATCATCTATTCTGAATATAGCTTATATATACTTAATAATTTACATTCCACTGAGCACAGAGACTATTTGTTTTCTTTCTTGATTTCCCTAATACTTAGTAGAACACCTGGCACATAGTAAGTTTTTAATAAATGTTTGTTGATAAACTGAAAGAAAAAGTAAAACTCTGTGTATCTCTTCCATTAAAGAGGAACAAAAAGGTATCTTCAGTTCTCTTCATTTTTACCGGTTTTTATTATTCCCTATTTACTTATATAAATCTCCTGCTTTTCCAAAACAAAGCAAAAAATTTCAGCAGAATTTTAAAAAATTATCTTAGATGCCAATTTAAGTAACTTCCAAGCCCTCACCTAACAACTTCCCCTGACTCATCATTCACAAAGTGAGCAGATACAGCATCAAGCTTCTGACTCAAAAATAGCCTTTCAAACCTAAAGCCTAAAGGATTTTAATTTTATGGAATCATTACATTGTCTACTGAACTTTAGGTTGCTCAATTTCTCTTCTTTACTTCACTACTTTACTTATTACATAATATTTCTGCTACAAAACATATTTACATGTAGGACATTCATATATACTCCCCTACCATATAAAAATGTAATTTACATATTATATATGAATATTTATGTATATAGAGAATACATTTATAGTCCTCTATCATATACATATTAAGTAAATATTACTACATACACCAATATAAATATTGCTAATAATCATTAAATACATGCATATCTTTATCTAATATATCTCATACAATACATAATATTTAATATGTATATATTACATAAGACATAATATGTTGGCATACATAGACATTACATCCATGAATAACAATCAATAAAGCTACTTCCTTTAGCAGATCATCACCTTTAGGAATACCTTTATCCTCCCTTCACGAAAGATCAGCACTGCCATCTGAAGATACATGATATTTCTATTTGTACTTCAAACAATTAATAAGTTAAATTAAAATTAAAGACCAATAAATCATCAAATTTTTCATGTTAAAAAAGGAATATAGTGACTCTCCTCAGCAATGAGATAATTCAAACCAGTTCCAATTATTTGGTGATGAAGAGAGCCCATCCATACTTAGAGAGAGTACTGTAGAACCTGAATGTGGACCATAATATAATATTTTCACTCTATCTGTTGCTGTTTGCTTACATTTTGTTTTCTTTCTCAGTTTTTTCTTTCTTGAACCAATTTTTCTTGTGCAGCAAGATAACTGTAACTGTTTATACACATACAGGATTTAACATATATTTTAACATATTTAACAAGAATTGGGACTACCTGCCATCTAGGGGAGGGGAAGGGGAGAAGGAAGGAAAATTTGGAACAGAAGGTTTTGCAAGAGTCAGTATTGAAAAATTACCCACATATATGTTTTGTAAAAAAGAAAAGAAAAATATTTAATAAAAAATAAATTTTTAAAAATAAATAAATAAGGAATACAGAAAAGCTCAAAATAGTCCAACTTAATTAAATCCCAAATGCAATAAATAATAACTCCGAAATTCTCACTTTTAAAAATAGGTCACAGTCCATACTTTCCACTGAAATATACCTTGTCAGAATTAACAAGGTAAATGATACTGCTCTTAATAAGACAGCAAGGCTATAAAATAGTGACAGGAAACTGGAAATTGAGTGGATATCCATCATTTGGGGAATGGCTAAGTAAGTGATGGTATATGAATGTGGAATATTGTTGTTCTGTAAGAAATGGTGAGCAACTGATTTCAAAAAAGCCTGGAGAAAGTTACATGAACAGATTCTGAATGAAGAAAGCAGAACCAAAAGATTGTACACAAGAAGATTACATAACCATCAACTGTGATGGATTTGGCTGTTCTCAAAAATGCTGTGGTGCAAAACAATTCCAATGGACTTGGGATGGAAAATGCCAACACATCCAGAGAGAAAAGTATGGAGACTGAATGTGGATCAAAGCAAAGTATTTTCACAGGGTTTTTTTGTTTCTATTTTGTGGTTCTTTCCCTTTTGGTCCGATTTTTCTTGCAGAGTATGATGGAAATATGTTTAACAAAATTGCACATGTTTATCTTCACATGGTTTACTGTCTTGGGGGATAAATGGTAAGGGGGTAGGCAGAAAAATTTAGAACACAAATTCTTACAAAAATGAATGATGAAAGTTATCTTTACATATATTTGGAGAAATAAAATATTGTTGAGAAAAAAATTTTTTTTATATAAGACAGCAATGAGTTTGTACTTGTTTAATATAAAAATTTGGAGGGGGGGGAAGTAAACACTTAAATCTATAAAAATAATTGTGTTTAAAATTTTCAAGCTAGGAAATACATACACATTAACAAAACATATACATACATACACATACCCTTAACTTGCTCTTTTTAGAAAAATTCAATGTAAAGAAATAGATTAGGTATTGTATGAAACAAAAAAATTCATCAATTTGAAGATTTATTTAATGGAAAAGAAAGCCTTAGTATCAAAGTAACAGACTAGGGGAAGACAAAATTTTTGTGTTCTATTCATACTTCATATTAGCACAGTATGACAAAAATATTAACCAATCTTTAAAAAATTAGGCATTTGGTCTATATTCTTTTATTTATCTTCAAAACAGAGATAATAATAATTCAGTTTCTTACTGTATTTGGTATTTAAAATTCCAGGTATTAAAATTAATGAAAAATCTCATGACCATATATCATTGCTATCCCTGTGAAAAACTAAGTAGAAGTTTCTCCTCTCAGCCCCTCTTTCTTGTACTCACAAAATGTTGGAAAAATAACATTATAAAGTAGTATAATCTAGGTGTTCCAAACAATAATCTAAAGGAACATTTCGGTACCATAGCTTCTTTTAATAACAAGTTTTTAAAATGTATAGGTTTCAACTGTTCCTGTAATTTATAAGAAGTAAAAACAGTGCCTTCTAGAAAAACAATATATTTTTCCCCTATAAGAAAAGGTCTGAAAAGGCAAACATTGTTAAAGTTATAAAATATCTATGCTTTCCATACTTAATTCAAAAAGACTTAATTTGGTTATTTCTAAATCACACCAAAAAAAAAGTTTGAGTGATTATATTTTGGAGGAGAATGAAGAAATAATTTGAGAGGAAAAACTTTTCAATTTCTCCATTGTCTTCTAGTTGCTTTCAGCTATTTGGAAATACATGTCTCAGCAGCTAAAGCAGCCATATTATTATTACCCTCCTTTCATATCAAATTCCTTGAGAAAGCACAATTTGGAGATTATAAATAAATTGGATGAGCATAGGATAGTTTACCTCTCAGACCTGTGGAAGAGGGAGAAATTTATGACCAAAGAAGAACTAGAGATCACTATTGACCATAAAATAGAAATTTTTGATTATATCAAATTGAAAAGTTTTTGTACAAACAAAACAAATGCAGACAAGATTAGAAGGGAAACAATAAACTGGGAAAACATTTTTACAATCAAAGGTTCCGATAAATGCCTCATTTCCAAAATATATAGAGAATTGACTCTAACTTATAAGAAATCAAACCATTCTCCAATTGATAAATGGTCAAAGGACATGAACAGACAATTCTCAGATGAAGAAATTGAAACTATTTATAGACATATGAAAATATGCTCCAAATCATTATTAATCAGAGAAATGCAAATTAAGACAACTCTGAGATACCACTACACACGTGTCAGATTGGCTAGAGTGACAGGGAAAGACAATGTGCAATGTTGGAGGGGATGTGGGAAAACAGGGACACTGATACATTGTTGGTGGAATTGTGAACACATCCAGCCATTCTGGAGAGCAATTTGGAACTATGCTCAAAAAGTTATCAAACTGTGCATACCCTTTGATCCAGCAGTGTTTCTACTGGGCTTATACCCCAAAGAGATACTAAAGAAGGGAAAGGGACCTGTATGTGCCAAAATGTTTGTGGCAGCCCTATTTGTAGTGGCTAGAAGCTCAAAATGAATGGATGTCCATCAATTGGAGAGTGGCTGAATAAGTTATGGTATGTGAATATTATGGAATATTATTGTTCTGTAAGAAATGACCAACAGGATGAATAAAGAAAGGACTGGCAAGACTTACATGAACTGATGCTAAGTGAAATGAGCAGAACCAGGAGATCATTATATACCTCAACAACGATACTGTTTGAGGATGTATTCTGATGGAAGTGGATTTCTTCAATAAAGAGAGCTAATTCAGTTTCATTTGATCGAAGATGGACAGACGCAGCTACACCCAAAGAAAGAACACTGGGAAATGAATATAAACTGCTTGCATTCTTGTTTTTCTTCCCGGGTTATTTATACCTTCT